>NC_081413.1:460812537-461167537 GCF_030272615.1 Cryptomeria japonica | reverse complement strand
ACACAGACTTGAGATACTCCAACCGGAAACCCCGAAGTGGAAGTTGCCTTACCAACCAGTAGTCATACAGTGCTTCCATGTGCCAGTTCCCATAACTACATGCCGGTTCACTTTGAACAAATGTGCCGCTTCACTTTGGCATATACCGGTTCACACATATGCCAGTATCTCTTTCTTCACTTATCTCATGTGTCGGTTCACACTATGTCTCATATTGACATCAATGACAACGCACAATATCATTATGTCTTCATGCTAGTTTTGCATAAGGCTCATGCCAGTTCACATAATGCCAACAAGTATAGCCATTATTCCAAATCTAATCCTGTGTATCTTTCAGATCTAAGAGAATGGTGGCTTTAGAAATGAAGATGTTCCCAAAGGATTCCTTATTCCACCTTTTAACATTATCTTTCACAAACTTCAACTTTTTGACCACCTTATACATAGCATTACCTTCAATTCTAACCTACCACCATTCCTTGATTTTTCTTTCCATATCTTGGTGTTTAGTCCATATTCTCTCAAATCTATAAGGGAAGTGTCTTCTTCCTTTCTTGGAATCATCTGTGAAGGATATAGGATAGTGATCCGATCCTGCCCTTATGTGAGCTGATTAAGAACAAAAGTAAAAATTAAACCAATCCAGAGAAATAAGAGCTCTATCAAGCTTGACCTAAATTAAGTCCTCACCACTTCTTCTATTAGTATACGTGTATTTAACTCCTTGCAAATCCAGGTCATGTAGAGCATTATTATTGATGAAGTCCATTAAATCCAATCTACTATCCAGATTGGTTTGGCTCCCTCCCTTTTTCTCATTTTCCTTCAAAGGGGTATTGAAGTCCCCCATAATCATCCACCCATCTTCAACAAACCTACTTCTAAACAAGGATAACCTTTTCCAAAAATAACTTTTGCTAGTATTAGTGGAAGGGGCATACACATTAGTTAAGACCCATGAAGTACCCTCCTTCAAATGCTTTAATCTAATACAAGCCAGATTGTTGTTCTGAATTAGCACTTCTCCCTCTACATTATTTTTATTCTAGAAAGTAATAATACCTCTCGAAGCTCCTTTTAAAGTACCACCACTAACTCCTCCATTACTAAACATTTTCAAGCCTTCAACCTTATCCTTAGACATTTTAGTTTCTTGAATCAAAAAAATATCCAGGTTTTTGTCTCTAATCATACTTTTAATTAAATCATGTTTGTGAGGATTATCCAATCCTCGAATATTCTAGGAGATATTCTTCATGGTTTTTTAGAAATACCTGCCTCAAAGATGGTTCTTTGAGTCCCGTCTGCTATATTCTTGCTTGTTTCCATGGTCCTCTTCTTTGCATTTGAGTATATTCTTGGAGAAGTATGCTGAGCTCCCACATCCCCTTGTCTACTTCTGGTATTTCTGGTGGATCTATTGTTGTTGTTGTTGTTATTGTTCTTTTTTTTGTTCTTGTTCTTTCTTTTATCCTCCATTACTTCTTCTTCTTCCTTCTTTGACTCACTCTTTCCCAATGCCTTTTTGATGTCTTCCTCATCTCCCTATCTTGGTTCATTTTCCTCCAGAAAAGTCAACTTTACCTGAGCTGGAGAGGCTAATGAAATATCTGATAGCCCATGTTCAAAGATATCAGGTTGTGCATCTTGGATCCAGCCTGCTCCATTTTCAAACTCAAAAGATTTTGCTACTGAGTTAAAATTGTCTCCCTCCTCTTTGTTATCTTTGGATTGACTAACTCCCTTATCCATCTGACTATTATTCCCTTTCTCATTCTGATCTAAATTTTGTTCTTTCTTATCCTTTTCCTTATTTTGACCACTGACTTATGACTCTCTTTCTCCATCATTTGAATCCTTTCCATTATTCTCCTACTCCTTTTCCTGATGGGATATCTTATCATTATCTCCTTTCTTCATTTCATTTCTTGACTCTCTGACTAACACCTCCTTTGTCCTTCCTACCTGGGACTATTTCTCCTGATTTAGTCCATTAGAAGGAAAGGATTTCAAAGAGCTATCCACCTTTTTCCACACTTTAGTTTGGGATTGAGATTTGACCACATAACTTGGGCATTTTTTAGCCCAGTGCCCAACTTTATTACAGTGAAAGCATGCAAAAGGGATTGATTCATAAACAATATTTTGCATCCATTTTCCTAGTTTTTATTCTATCTCTATTTCCTCTGGCATATCCATTTTAGGCCCAACTCCTACATAGATTCTAGCATAAATAAGTCTTCTTCTGGATGTCGTAATTGGATCAATGGCGATAAGCTCCCTAAAAGCATTGGCTATTCTAGAAAACACATCTTCCTCCCAATATTCCATAGGGAGCCTAGGTAACTTTAGCCAAACTAGAACTTGGACCACAAACTTATCCTCTCTTCCCGCATTAGGGTACCATTTCTGGATATACATTAAATATTTGCCTATTGCCCAAGTACTGTTGCAGAGGATATTTCTGCAATCCTCCTCACAGGAGAAAGGAAAGGAAAGGCATCTTTTGTTCATAGTGACCACATCAACCTGACCTTTCAAATTCTATTTCTTCTTAACAAATCCATGAAAAACCTCAATGTTCGGTCTTATCCTAAAGAATCTGCCAATCAGAGTATTTTCCATTAGACCAATGTTGTGATCAATAATTTGGTCTGGAATGGAGATGGCAAACTTTCTCTGAGAAAAATTAAAAGTATTCTTAACCGGGGGCAAAGATGACTTACCTTTGGGTTTGACCCCAAACAAAGAGGACCATTTACCAATGTGTCCAATCAATCTGGGTCCCCCCTCTAGATCTCCTAAATTTGAAGGGGTCTCGAGATCCTTCCCATAAGATTCTTTTCCCTTCACTAGATCCTCTGATCCGCTTACCACTTGCTATCCTAGAACTGCTTCAAGTTTGTCGCCTCCCAAATTTAAATTTTGAACCTGACCATTCACCTTGTTTGCTACTATCTGCTCTTCTCATGATCTAGGACCCCCTCCTGGGTCCCCCAAATCCAAATGAGCATCGCGTTCCTTACCATCTGAACTCTCCCCTTCCAAAGGGCTCCTTGAATCTCCTATTGCATATTGGTCCTGCTACTGAACCAGTTCTCCTGCCCAAAAAATTTGAATTTCGGGCCTGATTGCTCCCCTTCTCCTCTCTGCTCCGCTCCATACTGACTTAGATTCCTCCTAATAATTTTCACATCATATGTTGCCACCAATGCCAAAAGGGGATATTTTTGGGACAATGTGCAAATATGAGTCTTGATTGTTGGAGTGATGTGTTGTCATTAATGTCAACATATTCCTTTGTGTGTTCTAGTGTTGTAGTTAGATTAAGAGAGTTGGTTTGGCTAGTGTGTTGCAGATGAGTTGTTGTGGATTAAATGATTTTGAGATAAGTATCTCTAGTTTATTCAACTCAAGTCTCACAAGTTCGCATAAAGATTTGATTGAGTTATGAGATCTGGTATTGTGGTTTGTTTTTTAATTGTTTGGTATTGATTAGTGCTCTGGATTCTGCTCTGTATTGATCCACATTGCAATATATTGCTTTATGGATTTGGTAGAGTGTTTGGGACATTATGTTGTGTCCTCAATTCAGATGGTTCATTATTTGGAGGTCTGGAAGTGAATCTTTCATTTGATAGTCATTTTAGTTAGTGTTCTTGAAGTTTGGTATAATGATGATGAAGATTATAGTAAGTGGCATTGGTGTAGTTCTTTCTGTGGTAATTCATGATGGTTATGGATGTTTCCAGATCATGTCCTATCCATGTTGATGGTCTGCATTAATTGTTCTCCGCAATATTTATTATTTTCCTTGATCTGGTGGTGTTCTTCATGTTCTTAGCTGACATGTTGATTGTAGCATATTGCAAATGTTCAAGGCATAATTCTTGGAGGTGTTTTCATGTTCAAGGTGTTGGTTTAGGTCCATACTATGTCTTAGCCGAAATTGTTTCTGTCCGCATGTAATGTTGTAGTGTGTATGGCGATATCCTTGTAATTTGTGATGTGTGTTGAGCTGATCTTATAAGATAGGTTGATGATATGTATATATAAATTTGATAATCATGTGAGTGAGATGTGTGTGTGTGTGCGAATAATGTATTAATAATTTGGTAGAAGTACAAAGAAGTGCGAATAAGTGTGAAAGAGAAGAATATGTGCCTAGCCAGAACTATAACCAAGCATGAGGAGATTCTATTCTATCAATTCATGATCTTCTTTATGTAATGCAAATATGTTTGTAAGGCAGTGAGTCTTCCCAAGGGTTGTAGACCTCCTTGTTGTGTGTTTTGAGCAGTGAGCTATAGGCAGTATGCCTGAATGCATGTGCATTCCCCATTATAATATTTCATATAATTCTAACGAGGTATGATCATATTGTGGGTAGGTTCCCACCATGGTTTTTCCCTTGACCAGGTTTTCCACGTCAAAATTCTGGTGCTGTGTGTGTTCCTGTTGTGGTGCTGATTGTAATTCCCGCCAAAATACCCTAGAGAAATAAAACCAACTAACATACAATAGATAATTTTTTTTAAAAGCACATGCTAATACAACATATTAAACTACCACTACTCAAAAGCATTATTTAGAATCTACAAGATTACATAAAATATCACTAACATTTACATAACATCATAATTACGCAAGCAAAATACAATACAACATCTACCATTCCCTAGGGTACTTGAATGCCAGATGTCACGTAATCAACTCAAACATATAAACACATCTCCATCTATGATACTATTTAACATTCTTTACATTCATTTCCTAATCAATTACTTTCCTTCTTAACATGAGAATCATTATTCAACAAATGCACATCCTATCATATCCCCATTAACCATTTGATTCATTTTAAAACCCCAAAACAAATGTTCCTAATCCCTTCCCAAACCATCTAACTATTGGTATTTTGATGATGTTGTGATTGTCATTGATGGACACACACTTGTTTTGAGATCACTTTCTTTATGTATGAGTTATGCTCAACTGGTATTTGTTCCAACCGGTATTATGTATTATAGTCTTTAGACTATCGGTGTTTTGCAAAAGATTTTTCCTAGTCACAAATTGACTGAAGACCTAAAGAGGTATGAAGACCTTAAGCGGTTAGAGGATCTCAAGCGGTACGAAGGAACAAAGCGGTAGTTATCATTTTTCCAGTCTTCACTTTAGACAATCGGTAATCGGTAAATTGTATGAACCGTTATTACTCTGTGATGAGTTATCATCCACCGACACTTTGGTGGTGATTTTGTGTTGTGTTACCAAATGTGTCTAGGTGCACTGAACCTAGGAACTTGTAATATAATCCTATTGGACCGACATGAAATCAGACTCCTTTATAAGGACATCAAGTCTAGGGTTTTATGCGATGAGGTTTTGTATGTGCGATCACAGAAGAGAAGATTAGGTCCGTGTGAAGAGTAGGAGTGTGGAGATATTGAAGACTGAAGTAATGCTGAAATGCATTAACAATGAGTTGTCATGGATCTAACCAAGCATACTATGCTAGTATCTAGATCACTCACTTGTTGATTACTCACATCTTGGACAAGTCTGAAACCCTTAACCGGGTAGGCCTAGCAAAGCCTTTGTAAATCCTCTAACAAGGTGGTTCACAACTGTGAATCTAAAATCCTCTCACAAGGTAGTCTTTAACAGGACTTATCTCCTAACAGAGATCTAGATTCCTAACAGGATCTGTTCTGGTGAAGAACAATGTATGACCTTAATTGGTCTGGTTTCTATCCTACAGATAGTTACTTGTGATTTTTTGCTCAACATGGTTTTTCCCATTTGGGTTTCCACGTCAAAAATTATTGTGTTATGGTGATTGTGCTCTTGTGGATGAATTCTTTGTTTGCTATTTGGTTTGCATTTATCTTAACCAGTTTATTTGCAAATATGTCATATCGGTTATCTACCAAACTGTTTAAGTGTTTGAGTTCAGTGATTTTTGGTATACTAATTCACCCCCCCCTCTTAGTATTCATCAATTGGTATCAGAGCCAACCTTTCTATAAGTCTAACCACTTGGAAAGAGATATGGATGAATACACTGTGAGGGAACTTACTCATCATCTCACTCATACTAAGAAAGCCTATGATGAACTCCAAGTCAAGTATAAAGCCTCTTTGGAAAAAACAAGAGAGCATGCTGAGAAAATAATGGAGCTTATTGAAAATAGTTCTTCGGATGAAGCAGACATGGATGCCCCAGTTGAAGAAGTTGACTGAATGAATCCAATGCCAAATTGAGAAGGGAACTGGAAGGACTGACTATCAGAATGTGTCAAGAGCTTAAGAACCGAAGAAAAGCTGAAGATCTGGTAAAAGACAAAGATCATGAGATCTCCAAGCTGAAGCAAGAAATCAGTGCCCTTACCGCTCATCTCCAAGAGAGTAAAGTAGAAAAAGAAGAAATGCAAGGTGAACTAAACATAGCTATTTCTGAGAATGCAACCTTGAAGGAATCCAATGCTGCTATTTCCAAGGAACTCACTGAGTCAAAGGAAATACTTTCCAAATTCAATCAGAGTACTATTAAGCTAGAACAAAAGCTTGAATCAACAAAACTGGTAAAGAATACCACTGGACTTGGTTTTTCTGGTTATGAGGAAGGTGAGACCTTTGGAACAAAAGATGTAGCATCAAAAAAGAAACCAACATCAAAGAATAAAGGTAAGAAAAAGTTTAAACCCATTTTCTTTAATTGTCTTAAGGAAGGACATACTGCTAATGTGTGTAGAAATAAGGCCTACAATAATTTTCCTTATTTTCTAAACAATAAGCCTAGATCCAATAGATTCAATGGAAAATATTATACATGCAACAAGTTTGGGCATAGAGCATTTGAATGCAGGTCTGTTGTGTACAACACTGGGAGATACCCTCCAAGGACTCAAGAAGTTATCCCGAAACCCACTGTGAACTTGAATCCAAATCGGTACAATGCCTATGACCTTCAGTCAGGTGGTGGTGGCTATCAAGCGGCAACCAGTTGGAGAGAAACTTGTTTGATTTGTCATGGTAGCGGTCACACTACTGCTACATGCAGAAGGAAGAATGGTAGAATGAACAATGGACCAAGGAGAACACCTGGAGTGATATGCTATCATTGCAACAAACCAGGACACCCTGCCAGAACCTACAGAACAAGAAAGAACCTATCAGATGATATACCGATCACTCCAGAAGGGAAGATTGATGTTGAAACTGTTCAAGCGGGAATGAATAAAACATGGAAAAAGAAACCCAAAGAAGTGTCACAAGATGAACTAGTTTTTGCACCTAGTGTGGAAGTCTCTGAACCGGCAAACTAAGCTTTAAAAAGGGCTTAGGGGGAGCATATCGGTGAAATATTTGAACCCCCAGTTTATATCGGTAAAGAACTTAACCGGTATATGTTACCTATCAATCGGCAGAAGATTATGAAGCAGTAAAAGGCAAAATTAGGGTTTGTACCCTAGCGGTGGAATATTTATTATGGTAGGTGAAGAATTCGTTTAAAAGGAATTTTTAAAGTCATTTTCACTTATCAGTTTTTGAGTGAAGAATTTTTCAAGCGCAGAGTGATAAAGTGTGATTCGACTTGCGATTCAGAGAGAATTCAAATCTTGTAGTAGAATCTAGAGATATTTTCAACCTATTAGTGAAGAATTCTAAGCGGTAACCGTGTAGCCAAAGTGGTGTGTCATGAGCTGCATTGGCAAACCCTAAATTTTGAAATTGTGAAGGTATTTCTCAAAATTTTAGTTAATCATGGCTTCTTCATCGCACTCTAGCTCTAGTGTACCCATGGACTTAGCTGAATTTATTCAAAGGAAAATGAAATACATTGCCCTATCCCAAATACCTGTCAGAGTCATTGTTGAAGAAGATATTTCAAGGTACATTGACTGTAAATTGGAAGACCTAGGATCCCTAGCGATTCACTCCCAGCTAGGTCTGTTCTACGGGGATGACAAGAAAATCAAACTGGAATACAACATCCTAGAGAGGAAGAAACTACATAATGTTATTTATTATCTTGAAGAGTTCATGAAAGATCACATCCGCATCATCTTGAGCAGAGTACACGGTGATAAAATGTACCTGGAGCGGATGCATGACATAACACAAAAAGCAATTCATGTAGTCACCGATTTCTACAACATTGGTGAGGTACCAGCCCTTAGGAAAGTCATCAAGACTCAAATGACTAAGCTCACTAGTTCTTTGAGTGACCAAAGGGGAATGATTGTCAATCCCATCAAGGATGACTTGGTTAAGTATGCCTGTATGGTGATCATCTACAGAGTGTTTTATGCTAGCCGAATAAACTCTGTCCCTGCTGCTGGGGTAAATACCGCCCACAGAATGATCAAGGAGGACGCCTTATTTGATCTATGCACCTATTTGCACATGCAACTTCTATTAAACTTTAAGTCCATCAAACAGGACAGTGCCTTAAGATTTAGATTTGGACAACTTTTGGTAGGTCTATTTTTCTACTTTCAAGGCTATTTCTCGGGAGGCGGTGATATTCAATGGTCTGCTGACCAACTGGTCACCAAACAAATTAGGGAAAATCTCCAAGTGGTGGGAACCAGATATCTTGAAGTCTTGAATAAATACTTTGATGAATTCAAGCGGAAGATGAGCCAAAGGATGAGGATATCTGGAGACATTGTTAAGAAATATGAAGAGGACATTTGCTTTACCATTAAAGTAGATGAGTGCATAATGGAAGCAGTAGAGCCAAGACAGGAAGAAGTAGAACCTATGGGATATGAGGTGATGTATGACATGTTAGATGGGTATGCATGTACCCTGCTAGCCTTGCCTCTAGATGCGAAGGCAAAGCGAACCAACACCTACTTAGAGAGGATAACACCAATTGAAAATCCTAAAGAAAAAAAGGGCAAGGCAGTACCAGCAGTATCAGCACCAGTTACCTTAACAAGTCCTAAAGTGACCAAGCGGTCACCTACCAAAAAGAAACCTGAAGTCGCTACCGCTAAATTTTTTGAAAGAAAGCGGAAGACCAAAAGCAACTCACCGGAGTCTGAGGATACAGAACTAGAAGTGCAGCCTAAGAAGACCAGGCAAACAAGGAAGAAAGAAAAAACTACCAGTAATGCACCTGCACTATCTATACCGATAAATATTGACATCTCTTCTTATAAGCTGATGACACATTGTTAGAGGACTATTAAGAATATCAAAAGAAAATTGCTTGGTGATTTGAAGGAGTATTTTGATGATTTTGCCGATAGTGAGAAAGACGAAGTGTAGCGGGAAATCATTAATTATTTATGTGTTTATGACTGATCACCATCATAAATTAGATCTGAGGCACTTGATTCTTTATACAATTCTTTAGATAATAAATGGCACATTGCTATCGAGAGAGAGCAGGAGCTCAGAGAAAAGATTTTTGCAGAATAATTCCCTGATGCTTCAAACTCTGAATTGTTTGAAATCATGGACCGGTACAAAGTTCTCTTTTTCATGAGAAGAAGAAGACTCTTTCTACTAGAAGGAAAAGCCTCTGAAGTGGTGAAAGACACACACTTCCATACTAAAGCCGCTGTGAAAATGCATCAAGTTGCTCAAGCAAATAGAGAAGCTGAACAAGAAATGAAAACCGGATGAGGCATTTGATGGTGAAGGAGAACTAGCTATAGAACATGTTGACACTATTGATGTGGATGTGTTAGATGGCGAAGATGTCACTTCAGAGATAGAGAAGGAGAAACAGGATAAAGAAAAAGCAGAGAAGCTGAAGCTGGACAAGGAAAAGTCAAACAAAGAAAAAGCAGAGAAAGAGGAAGAGAAGAGGAAACAAGATGAAGAGAAGAGGAAATAAGATGAAGAGAAGAGGAAAGAAGAGGAGAAGAGGAAAGAAGAGGAGAAGTGGAAAGATAAGGAGAAGAAGAAACAAGAAGAGGAGAAGTGGAAAGAAGAAGAAAGAAAGAAGGAGGAAGAGAAGAAAAAGCATGAAGTGGAACAAAGGGAGAAAGAAGAGGAAAAGAAAAGAGCAGAAGAGAAGAAGGAATCAGAAAAGAACAAGCAAGCGGAGACTCTGAAGGAAATTGGTGGTCAAGCCAAACTGACTGACATCACCAGTCCTATTGACCTCGAATCTGTAGATGAATTGGAGCTGCTGCGAGACATAAAGCTAGCACAAGAAAGACTAGAAACATTGAGGAGGAAAAAGGAGCAGGATGTCATTCACACTGCAATTGATGCCCTTACTAGTTTGATTCTAGGTACCAACATCCTCAGTAGCGATTCCTCTCTGGCCAAACTAAAACTTCTATGTACAGTTGTAGAGGACCAGGTACAATGCTTGGAAGAAGTTGCTGAAGCTAATGCACAGAAATTGAATGAGCTCCAGTCTCAACTTCAGAAACAACAGAAGGATATAAGAGATGCTATGGATGAGGAAAAACTATTGTTGAACAAAATAAGCCAACCCCATCTATTTTGTGATGATGTGCTTGCACAAAAGAATAAACTGCAATCTGATTTGCAGGCATACATAAGCAACTTTAAGACATTGTGTGATTCTTTCACTACATATGGGCAAACTGTTCACTGGTATCAGCTTCAGTCTGCCAGGATAGAATTGGAGATTAGCAACCGGACAAGAGATTTGTAGGAGCTTCAACTAGTTTTATTACCTAGACTGCAAATTCTTTAGAAGTGCTTTCTCAATCTAGAAGCTTTAACGGTAACTCAAGAGATGAGTACAATTGATGCCATGGAAGAAGAGGTATCATAGATGAGTACAATTGATGCCATGGAAACCCTTAACCGGGTAGGCCTAACAAAGCCTTTGTAAATATTCTAACAAGGTAGTTCACAATTGTGAATCTGAAATCCTCTCACAAGGTAGTCGTTAACAGGACTTATCTCCTAACATAGATCTAGATTCCTAATAGGATCTATTCTGGTGAAGAACATTGTATGACCTTAACCGATCTGACCTTAACCAGTCTGGTTTCTATTCTGCAGATAGTTACTTGTGAGTTTCTGCTCACCGTGGTTTTTCCCATTTGAGTTTCCATGTCAAAACTTCTTGTGTTATGGTGATTGTTCTCTTGTGGGTGAATGCTTTGTTTGCTATTTGGTTTGCATTTATCTTAACCGGTTTATTTGCAAATCTGTCATATCGGTTATCTGCCAAACTGTTTAAGTGTTTGAGTTCAGTGATTTTTGGTATACTAAGTCACCCCCCCTCTTAGTATTCATCAGTAACATGTCAAGTCATCATGGATTCTCAATTAGGAATCAATTAATGCAAACTATTTAATTTCCTTAAGTATAACCATACATCCTACAAGCCACTCATTCCTATCCATATTATAGAGATATCCATGAACCAAGATTAACATCATTTCCATTAAAAATATTCATATAATTCTAACATGCACATCACTCAATGATTTGTTTTCTTCCAATATAGAATTACATCTACAATGAATATCCTTTTACAACATTGTCATTTACAATGAATTCAACAATACATCAAAATCTCAATCCACTACAATTCCTATTACATATGATTTCAAGATACTATTACATATTCTTCCTTTATAAATATGCCTTCCTCATGATGCAAGATACATAATCACAATTTCTAATACATAGAATATACTACAAGAATCCATCTACATGAAGAGAAGATATGATTCCACATCCACACACAAGAGCATCCAATGAAGAACATCCCAATGGAAGAAGACATCAAACCACCTGACCATGTGGAACAATAAGGAACCACCCCCCATGCTAGGAGATGACACAAGATCCCACTCACACTCTAGATCTAGGTTGACACATAACTACCAAAGAGATGAAAAAAATCCAAGACCACAATCATGACATAATCCATCATATAGGACATCTAGAGGCACCATAATACAAGCATAAGGAACTAGGATCAACATGTAGGGAAGAGTGTCATCACATGCTATCACCAATAAGGATATCCTAGAACTCAGCGCGAAATCCATGATACACATGCAGAACCATCTCAACATTTGAGGAATTCAAGGGAGTTCGGTTTATCTGGTTACTAGATCTACCGCCTCACTCCCATCTTCCAAGCCATGAGATGGGATACCAAAAACACATTTTTTTAATCTTACTTAGATGAGTTACTACTACCCAACCCACCTAAGATTAATTATTATGTTATCACTTGATTAATACAATAAACCTTCAATGAGCTATCCAAATGGTCTAGACCTCGACTCCAACCAACAAGGAATCCTAACAGTCCATTCCTCATGACCTCGACAGACTCATGGAAGCCCACTCTCCCTAACCATGCACCTAGGCCTTAAGGTAAACATACACAATAAGAACAAGGGCTCTCAAAGCATTACTCAACTAACCAAGGTCTCCAAAAACATAAGTATATCATAAATGCATAATAACACCAACATCAAAGCCTCATAGGCCACATAAATGACATATCAAACTTAATCCAAAGAGCCCAATATATCAGCAATGCATAGCGTAGTCCATAAAGCCCACACAATCTCATCAACCAATCTAAAGTATAACATAGTCCATAAAGCCAACATGCAAACAAGATCCTCCACTATCAAAGACATAGAAATAAGAAAGAGTAAGGCACACATTCATCTTACTCAACCATAACATAATACAATACTTAACAATGGATCATAGACCTCACGCTAGAGCATCTCAAATCATCCTCAACAATAAGGTATTCTTCTTCTTGCTGGAGCTATAACAATATATAAACACAATCCTTAATGGTAAGAAAATATACCTCTTACCAGAGCCCAAATAACAATAAAACATTCAAATATGAGAAATGCATAGAGCCAAGAACTTAAAGGACATCACAACATGCCTCTGGTAAAATGTCAAAATCATAAAAATTGATCACAACTAACAAAATTATCAAAAACCCACTAAAAAGGTAGAATCGCACATTTGACCAATATTTTAGCACATATGACATATCTATTAGTGCATTTGCGAAGTCTTTTAGAGAATTAGTCAAATCTATTAGAGCGTCTATTAAATCTTTTAGAGCACCTGCAAAATCTTTAGAGCATTCATTAAATCTTTCAATCTTTAAGAGCAATCTTTTAGAGAATCTGATAAATGTTGTAGAGAATCTATTAAATCTTTTGAGCGTTTGTTAAATCTTTCAGAGCATTTATTAAATCTCTTTACACATTTGTTTGCTTAGCGCGTATGCCCATAAAGTCTAAAAAATGGAAATAAAATTCATGACAAACACAAAAATCAACCCAAAACCCCATAAAAATGAAAACTATTTAAAATATATTTATCCCAAGGTATCATATGCACATTTATATTTATTAAACTATCTAATAATTTCTCAAAATTGCTCCCGATAGACAATCTTTTCGCAAACATGAAGAAAACAATCTTTTAAATTAAAAACAATAGAAGGAAATAGATCTTCGACCTGGTAAAATTGAAGTTATGGAAAATGAATCTAGAGAGTGCAATCAAACCAAAATCCAACCAAATCAAATCAATCTTTCAAATATTAAACCATATAGAAAATTCTCCAAAAAGCCAACCCCCGACAAAACTCAGGAAAATATATTATATAGAATATTAAATCCAAAACCATGAAATAATGTCAGCCAATCAAAATAATAGAATAAAATATATTTCTTACCAATCCTTTCCAAATACCAAGGTAAGAATAATAAAATATTATTTAATCATCTTACCCCAAACTCACAACCAATAGTAAAATAGGGTAGATAGAGAATATAATATTTAATTAACCCAATAAGATAAAAGGGTAAACAATAATATAAATAACCAAGGATAAATTAAACCATGGGCATAATTCAAACTCAACATGATAAATGGCAGCTTCCTCCATGCCATCGGAGGTTGGGTGTTACCACCTTTGTCCTTCTGTCCACTCAGATCACCCAATCAACTCCAAGTAGGCATTTCATCAACTTGGCCAACCTGTCACCTTTCGGGATTAGGACACAATGCAGAGACATCTGCATGGTGTGCTAACGTCTACGTGGTGCGCTAGCATCTCGTAAATTTGATAGTTCATAGGTGGCCATTTGAGCATTACACCTACGCCTGGGAGGAATCGTAATGCCTCTGCATGCATTCACCGACATCGGTTTTCCTTCCAGGGCCTTTATCTATCACATTTGAAGGCATTTGAAGGGATTCTTTTTGCAAATTGATCATCTTTTACAGGTTGAAGCTCTTGGCTATATCTCTTTGGACAACATTCACATTTCCTATTACGAAGACCACCATTGTTGCAGCTCTTCGAATAGCTCACAACTTTATCTTCACAAGAATCATGGAAGGAGAGTTTACTTATTCTCTTTTCCTTACGTTTTACGTATTATCATCCTTTTTCA
Source organism: Cryptomeria japonica (assembly GCF_030272615.1). Lineage (NCBI taxonomy): Eukaryota > Viridiplantae > Streptophyta > Pinopsida > Cupressales > Cupressaceae > Cryptomeria > Cryptomeria japonica. The sequence continues at coordinate 461,153,120 of NC_081413.1, read as the reverse complement.
TGCATTATTTTTCAATTCTCTTTATCATTTATTTTCCTTGTGGCTTTTATTTGGGTTGTCCGTGGAGGTGGAAACACCAAAACGGGGATCTTACTTAGGCAGGCTCCAAAACACAATCCCAAAATTTTCCTTTTTAGCTTGTGTGCGGGATTATCAATCGTGGGAGGGATATCATTTAGCGAGAGGCTTCAATCATGGAATGGTTGTAATTCATTTCATCTCTTTTTCACTTTGTCTCAGTTATTTGTATTTTGCATCTATTAGTTTTATTTTCTTATTTTTTCGTGATTTATCATGTATCCCCGCATTTGAAGCTTTTTGTACATGTTTTGTACTTCATCTGTACAGGATGATAGCGTTCCATGCTGGTGTCCCACCCCTGCGTGCTCGTCCCTAGGACAGAGGCTTGACAAAGCTATCTGAGAGTTTCGGGTTACGGGTAGTTGCTCTAGTTTGACATTTTTATCCCCTGGCTTATCTTAGCACTAGTTCGTGTGAGGTATTGGAGGGTCAGTTTGTTCTCTTGGATTCATCATCCTTGAGGTAGAAAATTTCCTCCGTTACATTTTGGTGAACCTGATGTGAAGCAAATTTCCTTTTGTATTGTGCATTTGTAATTTAGATCATTGCAATCATTTAGCTAAAATCAAACAAATTTTTTTTTAAAAAAAGGGGGTTTAAACATCTTTGTTTTAGCATTTGCATATAGTCTAGCACATTTGTTCTTAGTCTAGTTTCATATTTTAATAAAGACTTTATTCGAAGATAGAACACCTCATGTCCCTGTAGTGTAGTTTTAGCGTCGGACCATTTGTCTATGAGCTTTACGACCTAGACTGCCACATGAACCATAGTCAAGGGGTCATCTAGGCAGAGTTTTCCTCCTGACCATTATAGTCCTCTTTTACCCAACACAATGTTCAATGATCAACTTCCTGACCCAAGTGATCTCTTCGCTTCTCATCCCCTTAAGCCCATTTTGATAGGGAGCCCCTCTCCACGTAGTTCGTAATCCAACTCTCAAATTAATTCTCTGAGAAATTCTACTCCATCTTCCCCTCCTATTGATCATGGCTCTGCTCTCACTGTTGATTTTGAGAAAATTGACATGCTTGAGTAGAATCTGAGAGAGTTTGAGGGTTTCTTGAATCAGGAGAATGTCCTCCCCTAGGCTGGAAATTTTGTCAACACTCTGCTCGAGACATGTTGATCTTAGATAGGAGAGACTTGGAGATGTTGAGGGCATTATCTATGATTGTCAAGAATCATGTGCCTTTGGCTGATGCTCCTCCTTAGGATGGCTAGTCCATTACCTATGGACCTTATCTTAGTGTCGGTATGCCTAGTTCAACAGTGCACATGGCTCATCTCAGCCCTACTATTCCTCATATCACTGCTTCATCTATCCCCTTGGGCTATATGGGTATGTCTAGAAGCTCATCCTTTGCCTCCATTGCAACTCAGATGTCTACGGTTAGCACTAGCACTACATATGTTTGTGGTACTAGTCCTTCTCAGGGTTTTAGTGGAGGTGGTGGTGGATTTGGACCACCTCCACCTCCTCCACTTTCTAATCCAATCTTCAACACTATCTTACAAAACATGGGTCAGTTGTAGCTACAGTTAACCAATTTGGCCTCTGCCTTTGGTCAGTCATCCATGCCTACATATTACAGGAAAATTCCCCTTGACATCACAATTTTGAACACTATCCTTCCTCCTACAACCGAATCACTAAAGTTTGATAAGTTCAATGGTGATGGGGACCCTAATGTGCATATCAATTCTTTCATGACTATATGCAATGTTATCATAGTTTGGATTTTTTGTTACTTAAACTATTGTCATGGTCCCTTAAGGGTACCACATTAAAATGATATAGTTCTTTGCCAGATCATTTTATCCACACCTTTGATCAGCTTATGGACCTTTTCCTTAGATGGTTCCTGGCTAACATTGGTAGCAGGGTCACTATCACTGATCTCGTTCATTGCAAGCAAAACCCCAATGAGAAGGTCATAGATTTTATTTCTAGATATCAATCGATTTCCACTAAAATCCCCTTTGCCTTGCTAGATAGTGATTTGCAGAGGATGTTTATCTATAATCTACAACCTACATTGAGGGAAAAGTTATCTCTTAATCGATATCAAAGCTTTTCTAACATGCGTTATGTGCTTACAGACTACCAGCACACCATGTTGCAGTTTCGAGATTCTACTTCAAACCCCAGTGGTGGGTCCTTTGCAGGCGCGTCCACAGAAGGGTCTAGGAAGAATAAAGTTGTAGCTAATGTCATGGTTGTTCCTCTGATAGTTGTTGCACAAGGATCACAACAAAATAAGGTCTTCACAAAATTGAATCACTCATATTTGAGCATAATGCAACAGTTGCTGAAAGATAACTTAATAGCCCATCTTGAGGTTAGACCGTTGTCTGATAGTAGACCCTATCTACAATGGTATGATGGGTCAAAGTTTTTCCATTACCATTGTGTACCTGGTCATGACACCGAGCAATATTATCGTATTCCACACATTGTCTAGGATGACATTGATAGTGGTGCAATCAAAGTTGATGCACATAAACATAATTCAAACAAATCTATTGATCAAGCTAACAAGGATTTGCAAATCTATACTGACCCCTTCCCCCGCATTCGACAAATTTCATCTATGCATCAGATCCTTCTTTGGATGATGGTCCATTTGTGAACATGGTCACCATCACTCCTATTTTCTTGCCTCCTAGTCATAAGGGATAGGTGTTTGATCTGTCTTTGTCATTCACCCCTCTAGATGCCTCATATTGTGGAGAGCCTTCTCCTTTATACATCCCTATCAAACTGAATGGTCAAACTGTCATGGGTGTGATGGTTGACCCGTCATGCAGAGTTAATGTCATTACAGAGGAGACTCTATTTGTGAATGGTTGACGTAGGCCTGCATACTATAAGTGTTGAGCAACCCTGAGGACACACGATGGCTTCTCCATCCCTCCTTTGGGTAATATCACCTTGATGGTCCTTGTAGGACCCAAGGCTATATCTTTCACATTTGTGATTATTCCTGAGTTGGACCTCTTTAGAGCTAAGCTAGGCATTCCCTAGTTGATTGTTGTGGAGGCGGTCCTGTCAATGATTCATAAATGCCTTAAGTTTCCCCATGAGGGTTCGGTACATTTCATCTAGGTAATTGGATATCGACCCTTGGTAGCTCATGGGGACTTTTTATTAGACAATTTTTGGCCTTCTCTGGTGGGGTCCATACTTCATTGTGGTGATTTTATGTATCATGCATATTATCAGTACAAGACAGGGGAGTTAGCTCCTAAATCGATGCAAACTAGTTTTTCATTGCCTCTCCCTGCATCGACCTCAGCTCCATTTATTCTCATGATGGAGAGGTTGGTGCCTCATGTCCCCTATTGTTAGGGGTCAAGGCTAAGTCTATTCCTTTGAGTAGACCTCCATGTCCACCTAGGACTGTGTAGCTTCTAGTGGTGTCTTCTATTCCTATGACTACACCTAGTGCAGATAAAGGAAAGGCACCTATGCTATCAAAGTCTCCAACCTGCCCTCCCTTTGAGCTCCCAATCATGGTTGATATCCCTCATCCCTATCGTTATGGGAAAGGGAAGCACTCTTCTCATGTTCATTCATCATCACTTGGTCATCTTTCACAATTTGTGTCAGCACCCTTTGTTCCCCCAATCACTCCTTGAGCAAAGTGAGGTAGGGTGCCTGTTGTTGTGAATGTCATGCCTATTCTGGATGTACCTCCTACTTCATTGATTGGACCTTCTCCTATCACTGACGTGGTTTTAGAGACCTCTCTTATGGAGACTAATGCTCCTAAATCATCTCGAGCTTCCATTGGTGGACCTCATCTTCGTCGTAATCAGTGACTGTGTGAGTGTAAATGCTATCGATGGACCATGGCTCAAGAGCATGATGCCACTTTGCAGGTTGCTGCTACATCTACGACACCCAACTTTTCCACACTAGCTCTTTCTTCGCCCAACATTCCTATTCTTGCATCTTCTTTGATTTTGATTCCAGCTGCTTCAAGGCCTCTTGATGAGTCTCACTCTAAACGGATGCAAGTCTTCATTGCTCCTTCTCTAGAGACATCCCTTATCACCTCTTTGCCAAACATACCTCCATTGTCTTGACCCATTAATATGTTGCATACACAAGTAGCGTCTAGCATAGCTTTTTCTACTCCCCTTGTTTCATGACCACTCCAGCATTAGATATTTCCTGGAGTCCTTTAGCCTGCTATGGTTGATAGGAGACCTCTTTCTCATGTCTGCCCCAAACACAAGCTTGAACAAGTACCTGTTCTAGAGCTTTGATGGTAGAAATCCTCACAAGTATGTTCCTCACCCTCTTCTATGCCTTTTTCAATTCCTATTAGCTTGCCTATTTCTATGTGTGTGATGGAGAAGGCCTCTCCTTCTCCTGAGTTTATCACTGCTCCTTTTCCAAAGGTTGTCAGTCCTGTACTTGTTTCATCTTCTCCGAGTGAGTCACTTTCTTATTCTACAAAGGTTTGCATGTTTGAGTCCTTGGTGGATATCCTGACCTTATCCATGATCTTCACACAATCATTGACCCTTACCTCCTCTGAGCCCATGGACGCAGACGTTGCTGCTGCTTTGTCCCTTTACCTCACTGCTGGTGAGGTGCTCGATGAAGCTCTTGTTGTTTTCCCTATATGAGCTCATCCTCCTTCTCCCTATGATCTACACTGGGAGTAAAATGATCTCTTACGGGATGACCTATAGGGTGTTTCTCTCTTACCTCCATCTTTTTTGTGTATGTGCACTTGACTGTGTTCTGCCGTACTTGCTTTACATGTTTTTTCCCTCCTAAAGGACCTAGGTTACTTTGTAGGTACTTGGATACATGAGGTTTATTGTCTTTATTTGTTGCACTCTCCCGGAGGACCCGATTTACTCCATAGGTGCTCGGATACGAGAGATTTTCTATCATATATCTTCTTCTATTTGTCTCTCTACTTCCTCTATTTGTTGTATCTTGCTTTTTCGATATTAAGGGATGATGAAAAGTGGGGGGAATATTTAGCCTTTTTACATGTTGACCCAACAATTTTTTATTTTATCTTTGTCTTCATGTGCTCTTATTGAGATCTGAGAACTTTGGTGCTATGACGATACACACATCACACAGTCATATTGCATATCTCTTCTCACTGCTATGGGTTCTAATGTCAAATTATCAGATCCCCCTATCTTGTTGCATTTCATTCTTGATGTTGTGGAGATCTTCGTGTCACCAGCTAATGGTGGCATTCCATGAAAACATCTTACTATGTTGACGTGCCACAACTGATCTTCTCCTTAGAATGAAATTCCTTTCATGCATATCATTCTAAGGAGGGGCCATCATATCTACATTTTTGCATAATCTGCTTTTGTCATTTAGTGTTTTTCATTAGTATTTCTTGTTGATCACATCTCTTTTTCTTGCCTAGGTGGGGGCTAAACCACTTGATCATTTACTTTATCTTTTTTTTTTGATTGGTAATCGCTTTTTGATTGGATCTATGAACCAGTGAGACTACATTTTGGATGGGCCTCATCCTCAGTTGTTACAACATTCATACAACCTTATCTCTCCATGATGCCTTCCTCAACCTTATATCTCCTAGACCAATAGTGTAGAACCGCGAGCACGGTAGCCCAACAGAGACCATGAACCAGTAGAGGTGAAAGACCCACATGGGTCTGATACAATATTGCAAGGCATGAAAGACCTGTGTTCCTCTGACAGAAGTCCACGAGCAACACACACCAATGAGAAACTGGATTCATGAGAAGCACATGCCTACGAGGAATGGGGTCCATGAGCACCCCAGCCCACCAGGGTTCAAGCACGGTTGGTCAATCCATGCGTCCACCAAGATCACCTGTACATCCTCCAAGATCAACCGCTATCAATTTCGCCTACCAAGGTGGGACCAAACCGTTATATGATCATACTGCTTTGGTCCAGGTGGGGATTTGAACCTTGGTTGCACCATAAATAGTGCAACCATCTCATTGTTACACTAAGAGGTGATCCCTACATTATATTTTTTGCCTAAATGAGGGCCAAACTATTTGATTTATCTCTTTTGTTTGCCTTGGTAGGGGCCAATCTACTACTTACCAAATCTATCTTTGATTGCCCAATCACATGGCTATCTAGTGTATCACTACCCACATTGGAAAAATATCTCTATCTTGTCACACTATCATATGGTTATCCATACCGACATGTCTCATCGCCCTATCATATGGTCATCCATATAGACACATATCTCGCCCTATCATATTGCTATCTAAAATAATCCACTTTGCTATCCATATCGACATATCTCATATCATGACAACTACTTATCTTATCTTTTCATAACAAGGGGCTTTCCTCCAAAGTGAGGTTCATTTCCGTTACACTATCTTATTTATTACCAATTTTTAAATCTATCCTTTATCTTTCCATCCGATATGTTAGACTGCAACTAGCATATTTGTGATATATCAATTAGCAACATTCATTCCAACTCTCATTTTCTTCTCGTTGGGGGCAACCTCATCTGATCAATGAAAATTTGCCTCCCTGTTGTGACTACCTATCTTCCTCTACTTTAGCTTCACATCTCTCGGCAAAGACATGCTCGCTAAAGTGGGGGAAAAATGTAATATCAAAATATTACACCCTATGCAAACTCAACATGACAAATGGTGCCTTCCTCCATGCCATCAGAGGTTGGGTGTCTCCACCTTTGTCCTTTTGACCACTCGGAACACCCAGTTAGCTCCAAGCAGACATTTCATCAACTTTGCCAACTTGTCACCTTTGAGGACTAGGGCGTGGTGCGGAGATGTCCGCATGGAGCACTAGCATCACACAAATCTGATAGTTCACAAGTGGTCATTGAAGTGTTATGCCTACGCCTGGGAGGAATCATAATGCCTTTGCATGCGCTCAACAACATTGGTATTCCTTCCAGGGCCTTTATCTATCACATTTGAAGGGATTTTTTTTGCAAATTGATCATCTTTTATAGGTTGAAGCTCTTGGTGATATATCTCTTTGGACAACATTCACATTTCCTATTACGAAGACCACCATTGTTGCATCTCTTCGAATAGTTCATGACTTTATCTTCACAAGCATCATGGAAGGGGAGTTTACTTATTCTCTTTTCCTTTTATTTTATGCATTATAATACTTTTTCTTTCATTAGTTTCCAATTCTCTTTATCATTTATTTTCCCTGTGGCTTTTATCTAGGTTGTTCATGGAGGTGGAAACACCAAAACGGGGGTCTAACTTAGGCAGGCTCCAAAACACAACCCCAAAATTTTCCTTTTTTCTTGTGTGCAGGATTATCAATCAAGGGAGGGAAATAATTTAGCGGGAGGCTTCAATTATGGAACGGTTGTAATTCATTTAATCTCTTGTTCATTGTATCTTAGTTATTTCATATTCTGCATCTGTTAGTTTAATTTACTTATTTTTCCATGATTTATCATGTTATCCTTGCATCTGAAGCTTTTTGTACGTGTTCTATACTTTGTCCATATAGGATAATAGTGTGTCATGCTAGAGTCTTAGCCCTATACGCTCATCCTCTAGACAGAGACTTGACAGAGCCATCTGAGAATTTTGGGTTGTAGGTAGTTTCTCTAGTTTGTTATTTTTATCTACTGGCTCATCTTAGCGCCAATTCGAGTGAGGTATTAGAGGGTTGGTTTGTTCTCTTGGATTCATCATCCTTGAGGTAGAAAATTTCCTCCATTATATATATATATATATATATATATATATATATATATATATATATATATATATATCACATTAGATGGTGGTTGTGGGTGAAAGGTTTGACATCTATGAGCTTTTGAGACAACAATTAATGGAGAAATTGGAGGAAACAAATAAAAGTAACTATTAATTTAAATATGGCTCTTTGATCATTTGTCTGATGTTTATGTTTTTGAATGAACTTATGGGAAGGGATAATCATACATGGGACAAGTTTTCCCTTGTGATTCAAATCAAACAATACATCAAAAGTTTTGGATTTTATAACAAAGCATACAATACTACATTTTATGGATGGCTCATGAACTTTCAAGACACAATGCAAGAGAGAGAGATTCCTTCTGGATGTGGTCTGAAATTACATACACATTTACCTTCTTGGTAAGAAGAGATCACTATTACATTGAGATAGTAGAGCATGTTACCATATGAAGTTTTAGTAGAAGAAGTGGAAGAAAAATATTTACTATTGTTCAATTAGAGACGGATCCTAATGAGCCCCGATTTGGTACAATAGAATAGCTTGAAGCAAAGATGCTAAAAAATAAAAGGTTGACAAGGTACATGGTAAAAGAATGAATAAATTGTTTAAAGACAATGGTTTGAGGATAGTACTAGAGACATTTGGTGTGACTCCTCATGAGAGGTCATTTGGACAGTGACAGAGGAGGACAAGTTTTGTGTCTGCCTCTCGTCAGGCGAAGTTGGATTCCTTTGGAACCCATACTCAATCAGAGATAAGTGTATTGGAGGAACCAAGGAAGACATATAAGGCTATAAGGAAAGTAGATGATCCAAAGCCAAAGGTAGAAGATGTCGAGAACAATAGTTTTGATTAAGAGGTCCAAAAATAATAATTCTTTATCCGAACTAGACCTAAAACAAGTAAGGAGAAGGAAGAGAAAGAAGAGAAAGACACCATGCCTATGGAAAAGAAGAACAAGTCTTAGGTCTCTCCTATAGAGGCCCCTATAGAGAAGAAGAAGAAGGAAACAAGCCCAAGATACACAAGAAGAGGAGGAAAATGAAAGATGATCCAAAGTATGAGCCTATGGAGTTGAATAGCTTAGTCAATGCTATTTTAAACGAGGTTATTTAAAATATACAAAAAAATTGTATAAGGATGCCCTTCCCATGGAAAAATAGAATAGAAAAATAAATTATCAGGTATTTTGGTAAGTGCACCAAGATGGTGTGCAAAATGGGGGGTATAAGTAGACAATTTTTTTCTAAAATCAGGTAAACTTGAACTTGGAGGAGAAAGTTGAGAGTCGTCCACTCAAGATATGAAGATACTAATAGAAAAAATATTGTAGTACTCTGAATATAGTTTCCAAACTACTAAATTTTTTTAAAATTGGGTAAGATTGAGGGGGTTAAATTCTTCATGCACAAAAAAATAGACCCTGATTTTTTTTTAAAAACATAACATAGTGTCTGACGTGCGCATCAAAAAAGTCATAGTTAGATTTAGTATTTTGACAAATCCTTTGGCAGAAAATAGTTAAGAGTGAGCACTAGAAGTTGTGTATTTTTTTGTAATTTTTTGTTGAGTATTTTTTTTTTGTGATTTTTCCAATCGAGCACATCCTGAAAATCAGGTACTTGTTCGTGTGCGAAGCATAACTTGCACCAAAACAATTGAAAATGCAATTTTTTTTATGTTGTAAACAATCAAGTGCACTACAATAATATATAAAGTTTTTAAATTCTAGATAAGTAGATAAAAAGTTATTAAAAAAATGGTACATGTATGTCTCTAAGAATGGAGACACTAGTAAAAGAAATTCAATAATAATATGTTCTTGTTGTTCAAATTTTTTAAAAAATATGTGGTTAGAAATCTGAGAAGATATGTGAAAATATGGTGAAAATTTTAGAAATACCCACTTGATGAAGTGTAAACTTGATGATGACAAAGTCGAGAAACCAAGTTCATAAAACAAAACACATCCAAAAGGAGGGAAATGGAGGGAAATCAAACTTCCAAACCGCAACTTTGTCATCCAAGCCTATTCACAAGCCTAAACAGACAAGACCGTGTATGATGTTTCTTTTGAATAAGAATTGCGTATGGGATTCCTTTTGAATAAGAACCGCGTACAGGGTTTCTTTTGAATAAGAACCACGTACGGGGTTTCTTTTGAATAAGAACCATGTATACGATTCTAAGGAGAAAATATTGCATACGCGGTTCTACCTGTGATACTCTAACATAAAGAAATTAATGTGTATGTTTAAAATGTGTGTGTGTGCATACATATATGTATATGTAGATATTGTATGCATATATAATATATGTATATACATATATACACACATATGTATGTATATGTGTATGTGTATGACATATGTATACATATATGCATGTTTATAATATATACATACATATATATATGTGTGTGTGTGTGTGTGTGTGTGTGTGTGTGTGTGTGTGTGTGTGTGTGTGTTTGTATGTATATTATCTTTTGATATTTTATGTGTATTATATGTATATGTGTATGTATAGGTACATGTATATTGATATATATTGTCACTTGATATCTTATTGTACATTGTATTTGTACCTCTCTCTCTCTCTCTCAGGACCCCACATAACACCTAATGACATCATGTAAGGTCCCTTAGCACACATATGACCCCTTAAGACCATATGATGTCCTAAGGGGTCTTATGATGTTCTAACACATGTAAGGTCCCTTAGCACACATATGACCCCTTAAGACCATATGATGTCCTAAGGGGTCTTATGATGTTCTAACACATGTAAGGTCCCTTAGCACACATATGACCCCTTAAGACCATATTTCCATATGACCCCTTTGGACCATGCATGATATCTTAAGGGGTCATATGGTGTTGTAACACATGCGTGGCTCAATTAGGACCCCACGTGACCCCTAAAAACATCATGTGACATCTCTTCCTCTCCCCCCATCTCCCTCCATCCCTTTTTATTCCTATCTCTCCCTCCCTCAATCCCTCCCTCCCTCCCTTCCTCCCCCATCTCTCTCTCTCTCTCTCTCTCTCTCTCTGTCTATCTGTCTGTCTGTCTGTCTCTCTCTTAGAACCCCACATAACACCACATGACCCTTTAGGATAATATGATGTCCTAAGGGGTCATACATTGTCTTGAGGTGGCAAGATGAACCATTATTACAATATAAAAAGCAGTGCCAATACTGCTTACAAAATTGGACACCTAAGGAGTCATAGGACACCATACGACCCATAACAACACCATATGGTGTCTTAAGGGGTTGTAGGACACAATATGACCCCTAAGGATACATTATGACCCATAACGACACCTAAGGGGTCATATGGTGTCCTAAGGGGTCATAGAACACTGTATGACCCCTTAGGACAAAATATGACCTCTAATGACACCTAAGGGCGCATATGGTGTCCTAAGGGTTCATATGACATAATATGACCCATAATGACACCTAAGGGGTCACATGATACCATATGACCCCTAAGGACAACATACATCCCATAACAACACCTTATGGTTTTGTAAGGGGTCATATGGCATCCTAAGGGGTCATAGGACACAATATGACCCCTAACAACACCTAAGGGGTCACAAGATACCATATGACCCCTAAAGACACCATAAAACCCATAACAACACCACATGCTGTCCTAAGGGGTCATAGGACACAATATGACCCCTTAGGACACAATATGACCCCCAACAACACCATATAACCCTAGTGTGGTGCTCTAAGGGGTCATGTGGTGTCATAAGGGGTTTCTCTCTCTCTCCCTCCCTTAGGACCCCACATAACACCACATGATCATTTAGGAGCATATGATGTCCTAAGGGGTCAAGATGGTAAGATGGAATTATGGTGTCGTAAGGTGGCAAGATAAACCATTATTATAATATAAAAAGCAGTACCAATTCTGCTTACAAGAATAACAAACCAATATGCTCCCCCTCTCTCCCTTCCTCCATTCCCCATCCCTCTCTCTCTTCTTCTCTCCCTCCCCACTCTTTCTCTCTCCCTACCCCCTTTATCTCCCTTACTTTCCCATCCCTCCTCTCTCTCTCCCTCTCTCCCTTAGGACCCCACATAACACCTAATGACATCATGTGACCCATTAGGAGCATATGATGTCCTAAGGGGTCATATGGTGTCCTAAGGTGGCAAGATGAATCATTATTACCTTATGAAAAGTAGTACCAATACTGCTTACAAAAATAACAAACCAACATGCTCTCCCTCTCTCCCTTCTTCCATACCCCATCCATACACAAATTTGACTTGGTAAACAATTTCTTTATCTTAAAAATTGGCTGCAAGCCTCACAAGTTGTTTATAGTTGGCAAAAATTTCAATATCATCCACTTTTCTTGTGTAGAGAAAATTCAGAAACACTTTCAAGCTTTCTCCTCCTACTTCCTCCACTATCACTTCTACTCTTTCATTCTCCATGAAACCTGCAACCTGAAACACAATACATTCTCCTCCCACCTCTTTCATCACTATATTCTATTTACCCATCTCGTTATATACCACTTGGAACATAATAATCTTATCTCCCACCTCATTTATCACAATCACTCCTTTCTTTTGAAGCATTAGATCCCCTTCAAACATGGCCCAAACAACATCTGACTTGTTCACCCAACCAATATATTATAAAACAAAAGACAATGGAACATCCTTAATATGAGCGCTCTCTCTCTCTCTCTCTCTCTCTCTCTCTCTCTCTCTCTCTCTCTCTCTCTCTCTCTCTCTCCATCCTCTCTCCCGCCCCTCTCTCTCCCTCTCTCTATCTCCCCCTCTCTCTCCCCCCTATCTCTATCTCCCGCTCTCTCCCCCCCGCTCTCTCTCCCTCTCTCTATCTCCCCTTCTCTATCCCCCCTCTCTCTATCTCCCCCTCTCTCCCCCCTCTCTCTCTCTCTCTCTCTCTCTCTCTCTCTCCCTCCGTCTCCCTCTCCCTCCCTCCCCTTTCCATCCTCTCTCTCCCCCCTCTCTCCCTCTCCCTCCCTCCCCTTTCCATTCTCTCTCCCCCCTCTCTCCCTCTCCCTCTCTCTCCCTCTCCCCCGTCTCTCTCTCTCTCTATCTCCATCCTCTCTCTCTCTCCATCCTCTCTCCCACCCCTCTCTCTCTCCATCCCTCCATCCCTCTCCCTCTCCCTTTCTCTTCCTCTCCCTCCCTCCTTTTTCCTTCACATTTTCTTTTCTACAAGTAACGCGTACAGGTTTTTCATAAGTTAAAAGTGCATATGGGGTACTGGGAATATGGACGTTGGTCTGTTGAGAATTTTTAGGGACTAAAAGTGCACACGGGGTTACTGAACATACCATGTATGCATTTCTTGCACATAATTTTAGTTGCCCAACAACCTCAATGAACTCAAAAGAAGTTTTTGAGGTTGTTGAAGGCCCCCCTACAATTGTTACCGCGCTTCTGTGACAATTTTATGTGTAGAAGTAAGTGAAATTTTTGTTTTGCATGATTTCAAATGATTGAATTGTTGTTCTTATTAGTTTGGTCAATGTTATTGTGATTTTTTAATAGTTTTATATAAAAAAATAATGATAATGCTCAATTTTATGGTTATTTGATTGTTTAAGAACTTTCTTTTACATATATATGTAATATGATTCTAATTAGGACAACTGGTATTAACAATGGGAAAGAATAAGCGAGGAATGATGGAACAACGAGAGGCTGAAAAGGAAAGACAAAGCCAATGTATGAATAAATCATGTGACATAAGAACAATGGGACAAGAAGGTACGCCATCCTCAACATCTCAATTTGATTTACCAAATGAACATAATGCAATTGAAGAATAGATCACAATGAATAATCAAACAAACGATGAAGATGCACCAACAATATTTGATTTACTGTATGAACCTAATACAATTGAAGAAGATACCATATTGAATATTTAGTTAAATGATGAACATACACCGACTCTTTTTGATATGATGAATGTACCTAATGCACGCAATGTACCAATGTTAACACCTCATAGAATCATTTGTAGGAAACCAAAGTATCTAATTGACATCGATGAGAATATTTTGAAGCCAATGCTCGATAAAATGAATGAATAAACTTGTAGGAGAATGGTTAAAAGAATACAGCATAACTATTTTAAAAACTTAAATCAAACTGCAAGATGCCAATTAACTATTGAAATGATTAAAAATTTAAATTTTAGAGAGACAATGAAAATTCTAGGCCTAAGATCATCCCAAAGTATTAGCGAAAGAACTATTGTGAGAAATCTATTTGATGCATATCAAGCTATTGGTTCAAAATCATGTACAAAGATTCTAATGTTACTCGACATTGTGATGGTGGGAAGATGATGAGTGATAGATCAAGAGGAAAACTAACCCTTTCCCTCAAAGAGAGATGAGAGTTTCACTATTGATTATCCTTCAAGAACTTTTCACCGTTACATTAGGGAGATGAGGAGTAATTCACTAGATTCAATCTCCACACAAAGATGATAGATTGAATTCTGAATGAATTAAGAATATTAGGATGATCCCCTTATTCCCTTTGTTTGATTTGAAATGGAAATTGATTGAATTATGTAGTGCAAAAGTGACAAAGAATCGATTATAACTTGAGATCTAAATATGGGATGAAGTTGTACACTTGTATTTGGTAGTAAAATTTCAAGATGAAGTCATGCTGAAAATTTGACGAAAAGTTATATGAACCGTGGTGGGAATGTACATGGTCCTCCGAAAAATCCACGAAAGGAAAAGGGGTTTTCTGCCTCTGCAAATGAAACCCGAATCCAAAAGTACAACTATGCACCTGCAATCTATACAGAGAAAAGAGAGGGAAATGTGTTGGGATTGGGGGTTTGCCTTTAGGTCAAACTCCAGTTTTGGAATTAACCAAGTAATGAAAGAAAGTACTTGCAAGTAGATGTAAATGAAAGACTGAATTGTAAATCACCTTAAGGGAGGTTGTAGTAGCAATGTTGATATAAATGTTTGTATGGAATTGTATGTTGAAATCAATCTCCTCTTCAATGGTTGAATCCTTGACTTGAATGCAACACCTAGCCTTGAAGGGAGACTTGAGAATGCTCAATGCTGGAAAAGAATGCTTGAATGCTTGATCACTTGAACATATCCAACTTCAACCTATCCAACCTTCATGAAAATGAGAGGACAAATGCCCCTTAAATACATGTTTGAAGGATTTGAATTTCGTCATGGGCCGACATCGTGGAGATTTACTACTCACTGCACAACCAACAATGCTTGCACTAGAAAGGTCCTGCCCCAAAATAGGGTAGGGAGAGGGGTGCCATGCCCCTATCCTAGGAGGACAAGGGTTCCACACCCCTGTCCTACCGATGTCTCCAGGTCAGAGTGTGGACAGAGTGATGCAGAGGCCAAGGAAGAAGTAGTTTTCACAAGCCGAGCACTCTCAAGTCTCCGATTAGGCTAGAGGATTCAAGTTTGCATGCGTGAGGAGCCTAATGCAGTCATAAATTGCTAGGGTCACAGTTTTATGACACTACAGATGTGTTATTACATCAACCATAATGAGCAAGAAAATAAAAAAAGATCGTTTGATAAGCAAAACAAGTAAGTCATTAAACATAAGTTGAGCAACATTATGTAAAGCATTAGATAGGTGAGAGAAAATAGAGGATCCTAACAATAATTCTCTTTGGGCGTTCTTGGGTAGACTACCACGTAAAGACAAGGTTGTTGTTGATGCACTAAGAACATTAATTGAAACTTTTTGGCCTGACAACACAAGGATTTCACCTAAGCAAAGAGATGTTGTTAGAAGGCGAATTGGATCTAGAAATCATGAGCCACATGTCAAACACTATTTGGATATGAATCAAACAAAATTTTATTAAAGATTCCTTCAAAAGTTTCCTCAAATAAGAATTAGTCAAAGATTTTTTGAAATGGCAAAACCTTTTTATGTTAAGATTAATCATGTACGCACCACGTGTTGTTGTAGGATGCATATTGAATTTTTCATGCACTATGATATTTATCATCATATATGTTCTACTTTGCACACTAACAATGTTTTGTAGGAATGTAATACACAACCACCTCCTAAGTCACCAAGAGAATTTATTTCAAGCGTGTTAGGTAAAAGAGATGATGGTTGTATTTATTATAAGATGACGTGTTTGAAAGGTTCTTGTGCTACATGTGGTGGTTTGTAACATTTGCCAGGATGTCTATATTTGGATAGAACACATAAAATTGGTAAGAAACTAGTATCTTTTGGAAAGTACAAGATAGTGACATACGGGGTTAAAGATGGAAAAGAATTGAAGAGATGTGAGTTAGTGAAAAATGATATATGTGTAGCTGATTTTATGAGAACGTTTAAAGAGAAACTAGTTTATGAGTACATAATGCATACACATATAGCTCAGTGGTTAGATGATAAATTCAAGTTATGCAAGCACACATTTCCTCTTGGTACCATTGTCTCTATAGTTTATTTTGCTGAACATTATACACTAAAACCTCAAAATGAAGTGCAATATATGTATTACCATTCTACACAAGTTTCTATTTTTGTACACATCATTCATGCATGCAGATGATAGCACAAAGGAGGATAGAAAGGTTGTAAGAGAGTATCACTTCTACATAAGTGATGATTGCACACATTCGTCAGAGTTTGTGCAAGGATTCTTTAAAGTTTTCAATGATAGTTTAAGGGAAAGGAACATACAATACAAGCAACACATAATATGGTCAGATAATTGATGTTCTATTGGTTGAGTAGTATGCATGTGACAAGCAGTGTACAACATTTTTGGAATTTCATTGAGGCTAGACAAGGAAAGGGAGAGCACAATGGTGCAGGAGCATGTGTAAAAAGATCCCTAGCTAGAGAAGAATTGAAGTACGAAGGTGGTGCTGAGTTGATAGATGCAAAAAGAATTGTGCGATGGTGTAACTCTACAATGGGACCAGGTAATGCAGGTACGTCAATGGTTCATAGATATTTTTGGCTGATCATTGAATCTGACATTGAAAACTATCAAGATTTTTGTACAGTTGTAGGATCTAGTGACATGCACTCATTTCTAAGTTCAAATGCAAGTTCACCAATAATTTATACTAGACAGATTGTATGTTTTTGCTCTTCATGTATGCATTTTTTATGGGAAGAATGTTAATCACAAGAGTGGGTTGACAAATGGTCTTGTAGACCGTTGGTTCCCATTAATACCTATCAAATTCCCAGAGCGCTACAGTTGAACTAGATGGAAGCATCAGTTGATTTCATTCTTGTATTGACCTAGTGGAACCATATGGTTTTTTGGGTAAATTTTATTGCAAGAAATTTTTTTGGCTCATTTTGTTACATCAAACATTATTTTTGGTAGTAATTATCATTCTATAATATGCAGGTCATGTGTACGCAATTGTTGCAGAAGAGAACAATGAAGAAGGAACATATTACTTTTTGTGTTGTTGTATTGAGCCTAAGAGAAAATTGACAACCACAATCATTGATGGAGAGGGTATTGAGTATCTAGTAGGGTCTGTTGTCATGACAGACACATGGCTTAGGAGATACCCTATCAATAATTCTGATGTTTGGTTGTTTGAGGACTTTGAAACACACAAACATATTCTTCATTTCTCCAACCTTGTTACAACAAATATTCATTTGATTAAGTAGCATGGTAGATATCATAACAAGATTTTATGGAAAGTTTGTGAATCTGACCATGAGGCAATACTTGATTGATTCTATGGTTCAGGGTAGAATCATTTTGAGAATTTTGTATATATCATTGGTGAATTGTTCTATATTCATTTTTTGTATATATAAATGCCCATCAGCTGATTTGTACATATTTAGGGGCATAATTTTTGTATATTTAAATGGCCATGAGCTGATTTGTATATATTTAGATGCCAAATTTTGTATATTTAAATGGCGATGAGCTGATTCGCACATATTTAAATGCCAAATTTTGTATAAAAGCCCATGAGATGATTTGTAAAATATTTTTTGAATATATATGATTATGTTTTGAATATCTTAAGGGTTTTGAGTTTATGTGATGTGATAAGGTCAATCATGACCATTCTTGATTATACTTTAAGTTGCTTCAACCCACCAATGAGACATTCCTACTCCACAAACCCCATCCAATCATGGAACATGCTTTAAATAGGTCACAACAACATATATTCAATCAAGACCAAACATTTCAACCCCAAACACCATACCAACCAACCATTCCAATCGACCATAACCAACATTCAAGTTCTTCCTATAATCATGTGCCCAACAAGAAGATAATGGGTCTTCATCCAAAAATCCTTTTGTCCAAGCTGATACCATTGCAGCCTTTTTCCAAGATTCATCCAAATAACCTCTACCATCTTTAGATCCTTGGGTCTAAAACTCTCAGCAATTTGGTCTCACTATCATTTGGGGTAGGATATTGTCGTATAGTACATTTGAACAATAATGATGAGAAAGAGATTGGGCTGGCTGGGTTGGTTTTGACATTGAGATAAGCCATGTTTGGAAGTGGGAGTTTTGGCTTTTCCTGTGGTGGGTTTGTAGTTAGAGAGCTTGGGAATGAAGACTTTTAGAGGTGTACGGGCCACAAATTTGACATTATCCCTAAAAATTTTGAATGCACATCAGCTGCTGATGCCATTTGCTTTTGAGTATGTCCCGCCAAGTTACAATAAATTATGTATATTAGTATCACTGAAATTGACCCTTTGTATCTTTTTTGCCCTGACAAAATGCTTTTTTAGCTTCCCTAGGGATAGAATAGGTCAGCACAAATTTATCCTATTGGGGATTTAGGGAGGAGAGAAAAAATTAGGTATTTGGATTGTTTGAAGCAGGCCAGAAGAGAAAAAGGCCTCTTTTTGGCTCGAACAAGAGAAAGTACCCTTTGGAGAGACAAAGTGAGAATAGAGGAGAGCTAGAAATTTGTTGCTTTCCTTCCTTCTCTCTCTTTCTCTCTATTCCATTTTTCCCTCATATTAGAATAGTTCGTTAGGAATGGGCTTGTAGAGGGCACCATGATAGCAACAGGATTAGAAATAGCTGACAAGCATTTTGGGATGAACAGGAAGATAACTGAGATAGGTCATTATAGAAGAGCCTCATGTGACCCTATAGGTTCAAACAGATCGATCATGTGCATCCTGGATTGTGAGAAACAGTCCATCAAAGTTTGACAATTTTTTGGACTCAGGGCACTTGAGAGATTGCACCGGTAGGGTATGGCTCTCAACAATCCGACACATTTGGAGGAACAACAAGAGCTATCCTAGCGTAAACCTACCCACTCAGACATTGTCACGGTGTTGGTTTGTGACCATGACAAATGGAATCAAATCTAGCCTATCTTGCAAATTTGCATTGCATGCAACTGATAGTTTTTGCAGCAAGTGAAAAAATGCTACCATTTGAAAATGGCTCCGAGTCATTAGAAACTAAGATAGGTCATTGTAGATGAGCCTCACGTGACCTTATAGGTTGAAACTAATTGATCATATGTGTCTTGGATTGCGAGAAAGTGCCCTTCAAAGTTTGACAATTTTTCAGACTCAGGGCACTTGAGAGATCGCACTGGTAGGGTATGGCTCTCAATGTTCCAATGCATTGGGAGGCACAACAAGAGAATTCCTAGCATAAAAATTCCCACCCAAACATGCTCATGATTTTGGTTTGTGCCCATGACAAATGGAATCAAATCTAGCCTATCTTGCAACTTTGCATTGCATGCGATTGACGTTTTTTGTAGCAGGTGAAAAAACGCTACCATTTGAAAATGGATCCGAGTCATTAGAAACCAATATAGGTCATTATACATGAGATTCAAGTAATCCTATAGGTTAAAATGGATTGATCATATGCATCCTGGATTGCGAGAAATTGTCTGTCAAAGTTTAACAACTTTTTGGACTCAGGGCACTTGAGAGATCGCACTGGTAGGGTATGGCTCTTGATGTTCCGGTGCATTGGGAGGCACAAAAGGAGCATGCCAAGCATAAAAATTCCCACCTAAACATGCTCATGATTTTGGTTTATGACCACGATGAATGGAATCAAATCTAGCCTATCTTACAACTTTGCATTGCATGCAAATGATGGTTTTTGCAGTAGGTGAAAAGATGCTACCATTTGAAAATGGCTTTGAGTTGTCAAAAACCAAGATAGGTCATTATAGATGAGCCTCGCATTATCCTATAGGTTCAAAAATATCAATCATATGTGTCCTAGATTGCGAGAAACTATCCATCAAATTTTGACAATTTTTTGGACTCAGGGCACTTGAGAGATCGTACTGGTAGGGTGTGGCTCTCAACGTTCTGGCACGTTGGGAGGCACAATAGGAGAATTCCTAGCATAAAATTTCCCATGCAAATGCGCTCATGATGTTTTTTTATGCCCACAACGAACGGAATAACATCTAGCCTATCTCACAACTTTGCATTGCATGCAACTGATGGTTTTCGCTGCAGGTGAAATAATGCTACCATTTGAAAATGCCTCTGAGTCATTAGAAACTGAGATAGGTCATTAGAGATGAGCCTCACATGACCCTGTAGGTTCAAATGGATTTATCATATGCATCATGGCTTGTGAGAAACTATCTATCAAAGTTTGACAATTTTTTAGACCCAGGGCACTTGAGAGATCGCACCGATAAGGTGTGGCTCTTGATGTTCCGGGAGGTACAATAGGAGTATGCCTAGCATAAACCTTCCCAACCAGATGCACTCATGATGTTTGTTTGTGAACATGATGAACAAAATAAAATCTAGCCCATCTTGCAACTTTGCATTGCATGCCACTGACAGTTTTTGCAGCAAGTGAAAAAACACTACCATTTGAAAATGGCTCCAAGTCGTTAGAAACCGAGATAGGTCATTGTAGATGAGCCTCACGTGACCCTATAGGTTCAAATAAATTGATCACATGTATCCTAGATTATGAGAAACTATCTATCAAAGTTTGACAATTTTTTGGACTTAGGGCATAGGTCATTATAGATGAGCCTCACATGACCCTATAGGTTCAAATAGATTGATCATATGTATCCCGGATTATGAGAAACTGTCCGTCAAAGTTTAAAATTTTTTTGGACTTAGGGCACTTGAGAGATCACACCAGTAGGGTATGGCTCTCAACGTTCCAACGCATTGGGAGGCACAACTAGAGCATGCCTAGCGTAAAACTGCCCACCCAGACATGCTCATGATGTTGGTTTGTGTCCATGATGAAACTTTGACAACAACTAAGCAACTTTTACATATTTTATCCAAATGACCCCAAACTTTCACAAATGACTTCAAATGATCATTAATGGCCCCACATCATCTTATTTAGATAAGACAAATGGAAAAAAAGACAAAAATCAAAATTTGACCATTGCGAGCATGAGGGTACTCTCACATCACTCACATTGACAAATATAAACGAAAGGAATCAAAAGCATCTAGTGATCATTACCACGGATCAAATCTGTCCATTACCATTGAATTTCATTTTGATTGAGACAAGGAGTTTTGTAGGGTTAATTTAATATTTTAGAAAGCTTATCAGTCATATTCCACAATTGCAATGCTTTATATCATAAATTTTTGTTGTTTATATTCATATTGTTGATTACATAGGCAAATATTCATTTAACTTTATAAAAGGGCAGCCACCAAATACACCGAATAGTTTGAGCAAAAATCAACTGTATCAATTATAGATAATCATTTATATATATCAAAATGCACAATAATCAACACAATTGAACAAATTTTGTATGTGTCAAATATGCCTATACATATCAATGAAATGTACAATAATGAACACACTACACATTTATTGGATCGAATATCAACATTTATATATATCAAAAAGGCATATATGCCAAGTCAATACAAGTTTTACAAAAATGTGGCATATGCCATATCCAAATCGATATACAATAAAAATGTAGAATATATCTACATGTATTGGTCATTCAATGACCACAACTAACACTATATGATCCTATACTTGTGGTGGATCATCAAAATTGAGCCTCTATGATGCAGTACATGGCTCTATAGATGGCTACACAACCATAATTCAAAAGCCAAGTTAGAATCCTTTTGTAGAAAATAGTTCACAATTATCAACATAACTATGCATTTAACCATAATTTCTTTGCAATTGAAATGTAGATTACCTCATTTTCTAATCTAGGATCTACTATCTTCTTTGTCTTCTCCTTGTCAGTCTTAGGAGTTTCCTTCAACACAAACTTCAAAGGATCCAAGTTATGGCCAAACCACGAAGGGGGCTATTGTAGATTAAATACAATTAATACAATGTACTAACATATATAGATAAAAAACACTAAAAATCTACAATATAGAGAACAAAAGTGTACCGGAGCCTCATATGCTTCTCCAGTAGACAAAGGAGTTCTCGCCATTGATGGAACGGCTATGGCTATTACCTATATGAAAAATGATGAAAGATTAAATATAATTAATATAATGATAAGTATTGTAGGTTAAATACAATTAATGCAATATATAAAACAAAAGTGTACCAAAGCCTGAGATGCTTCTCCAGTACACGGAGGAGGGCTCGCCATTGATGAAGCAGCTAAGGATATTTCTTGTATGAAAAATGATAAGATTGAAATTTATCACAATTTAACATGTACACATGCATATAATCATCAAATCAAGAAAATAAAGTAGAGATACATACCTCTTCCCTCTCTCGATCCTTAGGCGTATTAGGTGCATTCAACAATTCTACAAAGCCCAATGGCCGTTGCATATAAAACAAACAAAAAACATGAATCAATCTACAAATTCCAACTAAGACAATTTCAAGCTATTCAAACAATTGTACAATTAAAAATGTCTTCAATTACCTTCTTCCCATGTTTAGGTGTTGTCGAGGATTTCTTTCGCTGAGGACAAGGCCTAGACATAAAGGGGGTACCCTAAAAGAAACAAAATTAACGCAAGAGATATTAGTAGATAATATTAAACACAATTTAACAAATCTAAAATTAAATGACTTGCATATTCCAACAAAAGAATACATAAAATAAGGTGTACAAAATATGATACCGCAAAGCTTTGTAGGCCAAAATCGATCATTGAGAGCGTGACATCATCAATGTGGGACATTTGATCCCTTGTCAACTCCTACAAAACAAAAAATTGTCAAGCATTAAAGAGAGTTAGTATATCTTATATGTTTTTTTGAATTCAAAGTACTATTCTATTTTAACATGTTATTAAATTTATACCTCAAGTGTTGAAGTTATAGCTACAATAACTGCGGGAGGAATATTAGATGGTGTATTAACACTCGCTGCTGCATCCTAAAATGCATATTGTTTGTATAAATTTAAATCGATCTATAAATGAAAATTTTTTACAATTACAAATTTTAAGTGACTGATAAATAAAATGTTATTAATTCAAATCAACACACCTGTGTCTGTGGCTGACTAGCAAACATGTCCATCAATTCATCCGTCAGCACCACATCCTCAGTCATGAGGGTCTAACATTTGCTCCTGCAAATCATGCACAAATGGGGCGTGGAACCATCTGCACTGGCCTTGACATCCATCTCTGTGCATATGCTTGAGCAAGTGGGACACATATGCTCAATGGGCTGACCAACACTAGCTGCCTCAGCTAATGGATCATCGTCTGGGACAAGAGGGTGTGCTAACTGTGTCCCATGTTGGATGATTGAAATAGTCAATGTTGTGTCCGCTTGAAGATTTTGTAGCTCCATCAAATCTTTAAGGGCTACTGGGAGTGTCACATGCACCTTGGGTTTGGGTGCTAGGGGGTGATGACTCTGCGGGTCTATTACCCTACGGGCTCCAGGTCTATCTTGGGTAGAGCCGCCACCTCTACCATGGAACTCTCTCATATCAAAATAATTAGGCTGCTCATTAAGGACAAACTAACAATATACTTTCCTCAAAAAATATAATGGAACCTTAAAATTATTACAAGGTGGTTCGTCAAAGACCATCCACCACCTATTATAAAAAAGATTCTTCATCTGCACGTTGGTACACCAATGTATGGGAAACCTCTTTGCATTAAGAGGTAAGGACTCACAAGTTCTAGGATCAACAAAAAGAGAACATATTTGTTCCTTACTTATGTTTTTTCTTTTCACTGCATCATATGATAGCCCATCAGCATAATAAGTGCGACACCTATCCCTATAGTTTCCCCATTTTTTAATTTGACTCGAAAATGCAATGGCACCACTAGCCAATGTTTCTAGGCTAGTGACAAGGGACAAATGATGGTCAAGCTTAGATGTTTTCAATCTATTAATTAGTCTAGTTATTTTAGCAGTGTTTTTCCCTAACTGATTAAGCTGTATGGTCTAAAGGAGGAGCTGAAGGTATATCCTTAGGGTTTTGTTGTGGGTTTTGCTGTGGGTTTTGAGTTGTGTCTTGTTGTGGTTCTAGATTTTCAGTATCTAATATTGTTAACAAAAAATGAAAAAAACTAATCAAAATCAACAAATTTAAATTGAAAGCGTAAATAAAATTTATCAAATGTGCAAAAAAAACAAAAAAAAGGCTAACCGACCTCTTTCCATGGCATCTGGGTGTGAAAATATGTATCCTATGAGAGGTTTGGAACAAAAAACCCCTTAAACTCACTCTCGTCTATAGAAGAAAAGAATATAGTCGACTGTAAAAAAAATAAAAATTATTGACAGGGGCCGCGTACGCGGTCCTTTAGGAACTAAAACCGCATACGGGGTCCTAGTTCCTAAAGGATCATGTATGAGGTCTTATTTCCTAAAGGACCACGTATGTGGTTTTGTCCCTTTAGGCTTGGGCACAATGAACCTAACCACGTACGATTTTTTTTAAAATTTTAAAACTGCGAACGTGATTGCTATTTTTTCAATTTTTTTTGGTCTGTGTCCACTTTTTTGTACACACTCATTTAATGACTTTTTATATTGAAGATCTATTACCTAAGGAGATTTTAGAAGTTTTAACTAAGAAAAGGAAGGATGCAGTAGCAAAAGAGAATAAAATGAGATTAGGTGCTCTAGATAACTTAGTATGTAGTCCACTATCCAAGGAGGCTAGAGTTATTATTGTGGAGGAAATTAATTAAATATTTAGAGCTAAGGAAAGAGTAAATATGGTCATGGGTGATGATCCAAAAGACTATAAGAGGTTGGTCAGATAGAAAGATGAATCGACTACCTATATTACCAAAGAGATAGTGAAGGATTTCTCTTCTCCTTTGGAGAAAAAAAATATAAGAATCAACAAAGGAGAGACTATAAGTATCATGACTATTTCAGAAAGGGATATTGAGAAGCAAAAGAGTAAAAGTGTTGGTTTGGAAAATAATATGTATTAGTAGAATGAAGAGAAGGAAATTCAGAATGAAGAACTGAGTACTGGTTCTTAGATTGTTCCAGGTGATCAGGTTAATGATGGACATGATGTGGAAATTACAATAGTGGAGATTCCAAATGACAAGGAAAAGGAGATGACAAAGTAGAAGAAGGATGAAGAGAAGACAATAAAAAAGAAGAAGAAAAGGAGGAGGAAGAAAAAAAATACTAAAGATGAAACAAAAAAAGGTGTTTGAAGAGAAGAAAGAAGAAAGTCCAAAAAAGGTTCAGATCAATCCAACAAAAGAAAAGGAAAAGATAATTAGAAGGATATCAGTGGGTGAATCTTTAGGTATATACAAAGATTCTATAGTAAAACTCTTACAACTTCAAATAAAGTTGGATCTGGTGGTAATATCAAAGTGACTAGAAGTACCATTGACTCAAGGAAGGTTGGATGTGGACAAACTATCTCTTCTTCACATGCTACACTTGGGTGATTTCCTACATCATAAAGCTAGGAAGAAGTACACTATATCAAAAGTTGAGTGTATAAATTTGATTGAGGATATAGTGAAGTTTCTCCAAGACAAACTTTTGAATGTAAAGTTGGATGAATCTTTGAGTGATGAAGAGCAATTATGGTTAAGACTAGGAGACATAAAGGGTTCTTCTTATAACCTAGAAGCAAAAATTTTGGCAAATGTTGAGGATAAGAGATTGAGGGATTTAGTAAATAAGTGTGCAACCAAACATTCCTGGTTACAAGATGATGTGCTAGCTTTTGATTAAAGTTTAGATAGTGTAATTAGTATCTATAA
This sequence comes from Cryptomeria japonica, assembly GCF_030272615.1. Lineage (NCBI taxonomy): Eukaryota > Viridiplantae > Streptophyta > Pinopsida > Cupressales > Cupressaceae > Cryptomeria > Cryptomeria japonica. The sequence goes on along the minus strand of NC_081413.1, from coordinate 461,127,085 downwards.
GTTTTGTCATTAGTGGAATGAGTCTACAAAGGAGATAAAAATAAAAATAGGAATATTTGAAGAAAAGATCTTACAGAGGACTAAGAATGTGAATCTAAAAGAAGATGAGGATGGAAAAGGGAGAATGGAAATAGAGAATGATTACACAAAATTGAATCAACTAGTAGACTAGAAAGAGAAAATAAATAAAGAATTTTGTAGACTATGAGATATAGTAGACATGCACATCACTAATATGGTGAAAATCCTAGAAGACTTAAACATTATGCAAGTCCATCTTAGTTTCGACCAATTCCAAAGAGGTAGAAGATCCCATTTTGCAGATGGAAAGTCAACTAAACATTTTGATCTATGTAGGGTTGAATTGGTGCAATGTTGGGGCTCAATTAAAAGAAATTCATAAGGAAGTCATTTTCCTTGCCTAGTAGCATGCTTAGGTGGACTCTAATAAGGATTTTTGATCATGTATATATGTGGTCGAGCTAGTTTTGATTTCAGTTTTGAAGAGATTATATATATAGGCGAAGATATGTAGAATATTTAATTTGTATTGTATAAACATCCCTTGTCCTTAATTTTAAAGGGGGAGAAGTTTTGGAGAGATAAGTAAATTTTTGAGAGGTAAGTGTTTGAATTGGCACAAGTGTTGCTATCAATGACAAATGGGGAGATTGTTGTAAATATGAGTTCTAGTTATCATTGATGTCAAATTTGTTGGTCTGAAAGAGATACTTAGCAATTCTTTGGGTTAAGAGATGGTTGTGATTTGAGCAATTAATGTGGTTGGTGTAGAAGACATGCAGTTGTATGGAGTATGTGTATAGATGTTTGTGGCAACATATTATTGTGTGTTATGATATTCTTGGAGCTCTATTAGTTTTTTGTATATATATGTATGATATTCTTGGAGCTCTATTAGTTTTTTGTATATATAGGTACGATGTTTCAGTCATGTCTAACTATTCAAGTGAATAGTCTGTCATATGATTTGGTCAAGTACATGGTGGATATGCATCATACAATTATGCAATTTTAGAGTAATGTTGGTGGATGTACATTCTCTCTATATCTTGGTTTTTAGAAGGATAACTGATCTACAATTAGATTTAATTAAGCCTGAGTTCCAATTTATACTATTGTAGTACAATGGTATGAAGGAATGAATTACATTCCTTGGATTACAATTGATAAAGTGTTGCAGATGGTTGATTAAGATTCCTTGATGTATTATGTTGCTTATTTGGTCATCCAAAAGTCTTGTTGGTGGTCTGTATTGAAATTTGGTTTTGTTGTATTGGCATGAGTTAACTTTTTTTTTAATCTTTAAAGGCTGACTTATGTCTTTTTGGTCCATGCGGTAGTGTGTGGTTACATGAGAGAAATTTTGGGAGTATCTAGAAGGTGTGCTAGCATGGTGTGACCCTTCACATATTTCATTTTCCTTCCACATTTTCCTTGGAGATTGTTTTGGGCTGATGGTTTTGTATGTTACATTTTATTAGGTCCACCTAGTGGATGTTATTGAGGTTGCAATTGATATTTGAAGGACACAATTATTGTATTGATGTGTGTATGGTGTGGATGTTGTGTGCGAATTCATTGTGGTAAATTTCAAATGTTCGGAAGTGTAGCAGAGTAGAGGTGAAGATTGTTTTAGATGTGTACTAAATTGTGAACTATAATTAACATTCTAGTAGATTCTTTTTCTATAGTTCAATCTTGTTGATATCATTGTATTAGAAGAATTGTATCTTTCCCTAAAGAATTGATCTTTAGTGTGTGCAAGTAATCACTATATATTTCCCTAAGGTTGTACGCCTTAGCCTAAAATTCATCTTTTGGAGCAGTAAGCTCCTTGGCCTTTGGCCTAAACTCTATAATCAATTTAATATATGTTGTGAGTTTGATTCAAATTGTGATTTTTCCCAATTTGGGTTTTCCATGTAAATTTTTGGTGTTCATGTGTGTTTGGTTTAGTAGTTTTAGTTATTTACTTTCATACATAAAGTTGATGAAATGAATGATAAAATAAGAAGTTAAATCTGATCAAGTTTTTTGTACATGCTAATTCAGCCCCCCTCTTAGCAATCTGGTAGTATTCAACATATAAATTATGTACCACAAGCATAGATATAAACATTGCATATATTTTGGTAGTACTTTTATTTATATTTGTTTCAATATATATTTTGTTAAATTATTATGTAATCATATTTACTTTTCTCTTCTTTTTCTCTTTATATCTCTTCTTGAGCCAGGGTTTAGTGTTATTACACTGAAGGTATTTTTATTTGAAATGAATGAGCTAACTTGTTGCATCAATAGTTTAGAATTGACCTACAATATGTAATATTATTGAAACTACTTCAACAATCTCAAGTAGTCACCAGTTAGGAGGGACCTTAAAGAGATCAATCCGAGTCGGTCAACAAGAGTAAACACAATGGAAACACAAGGATATGATGGAGGCAATGCACAACTGATTGAATTATATCATAAAAACTGATTACAATCAATCAGTAACAACCGGGTTACAAAAATCGGCTCATAGGCATGCCAAAACATGCTTAATTACATAACATGTCACAACCAGGACCTCAAATATTAGGATCTATCTTCTATGCTCTATATCTTAACTTGTCTCTATTTATCTACATTATAGTGATCAATTACAATTATTTATATGATCCAAGGGGATTCGGTTGGCCCAAAAGGGATCAAATGGTGAAGAACAAGACCTAATGTGTAAAAGGAACAAGGTCAGCCTCCGCAAAAAAGATTCCTTTGGAAAATCCAAAGGATGAAGTGTAGATCAAAGGGAAGGTCAGCCACATGCTAAAGAATATCAGAATCCAAGTTTAGGTCTCTGCAAGAAATGGAAGGGATCGAGTAGATCCTGGTAGATTACAAATGCAAATAGGTCTAGGCAACCGACACCAGAAAACTGTCTCAGAAACCGGTAGTGATAACTTGCCAAAAAATGATCCAAATGCTCTACGGTTTAGGAATAAGGTAGATGATCAGGTCCTCAAGCAAAATCCAACTCCTCAAGATCTAGTGAGCCAATGCCAGAAAATAGAAAATGAAATGCAAAACATAATGGAAATATTTTTGGTTGATGCAAGATTGCCATGAACTGGGGATGCTCCTACATCAGACATCCGGGGTTGATAAAAAAAAGTGAGTCTCTCACTTTGTTGGGGTCAGAGGAAAACTAAGGCAGTCTACCTCTTCCTAATAAATCCAAGATGAATCTACAACTGGTCTATCCTTTCACTTCACAAGATACTCCTTATATTGACCGCTCTGAGTACTACGTGCAATCTTACTGCCCAAAATGTCTTCAATTTGATCCAGTTCCTTCCAGAGCAACTATTTCTCCAAGTCTACAATACTATCCTCACTAAATTCTGGTTCATGAAACTGATGTAGATCTACAATATTATATATAGGTGAAATACTCAAACTATTCGGTAACTCCACTTCATACGCATTTCCATAATTGAATGTTCTCAAAATCTTGCAAGGTCCAAACTTCCTCATCTGCAACCTTGTTATAAGTTCCAACCAGGAATCTTTCTTTTCTCAGATACACCATTAATTCACCACCAACTTCAAATTCCTTATGACTCCTCTTCTCATCTGCTTTCTCCTTATACTTGTTATTCATGTCCTCCAAATGCTGCTTAACTTGAATATGTAAGTCCTTTATGTGATCTGCAAATTCTTCTACTTCTGCACTTCTCCGATCTTCATTGTTAATATCTCTTAATTCTTATATACCTCTAGGGTGTGCTTTGGTAAGAATCTCAAAAGGTGTCCTTCTAGTACTCTTGTTTATTGAATTATTGTAGGCAAACTCTTCTTTTGCAAGAATCAAATCCCAATTTCCGGTTTTGTCTCCAAATAAGCATCATAACAAATTTACCAAGCTCCGGTTAACTACTTCTGTCTGTCCATCAGTCTGTGGGTGAAAAGTAGAATTGAACTTCAAATCTGTCTTCATCTTCTTCCAAAGTGTTCTCCAAAAATAACCAATAAACTTAGTATCTTTGTCTGAAACTATGCTCTTAGGTAGTCCATACAATCTCACTACTTCCTTGAAAAATAGGTCAGATATATGCACTGCATCTGATGTCTTCTTACAAGGTATGAAATGAGCCATCTTCAAGAATCTATCCACTACTACAAATATAGAATGATTCCCTCTCCATGTTTTAGGCAATATAAGTATGAAATCCATGCTTATATCCTCCCAAGGTCTCTCGGGTACTGTCAAAGGTTTATACAATCTCACATTCTAACTACTACCCTTTGCAACTTGAAAAACTCTCCAACTTTGCACATATTTCCTAACATCCTTATGAATCTGGGGCCAAAAGTAATGCTCACTCCCCACTGCTACTATTTTATCAACATAAAAGTGTCTGACTAATCCTCCCCTATGTTTCTCCTTTATCAGATTCTCCCTCATAGAACTCTTAGGTATGTACAACTTAACTCCTCTGAATAACATCACATTGTAAAGCTCTGATGCTAATAGTAAATAAGATGAGAGGGGGGGTGAATCATACAAACTTAATCTTCAATATATTCAACAGATTCAACCTCGGTAGCTTATACTTTAGAATACATAACAAAACTGTAAATCATTCAAACTCATGAACAGATAATATCACAACACATATAACACCAGATTTAACGTGGAAACCCAAATAGGGAAAAACCACTATGGGATTTTGGACCCACTAAGAAATATACCCTTCTAGAGTATGCTCGGTTAAAAGCAAATCCTGTTAAAGACTACAAACACATTGCTAGATATGACCCGGTTAAGGGATTTCCCTCAGACTTGTTAGAGTCTTGCACTTTGTTAGAAGTGACCTTGTTAAAGGATTTCAAACACTCATTGAGAATGTTACCTTGCCAGAGGGTTTATGAATAAGACTATTAGGTCCACTCGGTTAAGAGATTTCCTGTCACTTACAAAATAAATAACAGTAATAAATATATCTGCAACTTCAAATCTGAAATGCTAAAGTAGATTCTATTTGCTCAAAACAATCTTGTCATGAGACTCATCTAGTCCCTTGATGGGCTTGCTGGGCTTCTCAATCTGTTCTTCAATCAGATCTTCAAGCTTCTGAGCTCGGTAAACATTCCTATAGCATCATTGTGCATACATTTTCCCGCATTCATTGTTTATCAACAATTCCTTATTTATAAACAATTTATGACCGCTTAATCTCCTTGATCACATTTCCCATGATCAATCTTAGCCATCAGATCATCAAACTTGCCTAGGTTCAATGTATTCTTTTGATCTAAAAATGTTTTACCTCACCTTGGAACTTGCATTCCTTCCTAGGAACTTGTGCTAGGTCATTGCGGTTCAATCTGTGTTGTAGATCTTCCTCCTGTATTTTCCATGTCGTCGATCCTCAACAAACTTATTGCATGACAAACCAATCATTTATTCATCTCGAGCTCATCAACATCCTTCATTAAATAATGTTTTTATCCATCCAATGTGATCTATTATAACTTGGTTGTTACTCGGTGAATACTAAACTTCGCTCGGTAGACATTCTGCCTTCTTTAACCGATATTGATAACCTTAGGGTTTACCGACTAGGTTCCTTGCTTGGTGACATAATATAGTATTAAAATTATAATCAACATGTGTAGGATATCGAAACAATCAAAACAACATGATCTCATCATTGTCTAACTCGGTAATAGTTGCCCATTGAATAACTTATATCTCCCCTTTATTATCACATTTTTTTCGTGTCACTTACCGACCTCCTAATACTCATCAACACATACTTCTCAAGATATGGCAACATCATACTGAATCAGAAAATCAATTTCTTGACATCAATGACAAAACAATATTATTAAGATAGTAATCATCCTTCTTCAGTTATATCAACAATCTCCAACAACCTTCTCAATATCCTTATTGAAATGATAACAATCTCCTTTCTATTGTAATGCCAACAATCTCCCCCTTTGGCATTTATGGCAAAACCCACAATTAAATGGTAATACCAACTTGATTTGTTCCAACTGATTCAGATTCAGATTGATGTTTAGACTTCTATCCTTTTGCTGATTGAACATTCTCCTGAAGTCTTCTCCCCCTGTCATTAGTGTTCTGTTATCTTCTCCATTTAGTCTTCTCCCCCTTTGACAACAATGCCAAAAAGAAAAAAAAAACTAATTCATGATTTCTTCCTTTGAAGTAATTTCCTTGCTGTGTTACACATGTATCATCTCAGTCTCGGTCAGAGCAACTTGTCTCCAATCACTATTTCCTACACACCTTTAGAAAACCTTCTAAAGTGCGTAAATCAACATCAATCCACAAATAATATTCGATGGAGTCATCAAATTGATGCTTTCACCGAACTTTGTCAGTGAGTAGAAGATAGGGGTAGGACCCCTAACTTGCTTTTGAGATACTCAAAAGTGTCCCTTGGTGGTGGCTTTGTGAAGATGTCTGCTATTTGTTCCTTTGAACTGATATATTCCAGCACAACTTTCTTCTCTTGAACTTCTTTTCTGAGATAATGATACTTTATAGAGATATGCTTTGTCTTAGAGTGCATTATTGGATTCTTTGAAATGTTAATGGCAATAGTATTATCACAGAATATGGTTACTGGCTCGGTAACTTTCTCATTTATACCTTCCAACAGTTGCTTGATCCATGCTATATTTGTACAATTCAATGCTGTAGTGACATATTCAACTTCAGCTATTGATTGTGAAATGCATCCTTGTTTCTTGCTAAGCCAACTCACTAGTCTATCTCCCAAGAAGAAAGCTCCACCACTTGTGCTTTTCCTGTCATCAATGTTTCCTGCCCAATCAGCATCAGTATAAACTTTTAAATCAAAATCATTCCTCTTTTCATATACTAAGCCATAATCTTCAGTGCCTCTCAAGTATCTGAAAATTCTCTTGATTGTTATCATATGGGTTTCTTTGGGATCTGCACAAAATCTTGCAACTATTCCTACTACATGTGCTATATCTAGCCTACTGTGAACAACATATTATAGCTTTCCAATCATAGATCGATAAAGTGTCTCATCAACATATGCAGATTCATCATTCTTCGATAGTTTACAGTTAGCAGTCATAGGAGTACTTACAGGTTTAGAATCCTCCATTCCAAATTTCTTCAAGATTTCCCTTAAGTACTTGGATTGAGTAATGAAAATCTCATCTTTCATTTGCAGTATTTGTAAACCTATAAAATACTTTATCTCACTGATTAGTGACATCTCAAATTCTTTACACATTTCATTTCCAAAGTTCTTGCATAGAGAATCATTTCCACAAAAAATAATATCATCAACAAATATGGCTGAGATCAGTATTCCATTATCCTCATCATTCTTCATGTACATATTGCTGTTTTCACTTGTCCTTATAAATCCAATCTTGATCAAGTAAGAGTGTAGTCTCTCATACCATGCTCTAGGTGCTTGTTTCAGACCATATAAAGCTTTGTTTAATTTACATACCTGATCTTTACTCTTGTCTTCAACAAATCCTTCAGACTGTTCAATATAAACTTCTTCTTCTAGTATACCATTCAAAATGCAGATTTAACATCCACTTGATATATCTTGAAATTTTTGAAAGCAACATATGCCAACAATGTTCTTACTCCCTCAAGTCTAGCCACAGGTGCAAAAGTCTCACCATAATCTAATCCTTCTTCTTGAGCATAACCTTTGCAAACTAGTCTTGCTTTGTTCCGAATGGCCTAACCTTTTTCATTTATCTTGTTTCTGAAAATCCACTTTGTACCAATTACATTTTTGTCATTCGGTCTTGGGACCAATGTCCATGTTTCATTCTTCTTGATTTGATCAATCTCTTTTGTCATAGCATTTACCCAATCTTCATTGTTAAATGCCTCTTTTACTATTCTCAGTTCAAATTCAGATATCAGACATGTGTTCTGTCTCAGTTTGTTCCTTGTCATCACTGGATCATCCTTATCTCCTATAATCTGACTCGATGCATGATTTCTTCTTACATATTTGGCTAATATAGGCTCGGTAGGCTCTGTATGATCTTCTTCATCACTCGGTAACTGGATATTATCTTCATTTTCTTCAGCAACTTTCTCGGTAGGACTTCTCGGTTGAACATAAACAAATTCTTCATAATTTTCTGGTTCTTTGGAATTTCCTTCATCATTTCTTTACAAATTCATCAATTTTCACATTTGCACTTTCTACTATTTTGTTAGATGATTTGATCAGACATTTAAATGCTTTACTTCTAGAAGAATAACCAAGAAATGTTCCTTCCTCGCTTTTCTGATCAAACTTTCCATTTCTGTCATCTTTGTGAACATAACATCTACTTCCAAAGATTTTAAAATAACTTACATTAGGTTTCTTGTCATACCATATTTCATATGGTGTCTTCATAGTTCCTTTCTTCAGTTGTACTCGATTCAGGGTGTAAACTGCAGTGCTGATTGCTTCTCTCCAAAATGTTTGAGGTACCCTCTTTTCTATCATCAGGGTTCTGGCACAATCTACAATTGATCTGTTTCTTCTCTCAGCTATCCCATTTTGCTGAGGTGTTCTCGGTGCAGACACTTGCCTTTTTATACCATGATCATTGTAGAATAAATTAAATTCATCAGAAGTGAATTCTCCTCCTCTAACAGATCTAAGACATTTCAACTATCTTCCTGTTTCATTTTCAACTCTTGCCTTGTACCATTTAAACATTTGAAAAGCTTCTAATTTTTCTTTTAAAAACATAACTGACATCATCCTTGAGTAATCATCCACAAATAATATGAAGTATTTGTCACCATAATAACTTTGAACTTTCATGGGACCACAAAGATCAATGTGTACTAGATCTAAAATTACTTTAGAAGTGTAGGAATTACTTGTAAAGCTTGATCTTGTCATCTTACCCATTTGGCATCCTCGACATATAGCATTCTCAGGTTTTTCCAGGCTTAGTAGGCCTCTTACTCGGTGCGTCTTACTTATTTTGATTAGATTATCAAAATTTACATGACAAAACCTTTTATGCCATAACCAGGTATCTTCTATTTTTGCATATAGACATTTGTTCTGATTTGAGTTAAGATGAAATGTATTACCTTTTGTTTGTGTCTCGGTAGGAGCCAACTCTCCATGTTTGTCATGAACTTTGACACATCCCTTCTGGAATTCTATTCGGTATCCTATATTGTTTAGCTATGCTACACTCAACAAATTGTATTTCAAACCTTCAACCCAGTATACATCATCACATTTAGTATTGTCAAGAAGTGTTATAGATCCTTTACCTTTCACTGGATAGGGTGCATCATTACCAAATCTTACATATCCTCCATCATAGTCTTCTAATTTAACAAACTTGTGTTTATCACCTATCATGTGATGTGAGCATCCACTGTCTATGATCCAAGAATCATTATTATTTATGTGAGATATGAGGGCTTTTTCTTCATACCTTTCTTCATCCGATCCATCTTTAATAGCCACATAAACAACTTCCTCTATATCAGTTTCATCAGATTTATCATCGTTGGATTCCTCATCAGCTACTAGGCATGTCTTTCTATCTCTCCTTCTAAAGTCTCGATGTCCTCTGTAGTGATTGTCTTTATGTCTGTCTTCTCGGTATTCTCTCTTTTCACTAGATTCTTTGTCAGGGCAGTTAGAAGCCATATGTCCTATTTTATCACAATTGAAACATTTTAAAGGTAGCTTTCCTTTATACTTACCTTTGCCTCTTGGTAACCTTCTTGCCAATAGTGCTTCAAACTCTTCTTTCTTTCTGATTTCCTCATACAATTTGTGTACTTCTTCCATGTTTTTATGAAATCTCTCACTTGCTCCACTGTGATTTCCTTCAGAATACTTATTCATTCTATCATTATAGTCATCAGATTCACCAATATGAAAAGAACTAAATGCAGATTCTACTTTATTTACCAAAGACCCACTGTTATCAAAATTACTTAGCTCAAATGCATGTAGCTTACCGATAGTGGCATCCAAAGAGACTGGCATGTTTGGTACAAACCTTAATTCATTGATTGCAGAGACTCGAATGGCATAAGCCAGTAGAAGGATTCTCAACAACTTACTTGTTACATCCTTTTCTTCAATAGTTCCTCCTGCTCCTTTAATTTGATTGACAATTTCCTTTAACCTTGTACTATATTGTGTTATGTTCTCACCTTCATTCATTCTCATGGATTCAAGTTGTCCTCTTAGACTATCTACTTTCTTTTTGAACATGTTCATCACTGCCATACACAGATATGAGCTTGGTCCACATCGCTTTTGCATCATTACAACCTTCTAGATCATTAAACTCTGAGTCGGTCAATGCTGATGTTATTTCAATCATAGCTTGAATATGTTCTTGCTTTGCCTTTATCTCTTCCAAGGTCATCGGGTTGGTGCTAGGTGGTATGTAATGATTCTCCAAATAATATGTTGCATATTCTCCAATTCCTGATAAGTGCAGCTTCATCCTTTTCTTCCATGTGGAGAAACTTGACTTGTTCAGCTTTGGTGCATCCCTTTTATACATCTTCGGATCTTTGCCTCAAGTACCTTTAAACTTTTCTTTCGGAGTCCAGAGCTCTGATACCAATTGTAAAGCTTTGATGCTAATAGTAAATAAGATGAGAGGGGGGGTGAATCATACAAACTTAATCTTCAATATATTCAACAGATTCAACCTCGGTAGCTTATACTTCAGAATACATAACCAAAACTGTAAAACATTCAAACTCATGAACATATAACATCACAACACATATAACACCATATTTAATGTGGAAACCTAAATAGGGAAAAACCACTGTGGGATTTTGGACCCACTAAGAAATATACCCTTCTAGAGTATGCTCGGTTAAAAGAAAATCCTGTTAAAGATTACAAACACATTGCTAGATGTGACCCGGTTAAGGGTTTTCCCTTAGATTTGTTAGAGTCTTGCACTTTGTTAGAAGTGACCTTGTCAAAGGATTTCAAACACTCATTGAGAATGTTACCTTGCTAGAGGGTTTACAAATAAGACTGTTAGGTCCACTCGGTTAAGAGATTTCCTATCACTTACAAAATAAATAACAATAATAAATATATCTGCAACTTCACATCTGAAATGCTAAAGCAGATTCTATTTGCTTAAAACAATCTTGTCATAAGACTTATCTAGTCCCTTGATGGGCTTGCTGGGCTTCTCAATCTATTCTTCAATCAGATCTTCAAGCTTCTGAGCTCGGTAAACATTTTTGTAGCATCACTGTGCATACATTTGCCCACATTCATTGTTTATCAACAATTCCTTATTTATTAACAATTTATGACCGCTTAATCTCCTTGATCACATTTCCCATGATCAATCTTAGCCATTAGATCATCAAACTTGACTAGGTTCAATGTATTCTTTTGATCTGAAAATGTTTTACCTTGCCTTGGAACTTGCATTCCTTCCTAGGAACTTGTGCTAGGTTACTGTGGTTCAATCTATGCTGTAGATCTTCCTCATGTATTTTCCATGTTGTCGATCCTCAACAAACTTCTTGCACAACAAACCAATCATTTATTCATCTCCATCTCATCAACATCCTTCATTAAATAATGCTTTTATCCATCCAATGCGATCTATTATAACTCGGTTGTTACTCGGTTAATACTGAACTTTGCTTGGTAGACATTCTTCCTTCTTTAACCGATATTGATAACCTTAGGGTTTACCAACTAGGTTCCTTGCTCGGTAACATAATACATTATTAAACTTATAATCAACAACATGTGTAGGATATCAAAACAATCAAAACAACATGATCTCATCATTGTCTAACTCGGTAATAGTTGCCCATTGAATAACTTATATCTCCCCTTTATTATCACATTCTTTCTATGTCACTTACCGACCTCCTAATACTCATCAACACATACTTCTCAAGATATGGCAACATCATACTGAATCAGAAAATCAATTTCTTGACATCAATGATAAAACAATATTATTAAGACAGTAATCATCCTTCTTCAGTTATATCAACAATCTCCAACAACCTTCTCAGTATCCTTATTGAAATGCCAACAATCTCCTTTCTATTGTAATGCGAACACCCGGGTGAACTCACAAAGCTGGTTCCCACTTTTTGGTACATCCTGATTTTTGCTGAAATCATACATTTTTTGGAAAATATAATTATTTAAGCTTTAAGAGGTCCCATTTGAAGTAATTAATTGAAGAGAGTTAGATCAAAGGCTCTTAGATCAAAATTTCTTGGATAGAATCTCTCTACTTCTAAATCATACTTGCAATGGAGTCTCCTTTGCATCTATCAAATACTGATAAAAAACCAATTTTACATTAGCTTTTGAGGGGTCAAACGAATTCATTTAGAAGTTTTGTTTTCTTGAGGATTTAGTCCTTATTATAAGCTTTCCAAATAGTATAATTTTTAATATATTTAAGTTTATTAATATATTTTTATTTTATTTTATATGAATGTAAGTTTTTCACTGAACATGAACTTCTTTGTTCAATGCATTGGGAAAAATAGCAAACTAATTCAAAAAAATTCTAAAAAATATCTATGCCCTAGGTATTGATGTCTTCTTTCTAACAAAAAAAATAAAACTTAATTTTGATATATATAGAGCAAGTTATGTGTTCAAACGTACACCTATATCTAAATTATAATTAGTCGGACTTCAAAACTTAATAAAATAAAAAATATTCAACATATCACTATCAAACCAACTGCATGCCCTGGGTATTGATGTTACAAACAAAAATTTAAAAGAGATAAGTTTTTATCATTTATAGAAAAAAATTTATACGTTTCGGGATGCACATCACTCTTAAAAACTGTTGTTTCCTATAAAAAACTACTTTTGAGGGAGATGGAAAAATCAATAAAATTTTATTCAAAAAAATTTGAAAAAAATATATTTAGAATCTATAAAAAGGATGTTACAAATCACTAGTTTACATCATCTTAAAATTCTTAACGATTTAAAAGTTATAGGTGTCGGAAAGTGAAGGTTTTTTGCAAAATGTTCATCTAAGTGTCAAAGTTGGTCAAAAAGTGGGAACGAGTATTGTGAGTTCACCCACCCATCCTGAATGAAGTAATCTAACCACTTGCTTCTATCTACTGTAATTGGTTCTCTACATGCTCTCCAAGGTTCTACAAAATTCAGGTCATCATCATACAAGGTCTTCAACTCCTCAAATCCTAATATTGTCACTCTCATCTCTGTCAGCAGATTACTTCTTCTACACAATGCATCAACAACTTTGTTAGATTTTCCACTTCTATACTTCAACACAAAGGTGTAACTCTGCAAAAATTCTACTCATCTCATATGTCTCTGATTCAAGTTACTCTGAGTGTTCAAATACTGCAAATCTTGATGATCCGTATACAACACAAACTCCTTAGGAAATAGGTAATGTCTCCACTTCTTCAAGGCTTGAACTATGGAATAAAATTCTTGATCATACACTGAATATCTCCTCCAGGCATAATTCAATTTCTTACTAAAATAAGCTACCAGGCTCTCCCTTCCTAACTCAAGACTGCTCCTATTGATGTTCCAGTTGCATCACAATCCACTTGAAATACTTTGTTGAAATCTGGTAAAGCTAATACAGGCTGCTAAGTCACTTTCTGCCTCAACAGTTCAAAATTTTTGTTTGCTCTAGTGTTCCACTTGAATTCCTTCATATCTCCCCTCATTGTCTCAATCATAGGGTTACAAATTGAACTGAAATTTTTGATAAACTTCTAGTAGAAACAAGCCAATCCATGAAATGATCTTACCTCTCAAATGCTTTTCGGTGTAGGCCATTCAACAATTGCTTTTACTTTCTCAGGGTCCATCTTCAAACCATCCTCAGTTATCACAAATCCCAAATAGACTAACTCATCCTTCATGCTTCTTAAGATTTATCAACAACTTTTCTTCTCTCAACCTCTACAAAACTTTTCTCAAATGCAACAAATGCTCATCCTTTGTCTTACTGAAAATCAGAATATCATCCAAATATACAATAACAAACTTACCCAAGAATTTATTCAATACCTCATTCATCAGCCTCATGAAAGTACTTGGTGCTTTAGTTAACCCAAAAGGAATCACCAACCATTCATATAATCCTTCATTTGTCTTGAATATTGTCTTCCACTCATTTCCTTCTTTGATCCCGATCTGATTATATCCACTCTTCAAGTCTATCTTTGTAAAATATTTGGCTCCACTCAAAAAATCCATTATGTCATCCATCCTAGGCAAAGGAAACAAGTATTTCACTGTGATCTTGTTTATTTCTTTGGAATCAATACACATTCTCCATTCTCCATTCTTCTTAGGTGCTAATATTGCTAGTACTGCACAAGGATTCAGACATTCTCTAATCAAAACTTTCTTCAACAACTCTTGCACTTGTCTATTCAACTCTTCATTCTTTGTTGGTGTCATCCGGTGTGCAACTTTGTTAGGAAAACTAGCTCCGGGAACCAGGTCCATGCAATGACTGATACTTCTCATAGGTGGTAATCCATCAGGCACATTATCTGAAATGATGTCTTCATACTTTGTCATCAACTCTCTTATCTCTTCTGGTTCTTCTTCTTCATGCTACAGATTCTCAGTCTTCTTAGGAACTAAGGCAAAACACACATTCTCATGTCTCATTCCATCCAAGGATTTCCTTCCATCCACCAAATATATTCTAGAATTCGTACAAAATTCACTCTTCAAAGGCTCCTCCAAGGGAAACATTATTTGCTTCATCCCATTGGCCACAATAGTGTATGTATTCTTCCTCCCATCATGTATTGCCTGTCTATCAAACTGCCAAGGTCTACCCAACAAAAGGTGATAAATATCCATAGACATAACATCACAAAAAACTTCATCATGATAATTCCCAATTTTTAATTTCACCAAATATTGCTCACTTACTAACAACTTATGATCACCTTGAATCCATGCTATCTGATAAGGCTTAGGGTGTTTCAATATTTCCAAATTCAACTTATTCACCATCTCTTCTGAAATAAGAATATCTGAACTACCACTATCAATAACAACTTTACATCACTTACTGGATACCTTACATCTGGCCTTGAACAAATTCTTCCTTGACAGGGGCTCTTCATCTCCTTCGGTATGACACAAAGCTCTGCATCTTCTAGTTTATTAACCGATTCAATGGGGCTTTCTTCCACCACTACTATTCTCCTAGTATTCTCTGTCTTCTTACACATGAAAGTATGATGTCCTTCTCCTCCATACTTACAAAGAGTTCCTCTAAAAAATCTCTTGTCTTGTCTTCTATCATCTTTTCCAAAATTCTCATTCTAGTAGCCATTCGGTTCTCTCCTCCAGTATAAATTTCTATCATCTTTCTGGTATGAATTACCTTCTTTGCTTACTTCATTGTCCTTGTTCTGATTTTTACAGGTTCCTCTACCTCTAGTATGTTCTCTCCCTCCTTAAAATCTTCCTCCAGAAAACCTTCCACCTCTACCTCTCTGTCTCCTCTCATGTCTTTTGTTCAGATTCTCTTATGCTTTCAGGGAATACTAATAAGCTTCTTCAACACTCTGCAACTTAATCAAATTGAGTTCATCTTTTATAGACATCTGCAATCCATTCAAATATCTTGCAACTTGTTCAAATTCATCATCAACATGTCCGGATCTGATATTCAACTTGTAAAATGCTTCAATGTACTCCTTCACATTAGATTCCTTCTGCCTCAAATTCTACAAGTTCTGGAACAGATTCACTTGATAATTAGCTGGCATAAATTTTGATTTCAACTTAGCAACCATTCGATCCCATGTTTGATTTTCTCTTTGCCTATTCTCTATCTATCAATCTGCAAATGCTCCCACCAAAGAGATGCATGACCTTTCAACCAGGTACAAGCATATTTAACCTTTCTTTCTTTTGCAGTATTCTCAAAATCAAAATATTTCTCCATCTCCAAGATCCAATCCATCAATTCATCTGAATCCAACTTTCCATCATATTCTGGTGGGGTAAAATGAGGTTTAGTATTCACCCTACTCAAAACCCTCAAAAACCTCTCTTCATCCGGATCAATCGCTGGTGGGTTTACTTGTTCTGTCAGGGCTTCTTCTCCTTCATCTTCACTCACATCTTCAATATGTCAACCTCTTCTCTAGGCTATCTCAATGACTTCCAACCAGGCTGTAATTCCTCGCAACATTTCCATCACAACAGAGTTTGCATTCCCACACACTCCACCATTCTTATTTCCTCTTCACGCCATCTTCACGCCAGTCCTCTACAACTGTAGGTCGGATCCACAGTCCACCACCCTACAACAAAAATTTCTCAAGACAACACAATCTCCAGAACGAAAGCTCACTCTGATACCACTTGAAGCAGTCACCGATTAGGAGGGACCTCAAAGAGATCAATCCAGGCTAGTCAACAAGAGTAAACACAACAGAAACACAAGGATATGATGGATGCAATGCAGAAATGAATGAATTATATCATGAAATCTGATTACAATCAACCGGTAACAACCGGGTTACGGAAACCGGCTCACAGGCCTGCTAAAACATGCTTAATTATAGAACAGGTCACAAACGGGACCTCAAATCTTAGGATCTGTCTTCTATGCTCTATACCTTGACTTGTCTCTACTTATCTACATTGTAGTGCTTAATTATAATTATTTATATGATCCAAGGGGGTCCATTCGGCCCAAAAGGGATCAAATGCTGAAGAACAAGACCTAACGTGTAAAAGGAACAAGGTCGGCCTCCGCCAATATAATTCCTCCAAAAAATCCAAAGGATGAAGTGTAGATCAAAGGGAAGGTCGACCACACACCAAGGAACATTGAAATCAATGTTTAGGGCTCCACAAGCTATGTAAGAGATCCAGTAGATCCTGGTAGATTACAAATGCAAATAGGTCCAGGCAACCAGTACCAGAAAAACTGTCTCGGAAACCAGTAGCGATAACTTGCCAGAAAATGGTCCAAATGCCCCATGGTTTAGGAATAAGGTAGATGATAAAGTCCTCAAGCAAAATCCAACTCCTCAAGATCCAGTGAGCCAAAGCGAGAAAATGCAGAATGAAATGCAAAACAGAAAGGAAATATTTTTGGTTGATGCAAGATTGCCATGAACCAGAGATGCTCCTGCATCACAATCAAATTTTCACTTTTTATTTTAAGGTTCTCTTAGAATGTTTAAAACTTGCTGCCATTCCTTGACAATCAAAACCAAGACCTCACACTTTCTTTCTACTACCGTCCAATGATGCAAAGATTAAAATTTTTGATGTGGGTAAAAGTTGTGAAGGTTCCACAATCAAGTTGTGAATAATTGACATGCATAGAAATTAGATATTTGTTGATGGGTAAAAAAATATTGCAATTGTTGTGATGTGGCCATTACTATTTATTGCATGATGTTTTTTACTTAAATGTTAACTATTAAATTTAATATATAATGGTATAATTTTTAATATATAAATTTATATAATTGAATCAATTTGTACATTAAATAAAAATTAATTTTTGATTATATTA
Source organism: Cryptomeria japonica (assembly GCF_030272615.1). NCBI lineage: Eukaryota > Viridiplantae > Streptophyta > Pinopsida > Cupressales > Cupressaceae > Cryptomeria > Cryptomeria japonica. Next base: position 461,109,463 of record NC_081413.1, on the reverse strand, counting down.
TATATAAAAATTTAATTATATAATTAAATTAACATATCATATTTATTATTTATTAGAGATTTATATCTTATTTTTAATTGTAGTATAAAGATATTATTTTAATTATATATTTATTCAAATAATCATTTTAAAAATCTTATCTATTATTTTATTTACTACAATGAATAGTTATTTATTATTTCATTTACTCAAACACATAATAAAAAATTGTTTTATTTGTCGTAGTTAAATGAAAATAAGTATGCCACAAATATAATAGTTTTATAGAATTATTAAATTTCTATGAAAGCAATAACCACTATGCGGAAGCCAGCGCTGCTCACATTGGGTTACACATGGCTAAAAGGGAAGGTTTTACTAAAGTTTGGTTGAAGTCTGACTCACTAAACACTATCAACTGCCTGAGTGGACGCACGGATCCTAGCTAGACGACAACTAACCTGATCAAGGATTGTCGAGATATAATTAATGATCTGGTAGATTTCAAAATCTTGCACGTATATCGGGAAGGCAACAAGGCAATGGATCTACTAGCCAATTTGGCAGTGGGATATGTGGCAACCAAATGGTGGAGCAACAGGGATGCTTTCCCCAAATATCCGTGGGAGCTAGCCCATGATGATTACTATGTTAATTAATGATCTTTCATCATGACTTGATTGATTTGATGGGGAAACGACTCTTTTTGGCTTTCCCTAACCGAAGATCTAGAAACTTTCCCAGTGACTGGATTTTTTGTCTTATTGTGTGGCCTTTTTTTGTTACTATTTGGATACTTTTCTGGTGTGGCCCATTTCTTGCGACTGTTCGGTGCCTTCTCTGCTATGGCCCAATTTTTGTTATTCGGCAACTAGGAGCATAATGGGTGGGGACAAGAACAAACAAGAGCCCTCTACATGTGAGAAATGGAAGAAAAACAAAGATGTGTGGCAGGAAGTCGTTGATGGGGGAATCGTCCCCTACTTGGATCGACTTCATGGCCCTTCTCCTCTGCTCACAGAGGCTTTTGTCAGCGGGTGGAAAAAAGGGAGTCTTAGGGCTTATGGCGCTGATTATCAGATTGATGAAACCCTGGTGGCGATGGTCATTGGTCTGGTGATGACTGATAGAATAGTCTATAGGGATAGGAAAACTGAGGACGACGACTTGATGAGTTTCTTTGAAAAAGACAAGGAGCGCTCTAGAGTTACCAAGATGGCTGATGGCAGATACAACAGAAAAGATCTTATGGCTCCTTGGGCTGACATGGCCGAGTTCACAATGAGGTATATTACGCTCGATGGCAGATATGCCAGCATATTTTTCTATCATTTCACCATTTTAAATCACTTTAGGCCTGGTAAAATTATTTTCGTTCCTTTCTATCTGGCCTCCTCTCTTGAAAATAGCCTGGAAAAACATTTGGAGAATCCTAACAAACCTGTTCTCCATGAGAGACTCATTGTTCTCATCATGGAGTATGCCAAATCCCTTGAAATTGTGCCCCCTCCCTTTGAGATTGGCCATCAGACTAATATCCATGAGGTCTCTGACTTAGAAATGGACTTGGAAGAAAGTGGGGTTCCTCTTGATGACCCTAACTATAAACCTGCAGAGGAAGGGGAGATGATGGTCACCCCTAGGACATTTAGCAGCAAGAATCCTCCTAGATGGATGGCTAGCAAGTACAAAACCACCAACAAACTGATCTCTAAGGTTGAGCCCCTCTCTAAAAAGAAAAAAAATGGTGGTTAAGGACCATAGTCCGAAGATTACAAAGTTGGGAATTAAATTGGACATCCTTATCAATGTACAAAAAGAAAAACAGGGGACCATAGCCAATGAACAGAACAGTGGGATTCAGAGGATTGGTAACCTGATGAATCTGGTTATGGAAGCTACCAGAAGCAAGGAAAGTTGCTGGAAGTGGGTTGAGCACGAAATTGATACCCTCAAAGTACGGTTTAAAGAGATTATTGATATCTTCACTACTTCCCCTGAGCCCAGTAAACCTGAGAAACTCATGACTATGACCAAAAATCTCTCCCGGGATGTTGAGGTGATGAAATGCAATCACAAATAAAGGATTGAAAAAGTTGAGCAGTCTATGGCAGAGATTAAGAAAAATCTCAAGAACCTGGTTGACATAAGTAAAGAAGCCATGAACAACAGTATTGGGGGGCTTGAAAAGATTAATGCCATGGTTGCTGATTACAGATCCTACCACAACGAACTGGTGAAAGATCTTGGAGAGGAAGATATGGCTGTTGGTGAAATCAAAACCACTGGTCCCAGTTCTAGAACCAGAAGCAGAAGCAACAACAAGGGTACCTCTAGATTCATTATGGAGGAGCTGGAGGAAATCAACAGGATTTCCATCCAGAAGAACAAAGATCTGGTGCTCTCTCTTAATTGAGAGTTTTGTTTTTTGTTTTGTCTTGCTTATCTGCGTTTCCTTTGTTCTCATGACTGCTCGGGGTTTCTCCCCTGTTTTGATGTTGGTTCATGTCTGTTTGGCTGATGGCCAGTTGTTGTAAAACTTTTGGTTTCGGGTCCATGTAAAACCCATTTAACTTTATAAAAAATATTCATTTTTTTTGTATTTCTATTAGTTTTTATATCTCCTATTTAGTAGTTTTTATATCATCACATTCCACTCCTTGCTATGATTATCGTTATATTTATTAGTGCAAAATATTTTTTTTGTAATTTATATTAGTAACACTATCTAATAATACTATTAAAAAATAGTTGATAACTACAAATATTTATAGTCCTATCAAAAAAATATTAGTGTAATAATTGCCCAACAAGATCATAAATATTGGTATTGACACAAATATTTTTAGTCTACTAAACCAAGCATTATTTTACACAAATATTTATATTAATATCAACCAAGTATTATTAGCATACATATTTATAGTCATATCAACCATGTATTATGCGTATCTCTCTTACTCTCACGCACACTCCTTGTTTATCCCTCCCTATCTCTATTTCTATATCTATCTCCATCTCCATCTCTCTATCTCTCTCTCTCCCTCTCTTTTACTTATCTTATCACCTCTGTTATCTCCTATTCTTTCCCCCTCTATATATTCCTCTCCACACCTCTATGCATCACTTCCTATATCCTTATCTTTCTATCTCTGCATCTCCCCTTCTCTCATTGTATACCTCTCTCTATTTTTATTTCTCCCTCTCCCTCTTCTTCTCCCCTTTCATCTCCCCCTCTCTATATATTTATCTTTCTTTAAATATTTTCCAAGTTATATCTATCTCCTTATCTCTCGTTTCTATACTTATGTCCCCCTCTTTCTATCCGTTTTCTCTTCCTCTCTCTCCCTCTCTCCCCATGACTCCCTCTTTCTACATCTTTATACTTCTCTCCCTTCTCTCTATTTCTCTCCCTCTGTCACATATCTACCTCCCTTTCTATCTCTCTCACTCAAATACACACACACACACACACTCTCCCTATTTCCCCCTATATTTCCCCTCTTTATCTCTCTAGATCCTCCCCTCTATATATCTCCCCCCTCTCCATTACTTGTCTCTGTCACCTTCTTTCTCTCTCACTCTTTTCCCTTATATCTATCTCCCTATCCCTCCCTCCCCCTCTCTATCGATATATTATCCTCTCTACCTATTTTTATTATTCACTCTATCTCTGAGGTACTATATATTTCCTATCTCTACCTCTATCTATTTGTGTCCCTCTTCATCTTTACCTCTATCTTTCTCTCCTCCCTCTATCTCTAAATGTTTTCCCCTCTCTCTATCCATTCGTCTCTCTCCTCCTCTATCTTTCTCCCCCCTCCCCCCTCTCTCTATTCCTATCTCCTTACCTCCCCTCTCTCTCTCTCTCATTTTGCCCCTCTATTTCTTCCTCTTTACAAACATAACATCATCCTGTTGGTAATGGATCTCAAGTACCTTCCTAATTTAGAGGTTTTGTTTTGGTCATGTTTGGATCATTGTAAGTGGATGCATAGTTAATTTTAAGCTATAATTTCTCCATTGAGACCTTTGTTGCACAAAAAAATCGTTTGCTAAATGGCCTAGCAATTTATCTCATATACTACACATGTATGCAAAAAATAGACCAATAGTTTCCCTAATTGACTTTCCATACCTCTCTAGTGTATCCATTGTGCACCAAGGTATGATTACTAGTATAGCTCCTTATTAGTGTAGGGATGCATTCTTTTGCATATATTTATGCTTCACCATCTTTCAAATGATACCATGCATTACCATATGTTTCCGTAGTAGCCTTGTGGGGAATCTTGGTTAGTGTATCTTATATCTAGCTCCTATCTGCCAACAATCATGCATTAATTTAGGTAATTATATATATATTTTTAATAACTACATTATTTTTTACCACCTTTCTAAGTGACCACATCTTGAAAAATGAAAAACTAAGCTTGTTCCCTTTAATTTTAATAATAATAGTAATAATTTTTTTGATGTACATAAAAATGATGCATAAGATTTGAAAAAAATATATATTATTTTCAAGTTTAGGGAAGCAAATAAAAAATTATATAGCAAAAGTAAAATTGTATTTTTGCAAAAAATAATGACACTACTAAAAATAATTTAAGTTCAAGACTTTAATGTATTCATATTTTTTTTTGAAAACATGTGATTAAAAAACTAATATAAAGTGTGAGGTTGTAGTGATGTTCTTTAAGATTTTATCTTAAAATACAAAAAATTGATGAAGATCACACTCACACTTAGTTATTTTTTGTATGCCTTTTTTGAAATATACTTTTGTCACTTAAAATAAATCTTCAAATCTTAGGTTTGGTAAATTCAAACTTGTTCTAAGTCTAACAAAAAATAATCATTTGTTAAAACTAAAACAAGTATGTGTTATAATATGTTCATAATTATAGAATGTGATGATACACACATTATATTTTTGAGAATGCAAGCATATTTTAAAGAATTATGAATGCTTGGCCAATTTTGGTCCTTCATTTGTGTGCACACACCCCTTAAATTCTTGTTTTATAATTAAATGTTGTTGAATGGTGCCATATTTGGAGGAGTTAAAAGTTGAATCATTGACTTGATTCCTTGACAACCTTGGAATAATAGAATAATAACTATCGACTAGAAACTAGGTTCCATAATTGAACAAGTTGTAATGGCAAAAATAGGGTGTTTGTTGAAGACTATGCATTTTTGCAAAAGCTAATTTCACTATCTAATTTTAGGTTATGTAGTGTCAATATTCCATGAGATGGCGTTTATATTTTGAGTCTTGTTATAAATGTTATAATATATTAGAAATGAGTTTTATAAGTAAAAATATTATTCAATTTTCTTCAATAAACAATGTAATTTAATAATTTGATTAAATAATCCACACTTTATTTTATGATTTGTATTCACATATAAGCTTTCAAAATCAACACATTTAAGAATTGTTGAAAACATCTTAAAACATATTTTGAATTGACAATTTAGAATATTCGAAGTGATTGAAACTTGATGCAAGAGAAAGGCCGCCGTTGGGTTGGCTACCTATCCGTCAATTCATCGAAGGGAATTACAACTGGTTGAACTCAATGAATTAAAAGTTGTGTGTTGTCTAATTAAATTGGTCAGGGTTTCGGTGGTTGGCGTGTGAGAGAGGGTGTGTTGTCTAGAAGACGTCTTTTTAAAGAAGCACAGCATGATAACTTTGAAAACACGAATTAACTTGTAAAACAAAGCTGCATTACGTGCGGTATCAGAATTGTTACAGAAGAAACCAGACAAAAATATTTTTTTTGGTTGGGATTTGTTTAAGTTAAAAGCTTGGACGTGCTGTATTCTTCTCTATAAAGAATTTGACATAAGTGTCAACTGAGAGGAAGAAAAAAATGAGTCTTCAGATATAGTCTGTAATTCAATAGTCAAATTTCATTCCATTTATTAGCTTGCCTTACACACAAAATTAATGCCAACTTGGAATTTAATAATCTGATTGATTAACTTGCCCGCCATTCTCTTCTAATGAATATAAAGACACAACACCAATGGATCTGCAAACATATCAGCAAGCCAAGCACACTCCAAACTACAGCAGAGCTTCCACATGGCATTCCGCATCATGTCAGCCTTTGTCTGGCTTAACATGAATCTGCTGCTAATCTTAATGCTAAAAATTGCAGATCATTATACTCAAGTTTTGGCTGCTGCTGGTGACAATGATAGTATTCTTCAAGAGCCAACAGTGCCCCTGCTCGATTATTTAAGAGTTTCAAAGTTTTCTGAAGGGTATGCCAATCTGTGGGGAGGCCAACACCAAAATGTTTCAGAAGATGGTTACTCTGTTACAATCAGAATAGATAGGTCATCCGGTAAGATAGCATAACTAATGCATTTTTTCCTTTCTTGATAATTAGCAGCTTTTATATGAATTGAATGGAATGGAATGATGGGATTGCAGGTAGTGGGTTTAAATCAAAAGAGCCATACATGTATGGCTTCTTCAATGCTGCTGTTAAACTCCAGGCGGGGTATACTGCGGGGATCATCACTTCATTCTATGTATGTACTGTAAAACCCATAAATGCAATCAGGGTTATACTGGACAATCTAGGTCATTAGAGATAGGATTTTAGGATCCACTAGGACCCATTAGGACATAGCCAGTGGAAGGTTGGCTGTTCAAAACCTAGGCCCAGGTTGTGGTTCCAGCTTACCCAAATTTACTAAATCAGAGTTTATAATGCAATTCTTGTTTTTATATCAGTGTGAATGTGATGCAAGTTTTTAATGGGTGATTTGTAATGATCAGCTTTCAAACAACCAAGTTTATCAAGGATGGCACGATGAAATAGACATGGAATTCTTGGGAACAATACCTGGAGAGCCATACAAATTGCAGACCAATGTTTATGGCAACGGTACAGGAGATGGAAATCTGATCGGCAGAGAACAACAATTTCATCTCTGGTTCGACCCAACTCAGGATTTCCACAACTACAGCATTCTCTGGACGCCTTCTCAAATCCTGTAAATTTTTTCTCCTCCCTCATAATGTCACAGCAGAGCTGACAAAAGATTTACAAGCTAATATGGTGCAATTTATAACTTATTGTTTGTTCTGGGTACAGATTTTTGGTAGATGGTATCCCCATAAGGAGGTTTCCTAAAACAGAGAGCCTTGGAGTGATATACCCATCAAAGCCAATGTCTGTGTATGCAACAATTTGGGATGCATCTTCATGGGCCACAGATGGAGGGAGATACAAGGCCAATTATAGCTATGAGCCCTTCCTTTCCACTTTCTCCAACTTTCAAACGATTGGATGCAATGACACGGATGCCTACTGTTCCAAAGTGCTCATTGATAACTGTTTGGTTTCCCCGCATTTGAACAAAAAGCAAATGGTTGATCTGAAATATGTGAGGAAGAATTATATGACGTATGACTACTGCCAAGATCTGCAGCGATATCCCAAGGGCACCATGCCAGAATGCTCAGCACAAGAAGACCAATTGAAAGAACTGAGTATTCTACAAAATCAACAGAAGATACGAGGCCTTTAAAAAACAGAAAAGAATATCCAATCATAATTATGGCCGTGTTTATCCAGCATATTGGATGTGTATTAGAGTGTAAATAACTCTTAAATAAAATTTCGTAAAAGACAGTATAAAGTTATGTAAAAAGTAATGGGAGTTATTATTCTATTCTATTTATATCATAAATTGAGTTAAAAATTCTCCATTTAACTTTTATTTGATTTTTCAGAAATTTAAATAAAAAATTATTTATTATATTTTAAATAAAAATTATTTTATTTTTAAATAATATCATTAGTGCTATGTTTATTATTAAATGTCTTAATATTTTGATGTCCATTTTCAAACTCTTCATTGCACCATGGTGTATGTAAAAAGGTCAAAATCCCTTGACATCTCATACAGTGAAGTAGAATTTGAACCTTATCACCCATTTAAACCCACTGCAGAACTTAGAGTCTCTTCTCTCCAAATTGAAATTTTTTTATTTAATGGTTGCTTGGACAACTTTGACTATAATCATTCCTTTTAAATTATTCCCAGCATGTGCAAGAACACAAAAGAAAGGAATATTTCATATGCATAAGACGTGGCTTGCTTTGATTAATGTGGTCTTGATCATTTCCACTAGTATGCAGATATATTACTGCTATTCAAAAAAGACTTGACAAGATCTTCACCCTTCTCTATTTAACTGTGTATTCTTCTTAGCCTTTGTCCATACAGCCACAAGTCTTCTTAGCATTGAACATTAGGGGTTTTTCATTTGAACATTTACATATCAATATGGAAATGAACTCATTGATAGAGAAAATGAGAAGCTTCATTACATACATCGACCTTTGACAATATCTATCTGCAACTATTTCTATTGCTCTCAATTCATATGCTACTGTTTAATGCTCTCCCTTTAATCTTGATGTGCAACTCATAAAATACTTGGTAGATATGTTGCTGGTAAGAAGACAAAAACATAGTCAATAGAAAACTAACCTTACTTCCACGTGCATGAAGGAAAGATGACTGAATGGCCACATCTCAAGATGTCTCCCTTCTTCCTCATGAAAAATGGGTCTGTTCTTGTTCACCATTTCGTCACATTCCATGGCATCCATCAAAGCTTTCTTCTAGCTGCAATGAAAAAAAAGAAAACTAGGTTTTCCCTTTCTTTGCGTAGGAGACCAAACAGTGGTCAAAGAGCTAACTTGGGTTAGATATTTCTCCTACTAAACTTGACCAGATCATGGGGTAATAACAACAACTATTGTTTATTTAAACAAGTCATTTATTCTAAACTCTAACATGAACATGAGAAACTTCATCTTTGAGCTATTATTGATGTTTATCAATTTTCCTATGGAAATAGTCATGCAATGTGGGACTTGAATATGTTTGATAATTTATAAGTTTTAAAATATCAAGCTTTTTTCACAAAAGGGATATAAAACATACAATTTATAGACTTTAAGAAATGTGCATCATGACAAGATTAAAAAACCTTTGCGACAAGTTTGTGACAATATGGACCGAATGTGAAAATTTGTCAACATTTCTGGCAACCCCTGCAAATGCTTTGCCTACTAAATCTCAAAAGGCCAATTGTCTTGCATATCCATTGGGCATGGTGTCAACAAGACCTAAAATAAAATCTCAACTTAGAGACTTGAACATGTTGTTACTTATTCCTTGAAACAAGTAGCAAACTGACTAAAACTACTACTACAACTGACACGAAACACTAAAAACAATGTTCTTTAGCACCCTGAGGAAGGAAACTAGACTCAAACGATATGCTACAACACTTAATCGAATGGAAACCTAACCTATCCCACACTAACCAAAAGTGATACTTGATCAAACAAAACTATTAATTGGTTTTGCAAAATAAATTCCTTTTTTGAGCAACTTGTGTTTTCTTTCATGTTTGTGAGCAACCAAGAAGAGGTTGAGGAATGAAAGGTGTTTAACTAATTGTTACAATTTTTTTGTAGAACAAAAAAAAATTCACCTACCTCATCATTTTTATCATATATAATGTTGTTTGAAAGTGGATGATTTGTTGATCTCCATCCTAGCTAGATCTGCCTTATAGGATAGCCTCTCGAAAGGAAAAACCTTGAGTTCTCTTTGCTAGTCTCTAGCTGATGAACCACTTCTCCAACACCATTTTTCTGATTTGACTGATTTGGTTCAAGTTGCTCTAGCTGAAAAATGATTATCTCCACATTTTCTTCCTATTGCTCATGATTCTCTAACTTAGGAGATGTTGATTTATCACCTAAAATTGTAGAAACATTTCCATCTCTTCCTAAAAATAATCTTCTTCAAAATATTCCTTGCTTTTTGTATGAAAGGATTGGTTTCAACTTTATGACAACTCTCTTGATGACTTGTAAGAACATCAAAGTCATCTTGTTGAGGTAAGAGTTCATATTTTTCTTTGCACTCAACTAGACCAACATCTTGGTGTCTAACAAAGTTTATCCTTTTTGCAAAGAACTATCCTCATAAACCAACACCTCATCATGCTCTTCTATCTCTTTCAACTGCTCAGAAGCTTAGTTTGACATTGACTTGAGGGTATTCTTTCTTCATCTTTGTGAGTGAAAAAAGGAAATTGATCAAATAAGAATGGGAAAATTTCATTTTCATTACCTCCTTGTTGTCTATTACCTTGCTGTCCCAATTGATTTGTTGGCATGGTCATAGCCATATCTTCTTCACCTTTCTCAACTAAACTAGGAAGCTCCTCAAATAGATCAAACAAATAAAACTGGACTTTTCCTTTCCTTGTATAGGAGACTTAATTGCGGTCAAGGAGATAAATCGGGTTAGATAACTCTCCCCCTAAACCTAACCAGACCATGGGGTAATCACAACAACTATTGTTTATTTAAACAAGGTATTTCCCTCCAAAACTCTAAGAATTGCATCAATGTGAGAGACTAGATTTATGAGCTATGAGTACTCTTTATCCCCTTTTCTATGGAAATAGTCATGCAACATGGGACTTGAATATGCTTGACAAGTCAAAAGATTTAAAATATCAAGATTTTCTCACAAAGGGGATATAAAACACACAACTTAAAAACCTTGAAAAATGTGCATAATGACAAGATTAAAAAACCTTTGTGAGAAGCTTGTGACAAGATGTAGGAATTTGTTAACAACTCCAAGAAATTGGTATCTTATTAATATAATTAGATGTTGACAATAAAGTACATTCCTAAGGTCTCGATTATTTATGTTAGAGAAATCAATTGTACCTAATGATGCAATAAGAAGTAAATCTTAATAAAACCATAATAATTTAACTAAAAACAAATATATAGAACATAAAGAAAAATTGATTTTAACATTCATATGCACCATAAGACCTATTTTCTCACATTCATATCATATATTCTTTGTACAATACACATGGTGCACCACAAGCATAGATATAAACATTGCATATCGTTGGGTACTACTTTTATTTATAATATTTCATTAATTACATATTTACTAGTTCATTATGTACTTTGTTTTTCTTTGTTGAGCTTCTTCTTTTTCTCCTCGTTTCTCTTCTTGGTGTAATGTTTGGTGCTAATATAGCTTCCTATCAGTGCAAGGATATCTGGTATATACACTACCTGCACACTGGTCTCAAGCCAAAATCGCACCAGTTTTTAACACACAACCTATCATCTTTTGCATATTTTCATTCTTCATCACCTTTGAAATGGTACTGCCTATTATCATACAATGTTGCAATTGTCTTATGGTGAATGTAAGTTAGTATATCCTATATCTAGCTTTTATTTGCCAACAACAATATATTAGTTCAGGCATTTTTTGTTTTTTTGTTTTAATATATTTTTTAACTAATTTTCTACTTAGACACATCTTGAAAAATGAAAAGCCAGCAGGTTCTCTCTAATTTTGAAAAAAATAATAAAAATAGATTTTTTTAAAATTTATCTAGAATGAAACATATAATTTGATTTATTTTTTCAAATTTGAACAAGCGAATGCAAAATTATTTGAAAAAAATAATAATATGTTTTTTAACAAAAAAGAACACTACTAAAAATATTTAAATATAATTAATTATTCATTAATATAAATTCATTTTTACAAATAACATGAACAGTGAGCTCTTCTATGGACCCATCTATAACCATGTTTTTCGTTTTACCCATCTGTTTTCTCACAAATGACTAATGATGGACATAGACATTTTTCTGCCTGAGCAGGATGACTGCCTTATATTAAAAAATATATTATATTTTATTATAAGAGGAATTTTATTTTCTATTTCATATATTTTATGTCAATTAATAGCATATACACCATTTCAACAAAGATATCATGTTTTATATGGATTTTAAAAAATATAGGTATGGTAGTAGAAGAAAGCAGACATCATTTTTTTATTATTTGTATTGGGATATTGTTTCAGTTAATAGTTTGTATGTATTGTATTCTTCTATAAAAATACACTGACATGGATGTCAACTGAGAAAGAAAAACATGGGTCTTCCGTGATACTCACATGGCTTTAAATGATTACCCTTGAAATACAAACAAGGCTTAACTCAGAAAAAAAGCAATAATCTGCAACTCAGCAGTCAATTTTCATTCCATTTACTAGCTTGCCTTAGACACAAAATTAATGCCAACTTGGAATTTAATAATCTGATTGATTAGCTTGCCCGCCATTCTCTTCTGACGAGCATAAATACACAACACCAGTGGATCTGCAAACATATCAGCAAGTCAAGCACACTGTAAACTATAGCAGAGCTTCCACATGGCATTCAGTATCATGTCAGCGTTTGTCTGGCTTAACATGAATCTGTTGCTAATTTTTATGCTAAAAATGGCAGATCATTATACTCCAATTTTAGCTGCTGCTGCTGGTGACATAGAAGGTGCTCTTCAAGAGCCAACAGTGCCCTTGCTCAATTATTTAAAAGTTTCAAAGTTTTCTGAAGGGTATGCCAATCTTTGGGGAGGCCAACACCAAAATGTTTCAAATGATGGTTACTCTGTTACAATCAGAATAGATAGGTCATCCGGTATGACATCATTAGTAATGCAATTCTTTCCTGTTTTTGGGTTTGGCAGATTTAATTTGAATTGAATTGAATTGAATGGAATGGAATGATGGGGATCGCAGGCAGTGGGTTCAAATCAAAAGAGGCTTACATGTATGGCTTCTTCAATGCTGCTGTTAAACTCCAGGCAGGGTATACTGCAGGGATCATCACTTCATTCTATGTATGTTCTGTAAAACTGCACTATTTAGTGTAATTAGAGATAGCTTTTTAGACCCATTAGGGTTTGGCCAGTGGAAGGTTGGCTGTTGAAAACCCACGTCCAGATCATGGTTCCAGCTGACCCAAATTTACAAAATCAATGTTTATGATGCAATTTTTCTTGTTTTTCATCAGTGTGAATGTGATGAAAATTTTTAATGGGTGATTTGTAATGATCAGCTTTCGAACAACCAAGTTTATCAAGGATGGCACGATGAAATAGACATGGAATTCTTGGGAACAATACCTGGAGAGCCATACAAATTGCAGACCAATGTTTATGGCAACGGTACAGGAGATGGAAATCTGATCGGTAGAGAACAACAATTTCATCTATGGTTCGACCCAACTCAGGATTTCCACAACTACAGCATTCTCTGGACGCCTTCTCAAATCCTGTAATTTTTTTCTCCCCTTTCCTCATAATCTCACATCAGAACTGACAAAAGATTCACAAGCTAATATGCTGCAATTTGTAACTTATTGTTGTTCTGGTTACAGATTTTTGGTGGATGGTATCCCCATAAGGAGGTTTCCTAAATCAGAGAGCCTTGGAGTGATATACCCATCAAAGCCAATGTCTGTGTATGCAACAATTTGGGATGCGTCTTCATGGGCCACAGATGGAGGGAGATACAAGGCCAATTATAGCTATGAGCCCTTCCTTACCACTTTCTCCAACTTCCAAACGATTGGATGCAATGACAAGGATAACTACTGTTCCAAAGTGCTCATAAATAACTGTTTGGTTTCCCCGCATCTGAACAAAAAGCAAATCGTTGATCTGAAATATGTCAGGCAGAATTACATGACGTATGACTACTGCCAGGATCTGCAGCGGTATCCCAAGGGCACCATGCCTGAATGCTCAGCACAAGAAGGCCACTTAGAAGAACTGAATGTTCCACAAAATCAACAGAAGTTAGGACGCTTAAAATAACAGAAAGGAATATCTAATCGTAATAATGGCAGTGTTTATCCAGCATACTGGATGTGTATTGGACTGTAAATAACTCTTAAATAAAGTTACGTAAAAGACATTATATAGATATGTAAAAACTATCGTAATAATGGCAGTGTTTATCCAGCATACTTGATGTGTATTGGACTGTAAATAACTCTTAAATAAAGTTACGTAAAAGACATTATATAGATATGTAAAAACTATTGGGAGATTATTATTTTTGTATTATATTTATCTCATAATTGAGTTTAAAATTGATCATTTAAATTTTGTTTGATTATTTAAAAATTTAAATTAAAATAATTTATTTATTTATTTAATATTTATAATAAGAATTATTTTGTTTTTAAATAATATCATTAATGTTAAGTTTAATTTCAAATATTTTGTAGTGTAAAGTTGTTCTATAACTAAAAGTAAATGGTTAGAGTTTTTCTTTGATGATTATAACATTAGATGATTCTCCTTCTGTTGTTATTGTAGGTTGCCTCTTGATGTAAGAATTAATTAAATTTTAGAAATCAATATACTTTTAAATTTTTAGATAATAGTTATTTATGTTTAAATATGCATCTAGTATGTTGGAGGGATAACACAAAATGTTTTTGATTAAAAAGGTTAATATAAAACATAAAAACACAATCATTTTTTATGTTTTATGACTTGGTTTTTTGTATCATGTACTCGTGGAACAAAAGTTTGAAGGAAAATTTCTTTTGATGCCTAGGTCTTCAACATAAAAATCCTCTCGTTGAAAAAAACTTATTCCTAGACAACCAAACATAATTTCTATATAAAAATGACACATAGGTGAGTTAGTATAACATGAATTTTATGATTGAAGCATGTGACAATTCTAGTAAAAATAGCAAATCTCTATGAAAAACAAGATCGTAAATAGAAATTAATTCTTTTGAAAAATGAAGGGAACAAAAATAAGAAGATTCAAAGAAGAAAAACCTTTAAGGGGTATTTAGATTAATTAATGTAACAAGGTAATCACGCACTCACAAATAATTTACATATAAGAGTTGAATTTAGAAATGAATATTGAAGTATATAGAAATGAATATTGAAGTATATTGAAATAGACGTTAATATTGACAAAGAGAATATAGGTTCTAGCTTTATACAAAAAAATAAGTGTTTTACTATACTTTATGTTTAGCGATAAAAATAAAATATCTCCTATTATAATTGTGGTAGTGGAGCTCCAATAGAATAGAAAATATCTTACAATCTATCAAGTTATAATCATGTGTGCAACCTTTTCTAGAAATCGATTTCATTTAATCTGTTTCAATGGCCATAAACTATGTAAGTTTCAAGTCCAGAGTTTTGTGTATCTAAAAAGGGTGGGTTTTAAAAGGACTATACTTCCTATACTATATTGATGATTTTTGGCATATCAACAAATTGAAACAACTTGTAGAGTTTAAGTCTTTACCCTTTGTGTGCTTCTTCTGCAAATTTTTTTGACAGTGGGCAAGGAAGTGCCACTTTAGGATCACTCAGAAGGTCGTAAAGGTTTTGTAGGTTAAGTGCAAAGAAGTGGTTAAGGATATCCTAGAGAAATATAAGATAGTTGGGAGTGATGTCTCCTGTAAGGGTGGATCGTTCTGGGAGAGCTGTCCTAATGATGGGCTACATATCCCCTCTGTTGATGGTTAAGATGAAGAGGGCTATCTTGTTGGTGGTGATGGGGATGTTTATCAGGTAGAAGCACAAAAAGTGTCTCGTCCTCCCCCAGGAAAGGATTAAGAGGTTGTGTGTATCACAGCTAGTTCAGGAGTTTCCTTCTATCCCGAGGAAGGGTTGGTTTTTCATGAGAAGGATCAAAGGACTCTCGAGATTGTGGTCTCCACTTTCAAGGATTTTTCTATGGATGATGGGAAAGAAAAGGATGTGGACCCTAAGATTTTGTTAAAAAATAATGGCCAATGGCATTCAGAGGAGTTGGTGTCATTAACAAGAACTTGTTTATGGGAAATCCATTCGGTGGTGCCTTTGATTACAATTTGGGTCTAGGAAAGGAGAACATGAGCCAAGATGAAATAGACCTAGATGATGATCCTCCTTTTGTAAAAGTTGAAAAGAAGAGGGGAGTTAAGAAAGCTTCCTGATTGTGGTTTTCCACTAAAAAAAGAGCTAGGGCGGACTGTGGGTCTACTAAAAGTGCTGGTAGGAAACCAAAAAAGTGGTAGAGGGAACAAGAAAGCCTTTAGGATATCATAGATGAGGTCTAGAAAACTATCCTTGAGGTCTACTTGAGTAGCACTCCTAAGAAGAAATGAAGGTAATTTCATGGAATATCAGAGGGCTCAATAGATCTCATAAGCAAGACCTTTTGTCAGATTTTGTAAGGGATCAAATTGTTTTTGTTAATCTTTTGCAGCCCACGCCCACCTATCGTGGTTGTTTTTTTTGCTTTTTTGTTTTTTTATAAAACTATGTCTAGTATATTGTTTGACGTGACCGGTGCTTCACATGCCTTGTGGCTATGAACTAGTGAGGCCACAAATAGGGGATCTCATCCCCACACTTCACTTGATCAAACCCGTGAGCACAACAATCCAACGAAAGCACAAGGCATGCGAGCACAGTGACCTAATATGGATTTGAACCTTGGTGTCTACTTTACCAACAACCACTTTACTAACAAAGCGTTTCAATTGCAACACTATGCATCTGAAGACAAACACACCTATGGTTTTCAAATGAAATTTCATTTTTTTTTTTTTTTTAGTGGTGACTTTTTTATATTAATTTTTTAAAAGTTCTTTTAATTTATTTTATATACTATAAACAATTGTGAATCTATGTTTTTTATTTTTTATTTTTATATATTTCTATATATACAATATATAATCTCTTATAGATATAAATATAATATAGATATTAATATTAATTTATACAATATATTCTACAATAGTGTAGAAACTAAAATAATTTATAGAGGAATGAAAGAGTTGTAGAGAGAGGACAAGGATGAAAACAATGGAGAGAAACTTGTTCAAGATGAAGAAGGACTCAGAGGAGAGTAAGAATTTTTCTATGACAAGGATTATCATAAGGGCCTTCAAACCATTAATGTTTTAGAAGAAATTTCAATTTATAGGAAATTCATGGAGCACCTGGAGGTTATATGCAAGGTAATAGGCCCAAAAAATAATAGAGAAAAAACCTAAATTGGGCGAAGAATTCCTGGAAAGTAGATTTTATTTTAAAATTTCTCCCTAAAGGATTCTTTGTAGCAATTTTTGTGAGCGGCTGAAAATTTTGGTGGAAGGGTTATGGTGTATACAAGAATCCCTAATTTATATGTAAAGATGGTACTCTAACTTTAACCCCACAGTTCTTAATCCTTACAATTCTGCAAAATGGATTAGATTGTACAATCTCCCAATAGAGTATTGGATAAAGAAATCTTTGAAATAGGAAGATTCTTCGGCACTTTGGTGAAAGTCAATGTGGATTTGGGAAATGAGGATTCCTATGTGTACACAAGATGCAAAATTGCTACAATAAGAGAAATTCCAAAACAAATCATGCTATGCGCAATGGGAAAACATTGGATTCAAATGGTCAAAATAGAAGAATAAAAATTATTCTTTGTTTGATGCAGAAGAAGGGACCATTGGGAGAACCAATGTAGTATGGGGGTGAGAAACAATAATCAAAGATAGAATCCTGAGAAGAATGATAATATGAATTGGACTGCCGAGAAAATGGTTACAAAAAAGATAGTTGGGATGAAGTCTACAAAGAATGAGATGAGAAAGGAGGGAGAATGTTCAGGCTCCTTCGAAAAAAAAACAACAGTAGTATATTAAATGAGGAAATCTTAGGGGATTAACTAGTAAGAACATAGAAATAAGAGGAGATCCATCATAGAATCTTAATAAAATTGTTCCCTCAACCACAAGAAAAGAAAAAGAATCTCATAAGGATCCTATAGTGGTAGATAGAGGCTCAGGGGAAAACAATTAGAATTTAATGGAGGAAATAGGTGAAGAGGAAATTGAAGGAGATTGTGATTCAAATAATTATTAGGAGTTGCAATACCTTGGAAATCTGGAGCCTCGAGGATAGAGCTAGTCAACAACTTCATTCTTTGAAAAGACAGGTAGGGGAAGAGGTAGAAAAAATAATAAACATAAGAGAGAGGAGAAGGCTTTGGAGAAATGTTTTATAAGTATTAATAAATTTCTATCAACATCCAAGGGAGCATGGAATTCCCTTGGAAAACAATGAAGTACATTACATGGAATGTTAGGGGTCTCTAGACCCTTGACAAGAGACACTTATTTAAGCATCACATGGAGAGAATGATGACAAATATTTTTCTATTATAGGAAACAAAAATAGATTCTTTGGTGGGAGGGGACTTTGTAAAATATTATAAAATATGGAAGGAGTTTTTTGTTGATGTTGTAGGCTCTGCAGGAGGTTTAGGTATTATGTAGAACAATAATAATGTAGATGTAAATATTGTAGAGCATTCACATAAATGGATGTTGTGCAAGGTGGAACATAGGATAGATAAACATAAGATATATGTTTTGAATGCATATGGTTCAACTAGGATTGAGGATAAATTAAAACTATGGAGAGATCTTGTAGATAAAAATAAAATTTTCCTAGAAGGATTATTATTAGAGGAGATTTTAATGCCATCTTGGACCCTGCCAAAAAGATCAGGGGCGATTTTTCTATGAACAGAGTAATGTTGGATTTTAGAGCATTTGTGGAGAAGGAACATGTCATTGACTATGTTTTAAAGAATGAGATTTTTACATGGAATAATCAAAGGGGATTCACCAATATAGTAGAGAGGCTCAATTTCTTTATCATTGGATCCAAGTGGATGGAGGGCAATATTTAAATATTGAATCTTACATCCTTTCGATATCAGTTTAGATTACTTTCTGGTATTATTGGAAATAAAGGATAGTGAAAGATAGATTAAAGGCTTCTTTAATTTTGTAAATATGTGGTGGAGGGATGTCACGTTGATAGAGAAGCTCAAGTCTTGGTGGGAGGAAAGTGAAATTTTAAGGGGAATTGTGTCATTATGTTTCATGAAAAGAATGAATTTTATGAAGCAAAAGCTCAAGATATGGAACAAAAAGATTTTCAAAAAGATTTTTGAAGAAAAAGTCTTCATCAAAAACAAATTGGTGATCCTAAATGAGAAAATCATTCAGTTTGGTATGTTTGAAGAAGAATTCAAAAGAGAGAAATAACTAAAAGAGCTACATTCCAAAATCCTAGCCAGGGAGGAATTGTTTTGGAGAGAAAAGACTAGGGAAAACTGGCCAGATATAGGGGATTTGGATACTAAATTTTTCTATTCCTTAGTAAAAACTAGAAGAGACAAAAATGAAATTGGAGAAATTTGCACTAAAGAAGGAAATGTTACAAGGGACCTTGAAAAAATGAGACAGAAGCTGTTAACTTCTTCTCTCAACTTCTATTCAACAATTTGGGAGGCGATCTATGAACAAAAAGTAAAATTTTTAACTGTTGGCAACAACAAGGAAGGAAAACTGAGAAGGTGGGGTGAATAAGTTTTCATCGGATTAGAACAATTAAGCACAATCTCAGATCTAATCAACTCAAGTAGAAAAAAAGATAACAACAATAATAGCAACACACATAACACCAATATTTTTGACGTGGAAAACCTGGTTAAGGAAAAGACCATGGTGGGAACCTACCCATAATAAGATGATACTCTGCAGTGGTATGTGCAAATATTACAATGGGGAATACACATGCATTCAACCAAACTGCCTAGAGCTCACTGCTCAAATTACAATGACTCAGAAGGCTCCAATCCTCAGGGAAGGTTCACTACCTTACATTAATGATCAGACTACAATCTAGAAAGAATGAACTATAAAGATAACATCTGCTAATGCTTGATGACAGTTTCGATTAAGCTCATTTGTCTGCCCTTCACCAATTTCTTCTTAATACAACACACTGAAGGATGAATTTGTTTGTTCATACATACACCACTCTCTGATAATACAAACACAACATCAACACCCAAATTACATGAATATTACACTAATTTATACAAATCATCAACCTTGACTATAAGGTCGACCAAACCCTTAATATTTAATTACAAATTTACATCACCCGATACATAAATAAACCACCAGACCAATACAATGACATAGATAGCATAACATGGACCTAAATCAAATCTCCAAACACTCATCACCACCGGAAATCTCACCAAGACCAACCACAATATGTTACACCACCACAATAACGCATAACACGAAGAATATCACCGGACCAAAAAGATCATCAAGAACTCACACAATAATCAATGCGAACCACCAAGACAAATAGGACATGATTATGAAACACCAACAAGCACATTAGAACCATCCACAATAGCTACACCAAAACCATTTATTCAAATTTTCATCGATCAAAACGCTAACACTCAAGAACACATAACAACAACAACTCGGATAAGAAGGATATCTTCTGGAGCACCAAATATTTAACCATCTGAAATGAAGATACACATGACAATCCAAAACACTCTCCCAAATCTGCAATCAAAGATATGATCATACCATAACACAATAGATGAAATACTAGACTCTGCCAGCCACTGAATAGAAAGACCAAGCCTCAAACGGGATCAAATGATATGATAAAGTAAACTTCAAGATCACTAAAACCAATAAGGAATGAAGTATTTCAGCATCCCAAATAGATAAACTAACCAAATCAACTCACTGCAATCACCGAAACACCAAACAACTCTCTGCAACACCAAACACTGGAATATGTTGACATCAATGACAACAATATATGCTAGCAGCAACAGTATCCAACAATCTCCTCCTTTGGCATTGATGACAACAAATGAATGTGAAAAAAAATTAATGCAAAGGAAGAAATCACCAACAACAAACTCCAAAAAACTCCCCCTAAGATCATGCGCACAAAGCTCCAAAGATAAGGTAGTATTTCACATGCATCTCTCCCCATTTGATAGCAATGCCAAAGATATGAACTAACATAATCTCTCCCTGAATAACTGACTAACTACTCTAGCTAAGTAGCAACACCAACTCATCAACTTGGATAAAGAGATAAGACTGTGAAGTCCACCGAATTGATGCATCTCAATGCATCTAGTTCTCATTAAGAGGGGCAGAGATGGGTTAGTGCAGGATCAAGGGGGGCCAAAAAGTGGTGATGTGAAAAAAATAGCCTTCCTCACTCGCCTCAAAACACGAAAAATCCGTGTTGACTTTTTGCTTGGCCTGGGTGTTAGTACACCTTGGCCTGGTAATTACATATGCAAATCGGATATCGGATGAAATCGGATATCCGATTTTATCTGATATCCGATTTTTATTTGTAATTTTAATTTAAAAAATATATTATATGTTACGTATTATATAATACAATATTATATTATATATAATATAATACAATATTATATTATATATAATATAATACAATATTATATTATATATAATATAATACAATATTATATTATATATAATATAATATAATATTAAATTATATTATATATTATATAATATTGTATTATATTATATATAATATAATATAATATTATATTATATTATATATAATATTATACAATATTATATAATATATAATATAATATAATATAATATAATATAATATTATATTATATTATATTATATTATAATATATATAATATAATACAATACATATTATATAATATAATAATATATTATATAATATATTATTATATTATATATGTTATTTAAAAATAATTTAAGTGTTGAAATCGGATATCTGATAAAATCGGATATCCGATTTTATCAGATATCCGATTTTCTGAGACTTTTATATTTCGATAGTGACAGTCCCGTGAGTCATTTTTTACTCATGGGTCGTGCGAATTCGTCAAAATCCGATATCCGGTGTTTTGACAAAAAATTGCTAAAAAATAGATTTAGAGGTAAGAATTTTGTCGTTTTGAATCATTTTCATTCATTTTTTGTATTTTTTGTGAATGTTTATTTGATTTTTCATTGAAAATATGGTTTTATTTCATGAAAACTAGGTTTTTTAAAAATCAAATACCTAATTGTTTAAATTTGTTAACTAAATTTAATTGTTTACATTCAATTAGGTTAAAAATGGGGGATAACAATGAAAACACTGACCAACCACAACTGCAACAACCAAACCCTCATTTGCCAAACCCCCCCTCAATTCAAGATTTGATTGCACAAAATTTGAATGAATTGAGGGGGATTGCAGAAGTATATCGTAGGATCCCTCGTCTAAACCCATTGTTTGATCCTCTCACATCGATCGTAAAAAGTATGGAAACCATGACTGAGGAGCACGATGCTGCCCTTTTGTGGCGAGATTCTATGAAGGAAAAATATGCAGATGGCTTGTCGTATAAGGATATCAAGGATCTTGAGATATCCAAAGCCAAAATCGCCTCATTATTTGTCAATCCCCATACTGGTCAGCTTGTAGATCCCAAAAAAATAAAACTTTCTATCAAATGGTGCACAAATGATGGGATTGTGAAAAACTTTTGGGATCGTTGGTGGATGGTTTTCGACAAACCACCCAACAACAATATTGATATCCCCTTCTATTTCACAAAAAAATTGTATGCTGAGTTTGTTTTACACAAACATGTGAACTACTTTGACATCCAACCTTTCCAGGGTGTAGGTTTAGGTATGCCCCAAAATAGACCTAGGGTAGTCAGAGTAGTCTAGGGCCCATATGTCCCCCCTCCTCTTGTTGATCCCCCACTTGCAATTCAGCATCCTGATATCATTTGTGAGGTGGCTTCATGGACCATATCGGCTATTCACTCTTTGAGTAGCCTTTTGGTTTCTCAGGCTGCGTCAGTAGCTCAGCCTACTTTTGATGGTAGCGGTGCATCGGGTGGTGCTGACACGTCATCCTTGACTCCACACATATGCATGCCCCATAGTTGTGTCATGTGTGGGCAAGTATGCTTGGGTCCAGTTGGACAACCCGTTGATCCTGCTGTGGACAGTGCAAATTACGAGGTGCATGAGATGCATGATGCACCAGAGGTTATTACACAGACTGGAGGATACCCTGGGGAGTCCTCACATGCTAGAGGCGAGGAGGCACCGTCATCATACATTGATGATGTATTGGTAAGATTTGTGTTTTCATAGTTCATGTTATATTTTAATTAAATATTTATAAATTAGATAATATTAAGTACTAATTTTTATTTACATGGTCTATTTAACAGTTGATGACCGAGGATGAGTTGAGACAAATTTAGGAGGGCACCTTGTCGGCCATTTCATTTGGCCTCGATAGCTTGACGGTACATATATTATTGCACCTAGTCATTTGTATTTTATTGTACATACATGCTCATCATTTATATTTGTATTAATTAGATTATGTAGTAACTTGCATGTATATCTTATTTTACTCTTGTAGGGCACAAGCAGCATGAGTGCGGTGCAGTGTGATCTAGGATCTGGTAGTGCAATTGGGGACAAGGGAAAGGTAATTGGATGCAAATATGATTGAATGAATAGTTTAAATAACTTATAGTGATTATACATGTCTAGACATAGATTGATAGTTTCATATACTTGTTGTGTATATATACAGAGAACTCTTGGCTTCACATCCTTGATGACTACACCTAGTATACCTGAAGAAGAAGAAGAGATGCCTCGAGTAGATGTGTGTTTATTTTATTATTTGATTAGTAGATATAATTTGTTATTATCAGTGACACTTATATGCTAACTTGTATATATCTCACGTTTCTAAACATATGTAGGTTGTGTATCAAAATATTCAAAACATACCTCCTCTACCAAAGACATACATCAAGAGTCCTGCAAAGCTGAAGAGAAAACGTGAAGATGAGGTAAACATGAATAGTTTAATTAAATAGTTCATTTTTATGTTAACTTTTCGAATGTGAATTATATAATATAACTAATATTAATCATGGTTTGTTTTTCTTGTGCAAGATCCTTCAGAGTCGAGCAGTGCAGCGAAGAGGATCGATTTTGATGATCCATCAGCAGCTTAGGATGTTATAGATAGTTTTGGGATGCTTACATGTCTAGTTGGCATGTATATTTTGTATATGGACATACATTCACGTATTTAGACATACATTTTGTTTCAGTTGGTGTTTATGCCATATTTGTGTATGGACATACATTTGTAATCATTCGACATTTTTATATATAGAGAAGTTGATATTTGATCATATAAATTGTTGCTCATCTGTGTGTGGTGTTATCATGGAAATATTTAATCTTCATTCCAATAATTAACAATGGTTAATAATGGCTATTTAATGAACAATACAATTCATTTCATTTCATTGTAAGTGTTGTTTTTATAATGAACAATATAATTCATTTAATGAACAATACAATACAATTTATTTAATGAACAATACAATTCATTTAATCAACAATATAATAAAATTCATTCAATGAACAATACAATTCATTTAATGAACAATACCCTACGCATGCTCCTATTTCACCCCCCCACTCGATTGAATGCTCGGGGTCATACCCTACCGGCGTCGTCCCTTGAGTGCCCTAAGTGCTCAAAATTGTCAAACACGTACGGGCCCTAACTCAGAATCGGTGGCACCTGTGAACTAGAATTTTGAACCTATGGAGCCATGAGAGGGGTCCCTACAAAAGCCTATCTCGGTTTTTCAAGTTTCCCTACGGTTTTATTAGGGCAGCAATTTTTCGGTTGGCAAAAAAATCATCAGTCTCACTCAATGGAATGTTGTCGCGTGGCCAATTTCTCATTTAGCTCATCGCGATGATGAACTATCAGCTCCGACATGTCTAGTTAGGCATAATTACCCTACGCATTCTCCTATTTTGCCCCCCCACTCGATCGAACGCTCGGGGTCATACCCTACCGGCGTCGTCCCTTGAGCGCCCTAAGTGCTCAAAATTGTCAAACTTTGACAGGCCCTAACTCGGAATCCGTGGCACCTGCGAATGATCCGTTTGAACCTACGGGGCCACGAGAGGGGTCCCTACAAAAGACTATCTCGGTATTTCAAGTTTCCCTATGGTTTTATTAGGGCAGCAATTTTTCGGTTGGTGAAAAAATCGTTAGTCTCACTCAATGGAATGTTGTCGCATGGTCGATTTCTCGTTCAGCTCGTCGTGATGACAAACCATCGGCTCTGACATGTCCAGTTAGGCATAATTACCCTACGCATGCCCTTGTTTTTCCCCCCCACTCGATCGAACGCTCGGGGTCATACCCTACCGGCGTCGTCCCTTGAGCACCCTAAGTGCTCAAAATTGTCAAACTTTGATGGGCCCTAACTCGGAATCCATGGCACCTGTGAATAATCTGTTTGAACCTATGGGGCCATGAGAGAGGTCCCTACAAAAGCCTATCTTGGTTTTTCAAGTCTCCCTATGGTTTTATTAGGGAAGCAATTTTTCGGTTGGCAAAAAAATCATCAGTCTCACTCAATGGAATGTTGTTGCGTGGCCGATTTCTCATTATGCTCATCGCAATGATGAACTGTCAGCTCCGACATGTCTAGATAGGCATTATTACCCTACGCATGCTCCTGTTTTTCCCCCCCACTCGATCGAACGCTCGGGGTCATACCCTACCAGCATCGTCCCTTGAGCGCCCTAAGTGCTCAAAATTATCAAACTTTGATGGGCCTTAACTCAGAATCCGTGGCACCTGTGAATGATCCGTTTGAACCTACGGTGCCACGAGAGAGGTCCCTACAAAAGCCTATCTCGGTTTTTCAAATTACCCTACGGTTTTATTAGGGCAGCAATTTTTCGGTTGGCAAAAAAATCGTTAGTCTCACTCAATGGAATGTTGTCGTGTGGCCGATTTCTCATTCTGCTCATCGCAATGATGAACCGTCGGCTCTAACATGTTGAGTTAGGCATAATTACCCTATGCATGCTCTTGTTTTTCCCCCCCACTCGATCGAACGCTCGGGGTCATACCCTACCAGCGTCGTCCCTTGAGCGCCCTAAGTGCTCAAAATTGTCAAACTTTGACGGGCCCTAACTCGGAATCCATGGCACCTACGAATGATCCATTTGAACCTATGCTGCCATGAGAGAGGTCCCTACAAAAGCCTATCTCAATTTTTCAATTTGCCCTATGGTTTTATTAGGGCAACAATTTTTCGGTTGGCGAAAAAATCGTCAGTCTCACTCAATGGAATGTTGTCGCGTGGCCGATTTCTCGTTGTGCTCGTCGCAATTATGAACCATCGGCTCCGACATGTCTAGTTAGGCATTATTACCCTACGCATGCTCCTACTTTGCCCCCCCACTTGATCCAACGCTCGAGGTCATACCCTACGCATGTGACATCCATGAAGGGATATGAAGGGATATTTTGTAAACAATCAGAAACCTTTAATGATAATCAAGTCGATGCCTTGAGATTTATGCAATATGGTTCAAGTCCAAAACTGTACCCTGAAGCCACACACTCTTCCCTCTCCCAGCATACACTAATGAGTCACAAGTTAACATAGAATCTGGAAGGATTTGATGAGAGCATTTTGATTTTACTTATGTTTTGTGTATTATAATAAAGACCAATTTGCCAATGTGACATCTTCATATGAGAGAAAAGCTTCATTTTATCTCAATACAGTTGTACCTATTTCATTATTAGAAAAAATAAATATACAAAGATATGTTATTAGTATCCTCTAGATTATGGATTTGAATTGATGTTCTCAATTAGTTATTATCTGTTCATCTTTTCTTCATAAGGCACAACCATCTGGTGGTTATCATATGAGGAAAACCATCCATGACTTTCAAAGTAATTGATATTTATTCCTACACCTCACACTCACAAGATTAATAATAAAATGACATTTATGATTCATCAAATGCTGACAAAGTCTAATCAAAGTTCAACTTCAAGATGTATACAACATATCATATTCAACTTCAAGATGCATACAACTTACCATATTCAAGCTCATGCCAACCACCACTTGGATATTGTTATATGTCGATTAAAGTACAATATATGTAATAAAACCATATAGTCTTACAAAAAAGCCATCATAGACCATCTATGTCGATTAAAGTACAATTCATTTGTAACAGGGGCACACTCACAATCTGAAGTTGCAAAGCCCTGTGGGAAGCATCAAATTAGAAATTTACTAATCTAACTCATACTACTGTCAAAAGCATCAAAGATGCTACTGCTAGAGAACACCATGCTCCATTGTGGAGAGAATATTAGGTGCATCTGATGTCAGCATCTGAAAATGAAACAATGTTATTCAATTGCCAAAATCTAACTGACTTTATTTTATAAACCATTAATGAATAAAAATAGACAAGGTTACCTGAGTGAAAGTTTGATGACCACTTTGACTAGTAGGTGTTGATGTTGAAGGCCCAACATTAACCTATTTACCTAACTATCAATGTCAAATGTTTGATTCAATAGATCATCTGTCATGACAATTTGATCCACTGCAGATGTGTCCTGGCCACATGCATTTGAATCATCTTCATGATAATAAATACAACAAGACCCACAATTTAATCTCATTAATGCACAAAGGAATATGTACCATCACCAAGAGAGGGTCTTGTCAACGACGAATGATCTAGCATGAACCTATATTTTTAAGAATTGTTAGTCTACACATAAAATGCATGGATGAACATAATGGATTTATGATAATCACTTCAACTGAAATGCATGATAATAAATGAAAAGGTGGGATTATATACCATAAAAATACGTCCCTTCGAACTATATCAACAGAACCCACTATGTTGACGCAAAAATCATAATGTGATATTGTTGTATATCATCAAAAAATACCTTCATGAGCATAAAGGTTATGCGATAATTATATCATAAAAAATTATCAAATAGTGTTCTCTAATAACAAAAATTGTAAAGCTCATCAAATGCATGATAATAAGTCGTGTTACAAAAATACGTCCCTTCCAATTATATCAAGTGTACTCACTATGTGCATGCAAAAATCGTGTTGCCAAAAAACGTTCATCAATAGACCTGAATTTTGAACACATCCTTAATATACACGTAAAAAACTTGAACATTAAGGTTTAATGATCATTGTTTGAAATGAAATGCATGATAAAAAAATAAGGCACCATTAAAGACCTACTACTCAAGTGTGCCTGAAGGGTCATCTCTTTGTTTAAGAGTATCCAGTATTGCTTCATGATCAGCAGTAGTCACTATCCATAGCTCTTTGGTCTTCGGTTTTGCTTGATGCTTCAACAACTTGACATTTGTAGCTATAATAAGGTGTGAATACATTATAATGGTTTTGTGTCTCTCATAGTCTTCAAATGCAGGTATGCCATTCTTTCTAATCATGTATGTTTGCAACCAAGTTCCCACAACAACAACTGAACCTGTAGGATATGTGAACCCATCATCATCTGTCACTGGTTGTGTTAGCTTTCATTTTCCCTGTACACATGGTGCCAACCAATATTCTGATCTCTCTTCATTCCCTTGCGGTGCACCAACTACAAAACCATGTCCTAGCTGTACAAGATCTGATAGACGATCATACTCAAGTGAACTTTCCATGTCATCGTTTGACAAGGATATTGTTTGAGATAAAGGAGTTAGATAGTGGGGAACCCACGTATTAACCCACTCACTTGACTCACACTGATCCCAATCACACTGAAGACAACTCTGACAAAAATAAGCCAACGCTCGTGTCCAAATGGTCCATGTACTTGCATCTGAGCTGAGAAATGAATGCATCTTTGAAGAATTTTTAATTGTTTGACAATCCAATCTATCTCCCACTGTTCCCTCCTCAACCAACCAAAAGAATCTGCTCACTGCTGAATCAAGAGTACCTCCATGTGACAATGTTGAACTACACCAATCAACAATAGAACGTGCATCAGAGAAATTTGCACCTGAAATCCTCAATTGCTTCTTAACTAGAGCTCTCTTCAAACATGCACCTGCTCCATCATGCTCTCCCTTCCCATG
This sequence comes from Cryptomeria japonica, assembly GCF_030272615.1. Taxonomy (NCBI): domain Eukaryota; kingdom Viridiplantae; phylum Streptophyta; class Pinopsida; order Cupressales; family Cupressaceae; genus Cryptomeria; species Cryptomeria japonica. Next base: position 461,080,615 of record NC_081413.1, on the reverse strand, counting down.
CCCCGCCTAAAAAAAAAACCAAATATGAGGTATACGCCTCTCCACATGCATTCTACTCAACCAATAAAACATACACACATTCTTGAATTGACCCGCACAGTTATCTGACCATATTATATGTTGGTCAATTGCAATATCTTTCTCATGCAAGAACTCAAAAAAATTCTCGAAAGAATGTTGCACATACTCGAAGGAGTGTGATCTATCATCACTCATATAAAAATTATACTCCCTAATTATCTTCCTGTCCTCTTCTGTACTATTAGGAGCATGTCTATATGTAATGTGAACAAAAATAGCAATCTGGACTGAATTGTAGTACTGAGACTGTACCTCATTTTGTGGTTGCAATGTATAGTTCTCTGCAAAATCAACCACCGATACAATAGTGCCAATCGGGAAAAAGTTCTTACACATCCTGAACTGTTGATCCAACCACTGAGACCTATGGGTGTGCCTTGCATACTTGTAGAAAATATTTTCCTTAAAATCCAAAATAAAATCAGCAATACTCACTTCTCTTAAGACTAATTCGCATCTAGAACCTTCACCTCCACTCTTCAAAGTATATTTCACTGTCTCGTGTCTTTTTTTCTCAACATAATTATTTCCAAACTCGTGTTCGCTGCCCTCATGAAAACATGAAACAAACTTTGACAACCCACCGCATTCTGAGCACTTCTCATTCAAACAATCATTTCTATAGAAATAGCAGCCATCATCTCTAGGGCATAAAAATAGATCTTGCAAGTCTCTTGATGATCTCGGAAATAGCATTGCACCACACTCCTGCAACATCTCATTAGTATGCATCGTAGAACGAATATGACATAAAAGTTCATGGTACATTGAAAACTCCACATGGTACTTGCAACAACAGGTATTGCGAATCTTAAGAGGAACACAATAAAATGGTTTCAAAGATTCAAAGGCCCTTTGTGATATTTGCAAAGTTGGATGTAATTCACAAATTTTTTTGTACAACATTGTTTGGCTTGATTCCAAGAAATGTTTGGGATGCGGTGTGCGGTCTCGGTTGTCGATTCTTAATTTCAAAATGTCCTTTACATTGGGTGACACTCTAGAATTAGAGTGCCAAAATTGTTGAATCTCTTCCTTCACATTGTCAGTCAACTTTCTATCAACACGTGGAAGCCTCCCACCAAATGCCCATGTATCTTGTTGAAGTGGATCATCAAGTCTTTGTCTTCGTGCAAGTTCTCTATCCAAAGTTTTACGGTTTATGTTAAAATCAACACAAGTTTGTCTCATTTGACGAGCCTTCCTCAATTGATGGCTTACTAAGGAGGTTGTAATCTCTCTTCGAGCGGATCTCTTATCTCTTTCTTTGGTATTCTTTCCAATAGAATTGAGAGCATCAAATAGATTTTTTGCAATAATAGAATTTCTCTCTGTCTTCTTGTTCATACGAATCTTCAATTTGTTTAGCAATGGTCTCATCTTTATCATCTTTAGCAATTGAACAAAGAGTTGGCATTTCTCGGTCAATGTCTTATTGCTAAAATTTTGGTTGAAAAGTTCTGTAGCCCACAACCGAATGGTTCTTGTTGACCTGTTGCCTTCAAGATTTGCAATAATGTTCTCATCGATTTCAAATAACCATTTTGGGGTTCTTGAAGTCCTTGGATTTGGAATTTGTCTTTCATCCATGAGAGTGTCTTCATTTCTAAATTAATTAGGTGTTACATATGGTTCACTTGGTGAGGCAATTCCACCTTCAATGTTAAAGTTTTCCACATTTTCACCTCCTATGTCAAAATTTTTCACATGTTGAGCATTTTCATTATCACTTTCAACATTTTCAAAATTTTCAATATTTTCACTTTCAAAATCTACATTTTCATTTTCAATAACTTGTGGCACATTTTCAATTTCAATTTCCTCTTCAGTTGAAGTAACATTAGCAATATTTAACATACCTTGTCTTCTCCTCCTATGACATTCTCTATCTCTTTCTCTATACACTTCAACTTGGTCATTTGAAAGTTTTCTTTTGCGTTTAGACTTTCGACGACTACTACTCCCTATTTCCCTCCACACATATGCTCCTTTGTGATTGACAATGTAAGTTTTCACTTTAAGAATCTCCCAAAAGCACTAATTTGTCTCGAGCTATCTGCAACCCTGTGATCGTCGACAGAAAACATAGGACCCAGACTGTCAGTCGTTGGAATCTACAGAATGGCCCACAAACCCTTTTTTTCTTGGTTTTTAGTACTAAAATTGGATATCCAATAAAATCCGATATCCGATTTTATTGGATATCCGATTTTAGTACAAAAATATGTGGTCCCCCAAAAAAATTCCCATTGCCACCATTTATGAACTAAACTACCACATGGTAGAAATCTGATATCCGATTAAATTAGATATCAGATTTTATTGGTCATATTTTAGAGAGAGGGATAGAAGAGGAGAGAGAGAGAGAGAGAGAGAGAGAGAGAGATTAGGGACACCATATGACCCCTATGGACACCATATGACCCCTAATGACACCATCGGACCCCTTAAGACACCAAATCATGTCGTTAGGGGTCATATTGTGTCCTACGACCCCGTAAGACACAATATGACCCCTAATGTTATGCTTTGGTGTCTTAAGGGGTCCTATCATGTCGTTAGGGGTCATATGGTGTCCATAGGGGTCATATGGTGTCTTGGGACACCATAGGACCCCTTAAGACACAATATGACCCCTAACGACACAATATAACCCAAAGCGACCCAATATGGTGTCATTAGGGGTCATATGGTGTCCTAAGAGGTCATAAGGGTTCATGGGACACCATATGACCCCTATGGACACCATATGACCCCTAACGACACCATAGGACCCCTTAAGACACCAAATCATGTCATTAGGGGTCATATTGTGTCCTACAACCCCGTAAGACACAATATGACCCCTAACGACATGATTTGGTGTCTTAAGAGGTCCTATGGTGTCGTTAGGGGTCATATGGTGTCCATAGTGGTCATACGGTGTCTTGGGACACCATAGGACCCCTTAAGACACAATATGGCCCCTAACGACACAATATGACCCAAAGCGACCCAATATGGTGTCATTAGGGGTCATATGGTGTCCTAAGAGGTCATAAGGGTTCATGGGACACCATATGATCCCTATGGACACCATATGACCCCTAACGACACCATACGACCCCTTAAGACACCAAATCATGTTGTTAGGGGTCATATTATGTCCTATGACCCCGTAAGACACAATATGACCCCTAACGACATGATTTGGTGTCTTAAGGGGTCTTATGGTGTCGTTAAGGGTCATACGGTGTCCATAGGGGTCATATGGTGTCTTGGGACACCATAGGACCCCTTAAGACACAATATGACCCCTAATGACACAATATGACCCAAAGCGACCCAATATAGTGTCATTAGGGGTCATATGGTGTCCTAAGAGGTCATAAGGGTTCATGGGACACCATATGACCCCTATGGACACCATATGACCCCTAACAACACCATAGGACCCCTTAAGACACCAAATCATGTCGTTAGGGGTCATATTGTGTCCTATGACCTTGTAAGACACAATATGACCCCTAACGACATGATTTGGTGTCTTAAGGGGTCCATTGGTGTCGTTAAGGGTCATATGGTGTCTAGAGGGGTCATATGGTGTCTTGGGACACCATAGGACCCCTTAAGACACAATATGACCCCTAACGACACAATATGACCCAAAGCGACCCAATATGGTGTCATTTGGGGTCATATGGTGTCCTAAGAGGTCATAAGGGTTCATGGGACACCATATGACCCCTATGGACACCATATGACCCCTAACGACACCATAGGACCCCTTAAGACACCAAATCATGTTGTTAGGGGTCATATTATGTCCTACGACCCCGTAAGACACAATATGACCCCTAACGACATGATTTGGTGTCCTAAGGGGTCCAATGGTGTCGTCAAGGGTCATATGGTGTCCATAGGGGTCATATGGTGTCTTGGGACACCATAGGACCCCTTAAGACACAATATGACCCCTAACGACACAATATGACCCAAAGCGACCCAATATTGTGTCATTTGGGGTCATATGGTGTCCTAAGAGGTCACAAGGGTTTATGGGACACCATATGACCCCTATGGACACCAAATGACCCCTAACGACACCATAAGACCCGTTAAGACACCAAATCATGTCGTTAGGGGTCATATTGTGTCCTACGACCCCGTAAGACACAATATGATCCCTAACAATATGATTTGGTGTCTTAAGGGGTCCTATGGTGTCCTTAGGGGTCCTATGGTGTCCATAGGGGTCATATGGTGTCTTGGGACACCATAGGATCCCTTAAGGCACAATATGACCCCTAACAACACAATATGACCCAAAGCGACCCAGTATGGTGTCATTAGGGGTCATATGGTGTCCTAAGAGGTCATAAGGGTTCATGGGACACCATATGACCCCTATGGACACCATATGACCCCTAACGACACCATAGGACCCCTTAAGACACCAAATCATGTCATTAGGGGTCATATTGTGTCCTACGACCCCGTTAGACACAATATGATCCCTAACAATATGATTTGGTGTCTTAAGGGGTCCTATGGTGTCGTTAGGCGTCATATGGTCTCCATAGGGGTCATATGGTGTCTTGGGACACCATAGGATCCCTGAAGGCACAATATGACCTCTAACAACACAATATGACCCAAAGCGACCCAATATGGTGTCATTAGGGGTCATATGGTGTCCTAAGAGGTCATAAGGGTTCATGGGACACCATATGACCCCTATGGACACCATATGACCCCTAACGACACCATAGGACCCCTTAAGACACCAAATCATGTCGTTAGGGGTCATATTGTGTCCTATGACCCCGTTAGACACAATATGATCCCTAACGATATGATTTGGTGTCTTAAGGGGTCCTATGGTGTCGTTAGGGTTCATATGGTGTCCATAGGGGTCATATGGTGTCTTGGGACACCATAGGACCCCTTAAGACACAATATGACACCATATGACCACTACAGACACCATATGACCCCTAACGACATCATAGGACCCCTTAAGACACCAAATCATGTCGTTAGGGGTCATATGGTGTCCTAAGGGGTCATAGACCACAAAATGACCCCTTCGGACATAATATGACCCAAAGCGACCTAATATGGTGCCATTAGGGGTCATATGGTGTCTTGAGAGGTCATAAGGGTTCATGGGACACCATATCACATAACTATCATTAGGGGTCATAGTTATGGGTCGTAAGACACAATATGACCCCTAACGACATGATTTGGTGTCTTAAGGGGTCCTATGGTGTCCCAAGACACCATATGACCCCTAACGACACCATAGGTCCCCTTAAGACACCAAATTGTGTCATTAGGGGTCATATGGTCTCTCTCTCTCTCTCTCCCCTTCCTTCTCTCTCTCTCTCTCTCTCTCCTTCCTTCTCTCTCTCTCTCTCTCTCTCCCTCTCCCTCTCCCTCTCTCTCTCCTTCTCTCTCTCTCTCTCTCCCCTCTACCTCTCTCCCTCTCTCTCTCTCTCTCTCCCTCTCTCCCTCTCCTCCTCCTCTCTCTCTCTCTCTCTCTCTCTCTCTCTCTCTCTCTCTCCCCCCCTCTCCCTCTCCCTCTCTCTCTCTCTCTCTCTCTCTCTCTCTCTCTCTCTCTCTCTCTCTCTCTCTCTCTCTCTCTCTCTCTCTCTCTCTCTCCGATTTTATCCGATATCCGATTTTTGTACTCAAATTTTCAAATTTCAAATTTCGGCTTGGGAATGCTTTGGTATTAGGCTTGGAAGTTACAAGCTTGGAAAGTCAACTGAAAAAACGTGGTTTTCAGTATTCCTTGGTTTTCCAGACTTTACACTGGTGGCTGACGACTTTTTTTGTAGCCAATATTGATAAAATGAAAAGGGTTTTTTAAGGACGTTCCCAGCTTTCCAACAATATAAGGCTTGTCTTATTTTGACTTTAGTAAATAATTATTATTTATTTTCTAATTGAATTCTGACAATAGTCCTGATTGATATACTGATTGAAAAACACTCATAACTTTCAAACGGTATAACATTTTTTTAAACTGAAATATGCGTCACATCCTATGCTTCATCTACTATAGGGAAAAATTTAAAAAAATTAAATTTCATAAGGTTTTTACCAAGTTAAGGTGGTCAGACGTAGGAGTTTCTGAATTTCTGAAAAGCTATAGTAAAAAAATCATAAATAATTATTTAATTCATAAAAAATTAAAAAAAAAAATGTGTCACATCCGGACATGAGTATAATACTTATATTATAAATATTATAAAAAAATATTAAGATTTGGTTGTGATTAGGGTGGTCAGACATACGTCTACTTCTTATTTTTTTCCTGAAATTTTAGTACCACTGCATTGAAATTTGAAATTTTCATCAAATAGGATTTTTTTTTCCAAAAAACAACTAGTAGCTTAGAAACTACATTCAATTTTCTCTATATTCTCTTCTTACATATTTTTAAAATAATGTTCACAACTTATTCAAATTTTCATGTCAAGTTGCATAACTCTGATTTTTCTGAAATTTCATTGCCACTTAAGGGCCTGTTTTGGCACACCATGATCCTGCACATACCCAGATCCCTAACTTGTCTCTGAAATAAAAAATGAACTTGCAGGAAAAGGCTTAGTGAAAATATCTGCAATCTGATCTTTTGTAGATACGTACTCCATTTTTACTTCTTCATCACTAACTTTCTCCCTTAAGAAATGATACTTAATTGATATATGCTTTGTTTTAGAATGAAGTACTAGATTCTTGGAAAGATTAATAGAACTTGAATTGTCATAGTAAATAATAGTAGGCTCATCACACAACTCAAATTTATTTCAACATCTGTTTCATCCAAACTAGTTGAGTATAGTTGCTAGTAGCAACAATGTATTCAACTTCAATAGTAGATAGAGATATATAATCTTGTTTCTTGCTTGCCCATGAAACCAGCTTCTTCCCTAGAAAGAAATCTCCATTGGTAGTGCTTTTTTGATCATCTATATCACCTGCCCAATCAGCATCAATATAGGCACATAGCATGAAATAACCATTCTTCAGATACCATAGCCCATAATCAACAGTTCCCTTCAAATATCTGAAAATCCTTTTAACAGTAGTAACATGAGTCTTTTTAGGATCAACTTTAAATCTGGCACAAAGACGAACAACATGCATGCTATCCAGTCTAGTTTGAGTAAGGAATAACAGTCCACCAACCATAGATCTATACAAGTTCTGATTCACTTAATGAGATTCATCATTTTTAGACAATTTGCATCCAGTCACCATAGGAGTTCCAACAGGTTTAGAATCATCTAGCCCAAATTTCTTTAATAGTTCCTTAACATACTTAGATTGAGAAATGAAAATACCTATACTGGTCTGAGTAATCTGCAATCCTAAGAATAATTTCATCTCACCAATTATAGACATATCAAACTCCTTTTTCATATCATCAACAAACTCCATACTCAAATCATCATCTCCTCCAAACATAATGTCATCCACAAATACTTCAACAATCAAAATGTTAATATTCTCAACCTTAAAGTATAAGTTACTATCAATAGTACCTTTACAAAATCCCAACTTCATCAAATACTTATGTAGTCTTGCATACCAGGCTCTAGGGGCTTGCTTCAGTCCATACAATGCTTTCTTCAATTTGCATACCATGTATCCTTCATCTGATAAATAAAATCCTTTTGATTGTTCAATGTAGACTTCCTCCTCAAGATTGCCATTCAAAAAGGCTAACTTGACATACATTTGATAAACCTTGAAATTTTTGTAAGCAACATATGCAAGTAGCAATCTAACATCTTTAATCCTAGCTACAAGAGAAAAAGTTTCTTTATAATCAATGCCTTCCATTTGAGAGCATCCCTTGCATACCAATCTTGCTTTATTTATTACTACTTCACCGACTTCATTCAATTTATTCTGGAACACCCATTTAGTGCCAATCACATTCTTGTCATTAGGTGTTAGAACAAGCTCCCAAGTGTTATTCTTCTCAATTTGATTCAACTCTTCCTCCATATCCTTTATCCAATTCTCATCCTTACATGCTTCAACAACATCTTTAGGTTCAATTTTAGAAATTAGGCATATCTCTTCAACAACAAATCTTCTCCTAGTCATTACACCCTTGTTTTTATCACAAATAATCTGATTCTTAGAATGATTCAGTTTCACATACCTCAGAGTTTTCAAATTATTTTGATTCTTAGGCTCTTGAACTTCTTCACCAACAACAACAATATCTGGATTAACTGTCTCTATTAGATTAATCTTCTTCAAGATCTCAGTCTATGCATGCTTAGAAATAATATCTTGATCATAAATCTCATATCCGCATGCTCTAATCTTCTTTCCAAAATAGTCATCAACCTTCACATTTGTACTTTCCACTATCTTCTTCAATCTCTTATTGTAACATCGATAGACCTTGCTCTTAGTAGAATATCCCAAGAAGATTCCATCATCACGTCTTGCATCAAACTTTCCTATATCCTCATCTCTTTTGATATAAAATTTTCTTCCAAAAACTCTAAAATATCTAACTATAGGAATATGACCATACCATAGCTCATAAGGAGTCTTATTGGAATCACCTTTTATATGCACCTAGTTGAATGTATAAATAGAAGTGCTAACGACTTCCTTCCAAAACATTTGTGTAGTATTCCCTTCAATCAACATTGTTCTAGCAACATCCAAGATTGTTATGTTCTTCCTTTCAACAACTCCATTTTGCTGAGAGGTTCTAGGAGTTGATAACTGTCTTCTAATTCCGTTCCTTTCACAGGATGTATCAAACTCTCCTAATGTAAATTCTCCTCCTTTGTCAGATCTCAAACACTTCAACTTCAACCCTATCTCAGTTTCCACCTTTGCTTTGAATATCTTGAATTTCTCCAAGGCTTCTAATTTCTCGCTTAGAAATGCCACCCATGTCATTCTAGAGTAGTAATTAATTAGAAACATGAAATACCTATCACCCTGCATGCTTCTCACTCTTGTAGGACTGCATAAGTTAGTATGCACAAGATCTAACAATCCTTTAGATGTATACAACTTTGTTTTAAATGATGTTCTTCTTTGCTTTCCCAATTGACATTATTTACATTCTAGATTAGAAGGCTTCACAATCTTAGGCAAATGTCTATCAGCTTGAGTAGAGCTTATCCTTATCATGAAGTCAAAATTAACATGACACATCCTCCTATGCCATAACCAACTTTCATTTATTTGATCAATCAAACAACTTCTCTCACCGACATTCAAGTGAAAGATATTACCTTTAGTTTTAGTCCCTATTGTAATCTCTACACTAGAGGCATTCAGAATCTTTCATTTATCATTCTTGAATTGCAAATCATATCCCTTGTCAACCATTTGTCCAACACTCAAAAGATTATGCTTTAAACCTTTAACATATAAGACATCATTAGTATGATTCTTACCATCAAAAGTTATAGAACCTTTACCATGAATCACACAAGCTTTATCATCACCAAATATTACTATACCACCATCATACCTTTCCATATTCATAAATTTACTTTTATCACCTGTCATATGATGTGAACAACCATCATCAATTATCCATTCATCTTTCTCTTCAATCTTAGTAACCAAAGCTTTCTCCTCAACAATGCAGCTTGTAGGATTCATTGGTACCGAATCATCTTCTTTAATAGCAATAAATGCAAATTCATCTCCTGAATTGCCATTGTCTAATTCCTCATCTGTCACACCTTCATCAGTAGCATAATAGAATCTCTTCTAATTTTTGTACTTTTAGTAGGGCTTGTAGGGTTTATCATGCTTATCATGCCTCTCATATCTATCATGCTTATCAAATCTATCATGCCTTTCATGCGTATCATACCTAGACATTCATTCAGGACACCTAGAAGCAAAATGTCCTATCTTATTACAAGAGAAACATTTCAAAGGTAACTTTCCATCGTACTTATCGGCTCCTTTAGGCAATATTTGAGAAATAAGTGCTTGAGCCCCTAATTTCGACAACATCACTAAGGTCCTAACCAAAGGCAATTAAATCAATCTTGAGCACATTATTAATTCTTTAATCATCAAATGTTACATGGCAAGTGAATTATTCTATATTAATTAAATATTTATTTAATTAATTAAATCAATCCAAGAAAATCATTTTGATCAAGTATCCTATTTTAATTTATTAAATATCCTAGCATATTTAATTAATTAATAAATTTGCCATTTAATCATAAAAAAAGGAATTAATTTATTACAAAGAGGAATCAATATGCAAAGCAAGAGTTAAATTGAAAATAAAATAAAAGAATTGAATTGAGAGAGAAATCAAACCTGAGATATTATTTCTTTCTTCTAAATTGAGAACTTGAAATCAGAAAAGCAATTAAAAGGAATTTAATTATTCTCTAAAATTAGAACTCAAAGATTTTGAGAAAAAGAAGTCCAATTGCATTGAAAAGACTCTTTTCTTGATTAAATCAAAGAATTACCTATTTTTATCTCAAGTGCATGGAATTAATTGAATTATATCTCTAATGCAAACTCAAACTTCTTTTCTGAATGCATTTCAATTAAACTATAATTGGAATCTATCTCAAGGTTAACTGAATTTGATTTCTCAATTATTTCAATTATCCTAAATTGTGCTTTTTCTTGACTCTTGTGATTCTCTATAAATTCAGTCTTCATCTCTCATTCAAAACACCCTGGAGATTTATTGTTATTATGTAGTTTTTGCTCTGGAGTCATTGAAGATATTGTGCTTGCTTTTTGAGATTACTGCATCTCAGTTTAATTTCTTTTTGCATATTTCATGATTGCTTGAATTCATATAGCTTACTATTCATCTATCTAGCATAATCTTTCATCCATTTAGCTTAATATCATGCTCATATAGATTAAATATTTCGTCTTGGTGTAGTCTAGTCACTAGTATTGCTTATACAAATCTGAGAGCAATCTTATACTAGCATCTTTTAGAAGGCAATTAGTCAATTTGTATGGTTTTATTATTCATGCTTATATCTGTCTAACCATACATGTAATGACTTAATTGAAGTGTTGTGTCTTGTAGCTTAGAGACTTATTCCACTTTTTCACATGCACATTTCTGGCACCCACCGTGGGGTAGAAGACTACATTTTTTGGCCTCAGACACTAACTTTTTTTTTTTTTAATTTTTAGATTTTTTATTTTTTTTGATTTTTGTCCGTACAGTTTCCACGAATTATCGTACGAGTTTTCCCACAATGTCGGATGACAAACTGAAATTATCGTACGAGTCGGTGAAAATTGTCGTATAGATATGTATTTTTTGGTTAAAAAAAAGCAGATTTCATTCTCCAGTCTCTCTATTCAACTTTGATTATACTAATGCTGACCTTGGCTTGTTATCTGTCTATCTGAGAAATTTTTACAGCCTAATCAATTTTTTGCAGAATGCCTATCAAAGAATATGCTTGTTGCACAAAGAGAATATGACTACTGATTCGCTGTCTTTGCAGGTTGCCTGAGGAGAATTGACCAAACATCGTGTATTCTTTCAATTCATTTGTAGGCACCTAAATTGCTCTCTAGTTAAAGAACAAATCTGTATTTTGTGTTTTAAGAAAATTCTGAGAGGTAGGAGAGTATGCTCTTGTCTTTATAGACAATCAGAAATCCAGACCCTTGAGGTGTTTTCTTTAAGTTTGAGATTTGTATATCTTTAGCGGGCCTGTCCTCCCGAGGAGCTAATAACTCTATAGCCATTACGATCAGTGAGAGGGGAACGACCCAAGTGGGAATGGCTAAATGCCAAGTACTCCAACCCACTGTAAAATAAACGTGATTTGATGAAAATCAAGTCAACGATAGTGCTCAGGAATAGCTCTCCTCTGTACCTTCGGGTATGTTAAACCTTGGTTTTCAAGGCTAGTAGACCTCTTAATTGAGTTTATACCCCGACACGCTGAACAAATCCCTCACTAGTTCCAATTAAAATTAGAAGCTACCCGGTTCACCTCCAAAAGGGGGGATAATATTTATGCAAGAGAGATACTAACTCTCCCAAGATACTTGTCATTTCCTGCCCCCATTAGCATTTGGAGTCGGCTAATACGACATTGAGAATCCATTGCGTGAGAATCAGCGGCCGTATTCTGATTAGCTATTGGGTGTGTACCTAAGTCTACAAGCAAAGGTTTTCTTCTCTCACTAATTTTCGTAGGGTTTGCATGCTCTGATTGGAGTTATTATTCATATTACATGTTTTCATCCCTAAAACTAAAACTGGAATACCAAAACTAGAGAAACCAAGAAACAAACTCAGTGATCAAAACTTTGTCCATGTCAAATCTAGTCTATCCTAGTCAAAACTCTGTCCATGTCAAAACTAGTCTATCCTAGTCAAAATTTTGTCCATGTCAAAACTAGTCTATTCTAGTCGAAACTCTGTCCGTGTCAAAACTAGTCTATCCTAGTCGAAACTCTGTCTATGTCAAACCTAGTCTATCCTAGTCAAATCTCTGTCTGTGTCAAAAACTAGTCTATCCTAGTTGAAACTCAGTCCACCTCAAAACTGGTCATACTCAGTCATTGAAAACTCAGAATTTTGCCTTTGTCTAGTCAACAGTTGTACGAGTCTTCTGATTTATCATCATGTTACATATCTATGTCATATGAAATTCTATCAATCCTAACAGTCTGTCATTTGAGCCTGCATTCTGTATCATACGATACCTTATTATTTGTCATCATGTTTAGGAAACTATCGTTTGAGCCCACATCCTGTGTCATACGATAGACCATTGCATTGATCAATTTATCATTTTAGACTTACCCATTTGTCGTACGATCTTAGGCATCAACTTGTACAAAAAACTATTTTCATCGTCCTAAAGCTATTAAACTGTCGTCTGGTCTTGTAAAACCTATCGTACGAATCTCTGATTTTGTCAGTCTAGAATAGTCAAACTTGCCTAAAATAGTCTACAATGAGCATAAAATTGGTTATCATCATCTTGAGCATAAACAGATCTAAATAGTGCACTTCTACCGTGGTGTTACACGATTTTGTCGATCATCTTTCAGCTAGTTCAATCAACCATTTATCAAATTTAAGTCACTTAGATAACATCTTACACAAGATAGATCGTTCTTGAAACTAGACTGAGTCTTAGTCACTTCTCTTAAATCAAACTAGGTAACTTAGAAAAACATCTTATACAAGATAGATCTTTCCTAAAACTAGACTAAACCTTAGTTTCTTCTCTTAATCGGTACGTTAAATGAACAACTAGCTTTAAATTTGATCTTGACTTTTGCATCACAAACAGCTTTAGGTCACATAAATCAATAAAAATGCCTATTCAAACCAAAATTTATCGTAAGAAGGCTATCGAGGGCAAAGGACAATCCTTTTCATATCAAAATAATCCATTTTATGTAAAGGATCCTCTCACTGATAAACCTTCAACATCAGATAGGCCAATTTATGATCAGTCCTTGTCTCCTACTATATCTGGAACAAAACAAGACAAACGAGCTGCTAAACAAAAAAATTATGATGATCTCCGTATCCATGATACTGACAGTGATTCTTCATCAAGTGAATCTGAAGCCTCTGAACCTCCAGAAATCAATATACATAAATGTCAAAAGGATAAAGATTTCTGAAAAATGATGAAGGTTATCATGGCTAGAGAAAAAGAAGACTATTTTTTGGAACTAGCAAAATAAAGAGCTAAACTTCCTACTGGTTATGACGTGGAGACCCTCATCACTAAAGAGGAAGAGACACCATTGACAATGGTAAACAAACAATTATAAGCATTACGAACTGAGATCACAAAACTAAAAAACAAGGATAAATCACTAAAACAATATTCTTTGGACACAATATGCCCATTTCCATTTGACAAAAACATTTACATGCCTCCATTTCCTTCATGAGTGGAGATCTTAAAATTTGACAAATATGATGGTAACTTAGATCCCCAAGACCATTTAAGAGAATTTTGTGCTCTATGTATGGAGTTCATGCACAAACAAACGTATCTCATGCGCCTTTTCTCGAGAAGTTTAGGGGGGCAATCTATGGAATGATTCTCAAGCCTACCTATGGGAATAATTTTTTTTCAAGAATTAATCCAATCATTCCTACAATAATACACCTATAACATTCGACACCCCATCACTATGATAGAGCTTTGCAATACCAAATAGAAAATAGGAGAGCCCTTTCTCACTTTTCTCCAGCGATGGAGAAAGATGTTCTCTAGATATTCATGACCTATTCCAGATTCTGAGAAGATGGATATCTTTGTCAATAACTTAATCCCTGAATTGAAATATAGTATCCAAATGCAAGTGCACCCATAATTTAACAAAATGGTAGATAATGCTATCCGAATGGAAGATTTGCTTATAAAGAAGGGAGATATCTCACTTTGGAAAGAAACACAACCAGGATCTAATTCCAAAGAAAAGAACAAATATTGGAAATATGGCAAAGATAGCAACAAAAATGTTGTTAATGATGGAGTAGTAGACAATATTAAAGAAAAAAAAATCCATGATATTTAACTTGGCTAGTGGCATGCAAGCACTCAAAGCAGCTGAAACCACAACAAAAAATCCTCCGAAGAAAGTAAAAGAGTGGTTCAAAGAGAAACCTTGGCTTTCAAAACCTAGACGCAAATTCACTCCTTTGGAATAATCATACGAATCCAATTTCAAAACTTTATTAGCAAACGATCTGATAACCTTACCAGATAATTCTAGGCCATATGATCCCGAAGTCAAACCAAAATGGTGGAAAGAAAATGAATATTTCGAATACCATTGAAACAAAGGTCATAACACAAACAACTGTATGAAGCTCAAGCATGAGATTCAAGATCTCATAGATGCTAGTAAAATTGTTGTCGGGAATCACCCGACAAATGCTGATCACAAAGCTTTTAAGGACCCTTTACCTTTTTACAAACAAGGTGATTCCTCAAAGACAAAAGGAGGTGCCAAAGTAAATTACACTTATACCAGCAATGACAATGTGATCAACATGATTGAGTCTTCCCAACTTGAACATTGCAATGTGAATATAATCAAAGTCAAACAACATGAATCACAACATGAAAATGCTATGACCTGTTCTCACAAGAAAGTCACTCTCCAAGGAGCTAGTTCTTCAACTCTAGCTCAAACAACATCAAACCTACCAACCTCGTCAAACAAACAAAAAGATACAACATTTGATAAGTTTAAACAACATCATCATCCTCTAGATATAGCATTGTCAAACAACTAAAAAGAATGAATGCTCAAATCTCCATCTTTGAATTGCTCAAAATCTCTTCTGCTCATAAAGAGATCCTAGACAAAGCGTTGCTCGCAACTATTGTTCCAAAAGGTTTAGATATTGATCGCTTTCAGTCTATGGTGGGTCATCTGACTTCACCTCACTATTTGACCTTCTCTGAAGAAGATGAAAACTCGCTAAATCATCCACATAACCAGCCATTGCACATTAAAGATATGATCCATAAACACCGAGTTAAACGTGTTTTGATAGATGGAGGTGCGGGGTTGAATATTTATACTTATAGTTTGCTTACACAACTAGGATTTTCTGAAAATGTCATTGATCCGGCCAAGAAAATAACAATTAAAGCCTATGATGAAGAGGAAATGACCTCTAAAGGTCTGGTATTATTACCAATCAGGGTGGGACCTGTAGAAAGAGATGTAATTTTTCAGGTACTTAATCTTCCTCTATCATACAATATCTTACTGGGTAGGCCATGGATTCATGAAATGAAGGTAGTTCCATCTACATACCTTCAATGCTTAAAAATTCCTTATAACGGAGTTGAAGTTAGTATTCTTGTTGATACAAATCTCCCCTATAATGTATTGACAAAAGGTGCTGATACCTTTGTGCTTCATAATAGAAAAGACTCTACAAATGAAAGTCCAGAAGCTCTAATGAAGGACTTAGAAAAGAAATTGAAGATTGCAAATACTGGCATGGATGGCTACAAGATAGAACCAATAATTTCATTAGTCTCTCTCCCTCCATCACCGAAATAGTTAGGCAAACCATCAAAGGCTATGAGAACACAGACTTTGACTTCAAATATCATATATGATGGTCTTTTTGTATAGTCTTCTACTTCCTTGACAAATGAAATAGAAGAGGATGTTGTTCTTAAGTAGATTTTCAAGGAAGATAGTCAAAATGAGGAAGTACGACATTGTGAGATTTCCCCAACCCAATATGGTCCTGGCTACAAAATGATCCAACGCATGGGATATTCAGGTACTGGTCCCCTGGGAAAACATCAAGAGGGTATTATTGAACTGATTCAGCTGCAAACAAAATCTACAAATGATAAGGCTAGACTAGGATACAATCCAAAAAAAAAATCAGACCAAAAACATGCTTCTAAGTCTAAGTGGAAGAAAATGATATCGAGCTTTCAACATCATAGGAAGTCAACACTCAACAAACTCAAGCAGAGTGTGGAAAAGAAAAAGAGGAACTAGCAATCAAGAGAGAAGAAACAGTCACTACTCAAGTTTCGATGGTGTCAGCTATAACAATACAAGGAGTTGAAGTTCCAGAAGATATGAGAGACGAAGTAGAAAGAATCAGAGAATTATTTGCACCACTGAAAGTTCCAGTCACATACACTAGTAGGCAACAAGTAGATGATTTAAAAACTGACTCAAATGAGTATGAATGGGGTCCCGACCATCTCTCAGATACATCTAGTATAGAAACTCCAGAAGAGTCCAATGATATCACATATGAAACTCAAGAGCTTATGTGCTTAAAGCTAGAAAAGGAGATACCGAAAATTAGACTAAAAGGACAAGAAGACTGTGAACAAAGGCTGAAAGAAGGAAGAATACCAAAAAAATTTTCATCTATTATATACCCCTCTAATAAGATAGAACAAATCAAGTATGGGACTACACAAGAAGAATTGGAAGATATAGAAGAAGAACCAGTCATTAGTCGAGAGGAAGTTGAATGGAGTAGATGATAGGGACTCACAAAACCATCAAGGTTATGTCAACAGGTATGTCAGATACAAATGATAAATGAGCCAAATCTTGAAGGAACTTGCAGCATTAAAGATGTAGGTGTTGATACCATACATACGTTCACTCAATCACTTGAAGAAGACTCCAAAACTTCATCCGATGACTTTGATGACTTTGACTATAGTCCTATTTATGACAATATCTACTTAGCATCAAACTCTAAATCATCTGATGTAAATGATGAGAATCTGTCTACTAATCTTGTTACTATCGAGCCACGATATGAAGTCTGATCTGGCGTAAAGAATGATGCTACAAGTAGGTCTATTGGATTAGGTCAACTAAATATATATGTGCACTTTAATAATCATTTTCTAACTCTTCTTGGTCTTGAGACATTTATGCAAGGTAGTCTTCTAGAACTCAAATTTTTGATTCGCAGTTGTGATGACAATACCGTGAACTCCCTCGAACTTGTCCATACTCTATCCTTGGTACATCCAGAATTAATTGACTGTAGTCTACAAGACCAACCCATGAATGTACCTACTTTTTCCAATGACTACACGCTAGCCTATTATCTCAACACAGTTGAACCCATGGACTCTTCCACCAGCGAATAAAGTGAGAACATGACTGAAATAGATTTCAAGTATCTTAGTTGCAAAAATCAAAAAAATAAAAATAAAAGATCTGATGGCGAAAACCACATTGTGGTGGTGTTAGAATCTAAAAAAGAGAAAAGAAAGAACATACCTAAGGGTGAAAATCTCTCTGAGGCGCTTGAAGGTGAGATACTTGATATACTACCAAGTCATTTTCAGGAAAGGTCTTCTATATTGATTGAGCCAACTCAGCCAGTGAACATTGGGAGTCAAGAGACACCACACATCATTCACTTAGCTCAATCACTATCAGTAGAAGAATTGAAATATTTCACTGATCTCTTTTTAGAAAAGAAGATCAATTTTGCATGGACGTACTCTAATATGCTAGGCCTGGATCCTGATCTTATCATGCACCATCTTTCTATCACACCAGGAGTTAAACTAGTCAAGAAAAAACTCTATAAGATGCACCCTCATGTGGCACTGCTAGTCAAGGCTGAGCTAGAAAAATTGCTAAAATATGGATTTATCAAAGCTATAGACTATACAGAATGGATTTCAAACATAGTACCTGTGTCAAAGGTAGACAAATCTATTAGATTTTGCATAGACTTTAGAGATCTCAATAAAGCTTGTCCGAAGGATGACTTTCCATTGCCTAAAATTGATATGATAGTGGATATGATTGTTGGATATGAGATATACTCACTAATGGATGGATTCTCTAGTTATAATCAGATCAAAATAGCTCCTGGGGATCAAGAAAAGACAGCTTTCACCTGTGCAAGGGGAACCTTTTGTTGGAATGTCATGCCATTTGGGCTAAAGAATGCAGGAGCAACTTACCAAAGAGTGGTAACTAATATCTTTCATGATATGATGCATAAGAATATGGAAGACTATGTTGATGACACTTTATTGAAGACTATGAAGAGATCCACGCATATTCAAGAGCTAGGCCCTATACTAGATAGAATGGAAAAATTCAAACTCCAGCTAAATCCAAAAAAGTGTGCATTCAGGGTAACATAAGGGAAATTACTTGGCTACATCATTTGAAAGAAGGGAATCGAGGTTGATCCTGAGAAGGTCCAAGCTATAATGGAAATGCCACCTCCAAAGAACATCAGTCAAATGAGAAGTTTACAGGGACGTCTCCAGTCAATCAAACACTTTATTTCTCAGGTAGCAGATAAGGCTCAACCTTTCACAAAAGTACTAAGGAAAGGAGTAATATACAAAGGGGATCGAGAATGTGAAAAAAACCTTCAACAAATCAAAGGATACCTATCCAATTAACAAATATTGATGCCACCAATTCAGGGTAAACCATTGATCTTATACATATCAGCTACTGATTCATCATTGGGGGCACTTCTAGCACAACAAGATGAAAATAAAAAAGAGAGCTATATATTACATCAGCAGAACATTGGTGTCTTATGAAATAAACTATACTATAATAGAAAAATCATGTTTGGAATTGGTCTGTGCATCACAAAAATCGAGACACTATATGTTAGCACATTCAATCAAGCTAGTAGCTAAGATTGATCTGCTCAAATATCTTCTCAACAAAGAAACACTTACAGGAAGATTGGCTAAATGGGTCATGGTTCTTACAGAGTTTGATATTGAATATGTAGACCACAAAGTCATCAAAGGATAGGTGATTGCAGATCAACTTGTTGATTCTCCACTTGAAGACACTCAACCGCTGCATATAAAATTTCCAGATGAATCAATAATGCACCTTACTCAATAATCATGGAAGATGTTCTTTGATGGGTCTTTCACTCAAAATAGTTTCGGTGCTAGAATACTTTTTATTGCTCCTCAAAAGTATTCAATCCCGAAGGCTTATAAGATTCTTTTCCCTTGTACAAACAACATTGTAGATTATGAAGCTCTGGTAAACGAGATCAAGCTGGCTATCAAATGGAAGGTTCTGGAATTACACATCTATGGAGATTCTCAACTAACCATCAATCAAATCAATGATACATATCAAACTCGAGATGAGAAAATGATGCCTTATAAGAGAATGGTGGATGATCTCAAGAAATATTTTACTTTTGTGTCATTTCAGCAGATTCCCAGATCTGCAAACAGAGTGGCAGATGCTATGGCCACCTTGCTATCCATATTAGAGTTACAAGAGTCTATAATTTTTCTTTGAATTCCTGGTGGAAGAGTTACATTACCTTGCCTATGATTCTCCTGAGTCCCAGATGGTCTATTCTATTATTGGACATGACTCATCTTGCTACATCCATATTTACTCTTATCTACGAGACCAAATCTTACCCATTATGAGAAAAGGAACCTAACCCAAAATGCTTCACAGTACATCATCATCGCTAACGATCTATTTAGCTGAGGGTTGGATAGTAATTTGCTTAGGTGTCTAGAAACTGAAGAGTCCCAACGTGCATTATCGGAAGTCCATGAAGATATTTGTGGATCCCATTTGAATGGTCTTACTTTAGCTCGAAAACTACTAAGGGCTGGCTACTACTGGTCAGACATGGAGAAGGATGCTATAAATTTTTCTAAAACTTGTGAGAAGTGTTAGCTACATGGGAATCTCATACATGCTCCAACAAGGGATCTCATGCCCTTCATTACACATTGGCATTTTCAGAAATGGGCGTTTGATCTCATTGGCTAAATATATCCTGCATCATCTAATGAACACAAGTTTATCATAACTGCCACTGAGTACTTCACTAAGTGGGTAGAAGTGCTTCCGCTCATCAAAGCAACCGGTAAACAAGTAGCTTTGTTCATCCTAAACCATATCATTTGTAGGTATGGGATACCTTCATCCATTGTGACTGACAATGGAGGATAATTCAAGAACAAAGATCTAGATGAGCTGTGTGAAAAATTCAAAATAAAACAACACTGGTCCTCCGTATATTACCCTCAAGGTAATGGACAAGCTGAGACATCTAACAAAAACACGTTGACTATCTTACACAGAACAGTGAACAAATCTGGGAGGGATTGGCATCTGCAGCTCAATCCTACATTATGGGCTTATAGAACAAGTATCAGAACACATATTGGGGCTACGCCGAAGCAGTATTACCTATTGAAGTGGAAATACCATCTTTAAGAGTTTCTTTGCAAGGTCTTGTTACTGATGAAGACTATAGAATATCTAGATTGCAAGAATTCGAGTTGTTGGATGAACATTGGCAAGTGGCGTTTGATCATCTGAGAGTGTATCAAAAGAGAATGTCTAGAGGTTATAACAAGAAGGTTTGACAAAGAGAATTTTAGGTTGGTGACCTTGTTCTAAGAGAAAATCCTAAAAATCAACAGTTTCGAGACAACAAAGGGAAGTTTGAACCCAACTGGTTGGGCCCCTACATTGTCACTCCAGTCTTTAGCTTTGGTGCCTATCAACTCTCAACATCAGAAGGAGAATAGCTCTGTGAACCGATTAACACCATCCACTTGAAAATATTCTTCACTTAGTATTCTCTGCTCCAGCAACCTGTACAGCTGAAAAAGTCCTAAAAAAATCTAAAAATCATAAAAAGTCCTGAAAAAAATCTAAAATTCAGAAAAAGTCCTGAAGAAAAAAAGAAAAAAAGAGAAAAAAAAAGAAAAAAAAAAAAGATCTTTGCCAAGCAGGTGTAAACTTGGCAAACAGGTGCCTCTTTTAGTCAAGCACTCCATCTATCAACACAATGTTGGCATTTTCCGCTTTCATTAATCTTTGCTTTTGCTTGTACATATATTTTAGTCACTTTTGTGACATCCTGGTTCGTTGGAACCCTCATGGCTTGAAACTGATTAATGCCCTAGTCGTAGGTTAATCAACAGAGCACATTACATGTCCTAAGTAGTATCAACCAAGTCAGCTTTACATCGGTGATACCCGGTCATCCAATCTGAGTTAGTCACTTGTCTCCTAACTACTGAAGAGTTTTATCACTGAGTACACAAGCAAAACAACATTAAACTGAAAACAATCACTAAACAGTTTGAGCTATGCATGAAATTTTCTTTGTGTGCTATCTTTTATATTGGTTTTCGATTATTATCCCTCTGAGTAACTCGAGGAAGTTTATCTTGACTAAGAGGAGCAAGGATTGGGGGCATAATATTTTCTTTGTTTTCTGCTTGTAGGAATGATTCTGATGATCTGGAAACATCTAATCAATTGAGTGTTTGTGATAAGTGCCTTCACGTCAAGGTGAAATCGCCACACATACCTCGACTCCACTAATTTGTATGCTACCGGGAGGTTCTCATCATCTTTGTCTATTTTGAGAAAATTTCTTTAAATGTGCAATCCGGGTCCATGCATAATCTATCCAAGGATATGAATGAAAAAAGGGTCATTGCGGACAAGATAATTAATATTGCACATGAAAAGAAAGGAACTCTAATCTGCCTGCTATGTTTGTTAATGCTCAGTGATAAAACTTAAGCATTTCAAATCTAGTGACTAGGTTTAGGTTGCATTTCATTTTGCATCTCATTTTTCATTTCATTTTGCATTTTGTGAATTTAGAGTGATTTCGATATGATAACAATGATCTCTTTATCTTCTGAATGAGAGTTGGAAGCATCATCATTTATTAGCTAAGTGGTCTCTTTTTTATCATCATTTCTCTGATCGAGTACTTGTGTATTGAGATGTTAGATGCATACATAAGTATTTTATATAGATTCATACATTCATTTGCATTCATCTTATTGCATAGAAAAATAAACAAATTTGCATTACTCATTACTCATTTTCATTCATTTATTTGCATATGAAAAGAAACAAAAACAAACATCCATATTCATTTGCATTACATACATCCATACTGAAAAGATATGCATACATATAGAATAAAGCATATAGAAATGCATCTCATAAATCGATCGACACAAGTATAATGAAGTCAAATAAAGATCTCATATATATAATGATAAAGTCTCAGGGTACAAAATAATGTCAACTGACACATACAAACTCCCATCGGAGCAAGAATCGTAAGGGATACAAAAAATGGGCGTGTCTACAAAAAATCTAAGAGCTACACAAAAAAATCTAGCTCTCTGCCTCTCCCTCATCACTAGGTGGTGGAGGAGGTGGAGCCTACTGACCAGGGTCCTGATGAGGTGCCCGAGCTCCCTTAGACTGTGCCATGTACTGCGAGTAGGGTACAACCTGTTGCGCTACAAGAACAACTGCGCTATAAGTCACAACGTAATAAGCCACCCGACTGGTTTGGTGAAAAACCTCCTACTGAAAGGCGTCTCGCTCTGTCGTCATCTCTGCGACCTGACAATCACGCTCTACTTTGAGTTCCACCAGCTGACGATCACGCTCAGCTCTGGCCTTAGCTATCTGATGATCTAGCTCAGCCCTAAGCTCTGCTAGCTATTGGTTTCGCTCTGCCAGTTGTGTCTGTGCCACTATCAACTGTCTGTAGACCTGCCAAACATGCTCTCATCAACCATGCTACATCCGCCCCCTGCTCCCTCACAGGCTCTCCACCTCTGACTCCCCCCTGCTCATCTCTCCTCTATTTCACCTACTTGGGAGCTACTCGCTCCTCCTCTCCTCCACCCTCTGGTACCCTAGCTCCACTCAGTCTGACATGAATAGCCCCTAGGGATCCACCCTCTCCTCTCTGTTTCTTTCTACCACTAGCTGGTACCCTACTGTTGCTAGCACTAGGATCACCATTTGCCTACCTTGGAGCCTCAGTTCTCTGTCCCTGCCTCCATCCCTGTCCCTGTGCCTGTGCAGGGGCATCATCCTCAATCTCCTCTATTAGAGGTGCCTACTTCGCCGGATCTATGAATCTAGGGAATGAATGTTGTTGGAACCAATCCTTGTACTAGGGCAATACCTCCGCATTTGCAATATCCTCTAAATAGTCCCACCTGAGCTACTGCAACCCAGTCAACTCCTGCATGCCCAGGGCATATGATAACCTAGGTCCCCACCCTAGTCTCTCCTCCTCTACATAACACATGTATGCAGTTAAATCTTGCGAGATCCCTTGAGGTCTACCATATTGCCTCATAACTTGAGTAACCACAAACTGCTCGACCACTGTCACTGATCTACCAATGACAGGCCGAGTCATAAATAGGTATCTACGCAAAGCTCTCCAGTCATCCCAAGGCTCAAGATACCTGTAAAGTCTCCATATGACAACTATAAGATCATATAGCTACCGTCTCTAGTACTCTATCTTGCCCAAATGGGCTTGAGTAACATATCCCAAGTATCTGTATACGATGGGCTGGTGTGGATCTCTGGCATCATTCACAATCGGTTTGCAAACTGGGAGGTGCTCCTAGGCCCATACCTATAATATCAAAACCCCTGTAGCCATACTCTTCCCCTCCCAGTAAACCACCTCATGCATCTCATAATACATGTGCGCCAGAATACAAGAATCCCATCCTAATCTCTGAGGGTGCTCCACAAGCCTCTCTAGCATCGTGCCCTAGCTGCATAAGAAACCCTATTGTCCCCTATCTGGCATAAGAAAACAACCGATGAATCCTGCTAGGATGCATGCCAGTGGAAAATGATCGCTGTACCTACCCATCATGTCATCCCAACTGATAGACTGTGTCAGAATGTTTGCATCATGAGATACCTGCCTTAGAGCTAGTAGGCTAGGACCCTGTGCTAAATCATAATCCACCTTATCCCCAGCGAATAGAATCTGGAGAATCCTATATACATCCTCGGGAGTGGTAGTCATCTCCCCAACTAGAAAATAAAATGTGTTATGCTCCAAATGAAATCTCTCTACAAGCATAGTGAGCATCCCATGATTTACACGAATATCAGGCATGTCAAGAAGATGAGTAAACCCGCTAAATCGATATGTACCCTGTCCACATCAGATAATTTGCAAACTAATGTCATAGTCGGTGGATAGACACATCTGAAAAGAATGTGAGGTGTTTGAACCTGCAAGAATCAAACAAAAGATCATCAGAAAACACTTCAAATTATGCTACAAGACAAGTAAAACATCACGCAAATCCAAAACAATCAATTGCAAAGTCAGATTTTCAAGTTTGCACCCTAAAAAATGCTCACTGTTTTTCAAACGACATAACATAGTAGAGGCAGAAACTCATATGAGTCAGGACTGGGTATAGGACGACAAAAGACTCTGATAGGACACAAAACAAGCCCTAGAACGACAAAATGGTCTCTTTTGAACAAGCTTGTACGATACAAGGGTAGTTGTAAAATGACAAAAATAATGGATATAAATGACAAAAGAATACAAAGTAGTTTGTCGTACGACACAGGATGTCGTCTCGCATGATAAAATGACAACACCCAACTATTACAAAACTAAAAATTCAAAAAAATCAACAAAAAAATTCAGAATTGATGAAAGAAAAGGCTTAAGATCAATCACTTATCGCTAGCTCATAGTTTTGAGGTCGATTATGTCATCTTTAGCGCTCGAATCAATGCTCCTGTGTGGGAACCACCATTTTTATTTACAAAAGGCTTTTTGAATTTTCAAACTTGGAAGGTTAAAATTAATTGAAAATGACACTTGGACCCTTTATATAGCCAAAACCCTAATTTCTCAACTTGCTCCGATGGACATGAAAATTGTACCCTTAGCTAATTTGTCCGTCCTGATTCCATTTTCAAGATCAAAATCAAAATCTGAGATTGTTCTTCTAGTCAATCTCGCACAATTTGGACCACTTAGCACTTTACATCAAATCCTCATTATTTCTCCAATTTGCGCTCAATTTCTCATCAATCATCGCTAAATCTTCAAATGATCCTTTGAATCACTTTTCGCGCTCAAATCATTATCATCGCTAACAATTTCCTAAAATCATGTACTCTCGCTATCTTTCAATTTTTCTCCCAAGGGGGCATACTCATGACCTTATGACCTCACATCTTCAATATCGAGAATTTTTTTCAAATCTTCATCAAAAGTCGAGCAAAAATCTTTTCAACTAAATAAAATCAATCAAATTCTTATTGCTAAGGGGCATCTCAGCTTCATCACTTCATATCAAGTTGAGATATCTTGATCATCTAAATCGAATCAATCGCTAGGGGCATATCAGTTTCATCGCTACAAATCAAGCTGATATTCGTCTTCATCTGAATCAGTCTCTTAATGTTAATTTGTTTCATCTCTTTTCATCAAGCTGATTATTCGTTTAAACTCATTCAAAAGTTTAAAGAGTATCTTTGACCACATGCTCAATCTAAGCAGGTGTTTAGTTTCATCGCATCAAATCAAGATGGACAGTTTATCTTTTCTCATCGTGTCTTGATCCATCAAGTTCAAGATCAGTTTTATCTTCTCTCAATGTGTCTAGTTCAATCAAGTTCTAGATTAGTAAGATCTGCTTCTTGATCAATCAAGTTCAAGTTCGGTATCTTTTATTTTCATCAGTCCTATTCCAATCAAGTTCAGGATTGGTTTCTCTTTAATCAACTTTGTTCAGCTTCATCGCTATAAATCAAGATAAACACCTCACTCTTCATCTGGTTCATGATCAATCAAGTTCAGAACTGGTATCTCCTAGACATCAACTATTCTTTGAACCAACGCTCTGCTCACACATTAATTCAAAGAGGGGCAAATGTAATACCCTAAAAATTGTTATCTAAACCATGGGCCCCTAATTTCAACAACATCACCAAGGTCCTAACCAAAGGCAATTAAATCAATCTTGAGCACATTATTAATTCTTTAATCATCAAATGTCACATGACAAGTGAATTATTCTATATTAATTAAATCATTCCAAGAAAATCATTTTGATCAATTATCCTATTTTAATTTATTAAATATCCTAGCATATTTATTTAATTAATAAATTTGCCATTTAATCATAAAAAAATAAATTAATTTATTACAAAAGAGGAATCGATATGCAAAGCAAGAGTTAAATTGAAAATAAAATAAAAGAATTTAATTGAGAGAGAAATCAAACTTGAGATATTATTTTTTTCTTCTAAATTGAGAACTTGAAATCAAAAAAGCAATTAAAAGGTATTTAATCATTCTCTAAAATTAGAACTCAAAGCTTTTGAGAAAAAGAAGTTTAATTGAATTATATCTCTAATGCAAACTCAAACTACTTTTCTGAATGCATTTCAATTAAACTCTAATTGGAATCTATCTCAAGGTTAACTGAATCTGATTTCTCAATTATTTCAATTATCCTAAATTGTGCTTTTTCTTGATCTCTCTTGTGATTCTCTATAAATTCAGTCTTCATCTCTCATTCAAAACACCCTAGAGATTTATTGTTATTATGCAGTTTTTGCTCTGGAATCATTGAAGATATTGTGCTTTCTTTTTGAGATTATTACATCTCAGTTTAATTTCTTTTTGCATATTTCATGATTGCTTGAATTCATATAGCTTACTATTCATCCATCTAGCATAATCTTGCATCTATTTAGCTTAATATCATGCTCATATATATTAAATCCTTTGTCTTGGTGTAGTCTAGTCACTGGTATTGCTTATACAAATCTGAGAGCAATATTATATTCGCATCTTTTAAAAGGCAATTAGTCGATTTGTTATGGTTTTATTATTCATGCTTATATCTGTCTAACCATACATGTAATGACTTAATTGAAGTGTTGTATCTTGTAGCTTACAGACTTATTCCACTTTTTCACACACACAACAACGCTTCCTTAGCCCTTATGTTATCTTTAGCTTCCTTGATTTCATCAACAGTAACGAGTCCATTTGGAGGAATATTTTAAACATTCTTTGTAATCTTCCAATAATCTTCACCAAGACACTTCAAATGAACTTCCATCGGGTCCTTCCATATAGTATAATTGTTTCCATAAAATCTAGGAATCTCCTTCTTAAACACATAGGTTTCCATCCCGGATCTCTTCAAACAATTAAACTTCTTCCAGAGGATCTAGCTTTGATACCACTTATTGGCAACAACAAGGAAGGAAAACTGAGAAGGGGGGGTGAATAAGTTTTCACCAGATTAGAACAATTAAGCACAATCGTAGATCTGGTCAACTACAACAAAAAGAAATATAACAACAATAATAGCAACACACAAAACACCAATATTTTTGACATGAAAAAATTGGTTAAGGGAAAAATCATGGTGGGAAACTACCCACAATAAGATGATACTTTGCAGTAGTATGTGTAAATATTACAATAGGGAATGCACATGCATTCAGACACACTACCTAGAGCTCACTGGTCAAATTACAATTACCCAGAAGGCTCCAACCCTTAGGGAAGGTTCAATACCTTAGAATAATGATTGGACTACAATCCGAAAAGAATGAACAACAAAGATAGTATCTCCTAATGCCTGATGATAGTTCTGATTAAAATCATTTTTTTGCCCTTCACCAATCTCTACTCAATACACCACACCAAATGATGAATTCGTTTGTTTGTAAATACACAACTCTCTCATAATGCAGACACAACACCAACACCCAAGTTACATGAATACTACACCCATTTATACAAATCACCAACCTTGACTACAAGGTCAGCCCAACCCTTAACACGTAACTATAAATTTGCACCACTTGATACATAAATCAACTAGTAGACCAATATAATGACATAGATAGAATAACATGGACCTAAATCAAATCTACAAACACTCATCACCATTGGAAATATCGTCAAGACCAACCACAACACGTTACACCACCAAAATACTGCATAACACAAAAAATATTACTAGACCAAAAAGATCATCAAGAACTTGCACAATAATCAATGTGGAACACTAAGACAAATAGGACATGATTAGGAAATACCAACAAGAACATTACAACCATCCACAATAGCCACACCAACACCACTTATTCAAATCTTCATTGATCAACAGGCTAACACTCAAGAAAACATAAGAATAGCAACTCGGATAAGAAAGATAGCTTCCAGAGCACCAAATCATGAACCATCTGAAACGAAGATACACATGAACATTTAAAAAACTCTCCCAAATCCACAACCAAAGATATGATCATACCAGAGTGCAACAGATCAAATACCAAACTCTGCTAGCTACTGAATAGAAAGACCAAACCTCAAACCAGATCAAATGATATGATCAAGTAAACTTCTAGATCACTAAAAATAATAAGGAATGAAGTATTCCAGCATCCCAAATAGATAAACTAACCAAATCAATTCACTACAATCGCCAAAACACCAAACATCAAAATATATTGACATCAGTGACAACAACATATCCTAGCAGCAACAATATCCAACATTAACTGCATTTCATAATGTGTTAATAAAAAATATAATAAAATATTTATGGAACCTTTTTCCGTTGAAGAATTTAGGAAGGCCACATTTCAACTACATCCATAAAAAATAATAGGTCTGGATGGTTTCTTGACTAGTTTCTATCAAAGATGTTGGGATCTCATTGGTAGAGATATTCCGATGCAATACAAAACCCCTTCCCTTCAAACTTGCAAAATTGGAGACACAACCTATCCTTACAGGGATTCTCGGCTACAAAGTCAACAGTCAGATTGCAACAAAACAAACTTATATGCTCATCAAATTAGCAACCATAATTGTAACTATAGCTACCCTCTAGCCCTCTTGGGTCCTCACACCATGTTTTAGGGTGTTCTAACAATCGAATCAGGGAGAAACTATCAAAGTTCTTGTTAGAACCCTAGTTAGCCTAGCTACCAGGCAACCCCATGAAAAATCTATAGAACCTTTCCAGTTCAGAATCTCAATCATCGACAAATAAATGATAAAAAAATACTATTAATCCAAAGGTTCACACCCTAACAATTGGAATCCAAATAACAATATACAGATACAAAAAATAGGGCAAATTGCAGAAACAAAGCGAAAGACAGAAAATAAACTTCCAATTTGGTGCCAATGATTTTGAATTTGAAAAAAAGTTGCAGAATTACATTGCAAAATCCCCAATTTCCCCTCTCCCATTCTTTACCCGTGGCTCATACGATTTATACCAAATTTGAACTTTCCCACCATGACCGTTGGAATGCATGACTATTCAAATTCCACATTTGATAAATCGATGTCGACCATAGGTGTTAGAATAGAAATGTCAATCTACTCAATCAACATTGGGTACCGATGTCAGAATAGAAACTCTGATCATGAATTTTTTATCACTCATCGGAATAACTCTTCAAGGCAGAGTAACAATCTCATATAATTTCGGCAGAACAACCTACCCTGATATCGCTCATTTCAGTATAGCTTATACCAAACAAGACATTTGAAGGTCTATCAATATAACCCATCGAACTCGACTGAACAACCTTTTGTAATCCCGATAGTATAAACTATCCCAATGACAACTTTTCACCACAATGATGCTTTATCAGGTTAACTATCCCGATGCCAATATTGATACCTTATCAGAATAACCATTCAAAATTGACCAAACAAAATTTTGCAAATCCGATAGTGTAACCTATCTCGATAAAAACAATGATACCTTATCAGTTTAACCTATCCTGATAACAATAATGACAATATTTTATCACAATGATATCTTATGGGTATTACTTATCCTGGTGACAGAAATGACAATATTTTGAGCAACGTTACAAATTTGAAAATCATGACTCCAATTTTGACCAACATACCCAAAAACATGAAATAAAATTGCAAATGGTCCCAACAGACCTTATTGAATCAAAATAGACCTAACCCTGGGTAAGTGCACAAAGATGGTGGTCAGAAAAGTGGACACCCAAAAAAACACATGAAAAAAACCAAAACGCGTATGAGGTATTTCAAATTTAAAGAACCCCGTACGCGTTTAGGCTCATTTTGCTGAGCCTAACCAAAGCTAAACCGCGTGCATGGTTTAAAACATACTAACCGCATATGCGGTTTAAAGAATACTAACCACGTATGCGATTTAAAGCATACTAACCACGTACGTGGTTTAAAAACTAAAACCGTGTACGTGGTTCTATCTATCAATAAAATGCAATTCACTTAGCATTCCATTAGGTTTTTCAGTAGGATATATACATAAAATATAACATTTAAGTATAAGAAAGATAAAAGACAAAGAGAAATGTTACACACTCTCTTTGTCTTTTATCTTTCTTATACTTTAAGTTATATTTTATGTATATATTGTCAGGATGTTTGAGAGTGGTTCTAGATCTCTAAGGGTTATAATGCAGATTCTAGTTTTTTGAGTATTCTTATAAATTTAAGACTTAGTCAAATTTCAGTAATCAGCATGCTCATATCAACATTATGTCTCTCATCTCTTCCCTACATTCCCCCTCTCTCTTCCTTAACCCCTACCTTTTTGTCTCTTAGGAATCTCCCTCTCTACTTTCTTCCCTCTCTCGGGTATCTCTCCATCTCTTTCTCATCTCCTTCACCCTCTTTCTCTCTTTCATATATCCCTCTCTTTCTCTCCCTCTCTCAAATATCTCTATCAAGTTTCTCTCCCTCTCTCAAATATCTCTCCTCTTCTATCAAGTTTCTCTCTCTCTCTCTCTCTTAAGTCTCTCTCCCTATCTGCCTCTCTATCTCTCTATCTCACTCTCCTCCTCTATCAAGTGTATCTCTTTCCCACTCTCTCCCTACCTCCCCATCTCTCTCTCTCTCTCACTCTCTCTCTCTCTCTCTCTCTCTCTCTCTCTCTCTCTCTCTCTCTCTCTCTCTCTCCCCCCCCATTCTTTATCTTTGAAGTCTCTCCCTCTCATCCTCATTCTCTCTATCTCACTCTCTCCTTCTCTCGGGTGTCTCTCTCTCATTCCCTCCCTCTCCCCTCTCCATCCCTCTCTCCCTTTCTCATTACCTCTCTTTCTCACTCTCTCCCTATCTCCCTCTCTTCGCACCTCTCTCTCTAGTCTCTTGTAATATCCTTCCACCCCTTCCTCCCTCTCACTCAAACTCTCTCTAACTCTAACCCTCTCTTTCTCTCTCTCTCACCTTTCCTCCCTTCACCTCTTAGGTTTCTCTCTTTCTCTCCCAATCTCTCTCTCTCTCTCTCTCTCTCTCTCTCTCTCTCTCTCTCTCTCTCTCTCTCTCAGTCTCTATCTCTCTATCTCACTCTCCTCCTCTTTTAGGTGTATCTCTCTCCCATTGCCCCCCTCTCCTCCCCCTCTCTCCCTCTCTAGGGTCAAAAGGTATTCTCAGGGGTCATATGGTATCCTAGGGATCCATGCATGTGTCCTAAGGGGTCATAGGACACCATATGACTCATAACGACACATAAGAGGTCATATGGAGTCCTAAGGGGTCATAAGACACCATATGACCCCTTAGAAAACTATACGACTCATAATGACACCAAATGGTATCCTAAGGGGTCATAAAACACTATATGACCTCTTAGGACACCATATGACCGAAAAGGACACCATATGGAGTCTTATGGGGTCAAATAGTGTCCTGAGGGGTTGTAGGAGACCATATGACCCCTTAGGACACCATATGACCCCTAATGACACCATATGGTGTCCTAAGTGGTCATAAGGTGTCCTAGGGGTCATACGACACCATAAGACACCTAACGATACCATATGGTGTCCAATGGGTCATTGGACACCATATGACCCTTAGAATGAAATACGACCCCTAACAACATCTAAGGGGTCATAGGACACTATATGATCCATTAGAATACCATAGGACCTATAATGATGCCAAATAGTGTCCTAAGGGGTGATAGAACACCATATGACCCTTTTGGGCACCATATGGTGGTGTTATGGGTCGTATGGCATCTTGAGGGGTCATATGGCATCCTATGACCCCTTAGGACACCATATGATGTTTTTATGGGTTTTATGGTGTCTTAAGGGGTCATATGGTGTCCTAAGGGGTCATATGGTGTCCTAAGGGGTCATAGGACACCATATGACCTCTTAGGAAACAATATGACCTCTAATGACACCTAAGGGATCATATGGTGTCCTAAGAGGTCATAGAATACCATATGACCCTTTAGGACACCATACAACCCATAATGACACCATATGGAGTCCTAAGGGATCATATGGTGTTCTAAGGGATCATAGAACACCATATGACCTGTTAGAACACCATATGACCCATAATGACACGTAAGAGGTCATATGGAGTCCTAAAGGGTTATAAGACACCATATGACCCCTTAGCACACCATACAACCCACAATGACACCAAGTGGTGTCCTAAGGGGTCATAAAACACTATATGACTTCTTAGGACACCATACAACCCATAATGACAACATATGGAGTCCTAAGGGGTTGTAGGAGACCATAAGACCCCTTACGACACCATATGACCCCTAATGACACCATATGGTGTCCTAAGTTTTCATAAGGGTTCCTAGGGGTCAAACGACAACATAAGACACATAACAATACCATATGGTGTTCTAATGGGTCATAGGACACCATATGACCCTTAGAACACAATACAACCCCTAACAACATCTAAGGGGTCATATGGTATCCTAAGGGGTCATATGACACTATATGATCCATTAGAATGCCATAGGACCTATAATGATGCCAAATAGTATCCTAAGGGGTCATAGAACACCATATGACCCTTTAGGGCACCATATGGTGTTGTTATGGGTTGTATGGTATCTTGAGCAGTCATATGGCATCCTATGACACCTTAGGACACCATATGATATCTTTATGGGTTGTATGGTGTCTTAAGGGGTCATATGGTGTCCTAAGGGGTCATAAGACACCATATGACCTCTTATGAAACAATATGACCTCTAATGACACCTAAGGGATCATATGGTGTCCTAAGAGGTCAGAGAATACCATATGACCCTTTAAGACACCATACGACCCATAACGACACCATATGGAGTCCTAAGGGATCATATGGTGTCCTAAGGGATCATAGAATACCATATGACCCGTTAGGACACCATATGACCCATAACGACACGTAAGAGGTCATGTGGAGTCTTAAGGGGTCATAAGACACCATATGACCCCTTAGCACACCATACAACCCATAATGACACCAAATGGTGTCCTAAGGGATCATAAAACACTATATGACCTCTTAGGACACCATACGACCCATAATCACACCGTATGGAGTCCTAAGGGGTCAAATAGTAACCTAAGGGGTCGTAGGAGACCATATGACCCCTCAGGACACCATATGACCCCTAATGACACCATATGGTGTCCTAAGTGGTCATAAGGTGTCCTAGGGGTCATACGACAACATAAGACACATAATGATACCATATGGTGTCCTAATGGCTCATAGGACACCATATGAGGTCCTTAGAACACAATACAACCCCTAACAACATCTAAGGGGTCATAGGACACTATATGATCCCTTAGCACACCATAGGATCTATAATGATGCCAAATAGTGTCCTAAGGGGTCATAAAACACCAAATGACCCTTTAGTACAACATATGGTGTTGTTATGGGTTGTATGGTATCCTGAGGGGTCATATGACATCCTATGACCCCTTAGGACACCATATGGTGTCGTTATGGGTCATATGGTGTGTTAAGGGGTCATATGGTGTCCTAAGGGGTCATAGGACACCATATGACCTCTTAGGAAACAATATGACCTCTAATGATATGTAGGGGACCATATGGTATCCTAAGGGGTCATAGAATACCATATGACCCTTTAGGACATCATATGACCCATAACAACACCATATGGAGTCCTAAGGGGTCATATGGTGTCCTAAAGGATCATAGAACACCATATGACCCATAACAACACCTAAGGGGTCATAATACACCATATGACACCTTAGTACACCATACGACCCATAAATATTATCCAACCAATACATCCACACTATCCAAAGAAACCAATACGTTCATTTTCTTCAAGCGTTCTACTTTATATCCTATCTTCTTTAAAAAGAAAAAGAAAACTGACCACCTTGTCAATCTTCTTATCACCTTATATATATGCAAACAAAAAGAAGATATATTGGAGGGAGAGGAAGAGAGAGAGAGAGAGAGAGAGAGAGAGAGAGAGAGAGAGAGAGAGAGAGAGAGAGAGAGAGAGAGAGAGAGAGAGAGGGGAGACAATACACATACATACACACATATGTGTATATATATTTAATATATTATATATTATTATATACATACATATATATATAAATATTATATATTTTTTACTTTTTATATTATATATAAATTATATATTATATGTATATACATATATTATATATATATATATAATAACATATTATACACACTCCCAAAATTTAACAAACTTAGCCCGTACGTGCTATTATAGTAAAAATAGCATGTACGCACTTTTTATAGTACAAATAGCACATACACGCTTTTTATAGTAACAATAGCGCGTATGCACTTTTTATAGTAAAGATAGAACGTGCGCGCTTCTTACACCATAAGTACCTCGTATGCACTTTTTATACCATAGGTACCCCGTACGCGCTTTTGTCTATTTAGGCTTGGAAATAGGCCTAGATGACAAAGCTACAATTTGGAAGTTTGATTTCCCTCCATTTCCCTCTTTTTTGGCGTGTTTTATTTTATCAACTTGGTTTCTTGACTTTGTCATCATCAGGTTTACACATCATCAAGTGGGTATTTCTAAAATTTACACCATATTTTCACCCATCTTCTGATCTTTCTAACCATATAATTTTTTTTAAATTTGAACAACAATAACATATTATTATTGAATTTCTTTTACCTGTGTCTCCATAGTTCTCACAGACATACGTGCACCATTTTTTTAGTAACTTTTGATATAATTATCCAAATTTTAAAAAAATTATATATTATTGTAGTGAACTTGATTCTTTACAATTTAAAAAAAAAACTTTGCATTTTTTATTTTTTTAGTGCAAATTATGCTTCGCGCACGAACAGGTACCTAATTTTTAGGATGTTCTCTATCAGAAAAATCATTAAAAAAAAATTCTCAACAAAAAATTACAACAAAATACACATCTTCTAGTTCTCACTCTTAACTATCTTTTTGCCAGAGGATTTGTCAAAATACTAAATCTAAATATGACTTTTTTGATGCGCACGTCAGACACTGTTATGTTTTTCTGAAAAAATCAAGGTCTATTTTTTGTGTGTGAAGGATTTGACCCCTTAATATTATCCAATTTAAAAAAAGTTAAGTAGTTTGGAAACTAGATTCAGAGTACTACAATATTTGTTCTTTGATTTTCTTCATATCTTGAGTGGATGACTTTCAAATTTTGCCTCCAAGTTCAGGTTCACCTGATTTCAGAAAAAAAGTGTCCACTTATACCCCCCTTTTTGACCACCATC
The DNA here is from genome assembly GCF_030272615.1 of Cryptomeria japonica. Lineage (NCBI taxonomy): Eukaryota > Viridiplantae > Streptophyta > Pinopsida > Cupressales > Cupressaceae > Cryptomeria > Cryptomeria japonica. Next base: position 461,044,602 of record NC_081413.1, on the reverse strand, counting down.
TTTGTGCACTTACCCCCCTAACTACTAAGACTCAAAACACATAATTAACATATTCCAGGTGCTCCTGCACCAAACACTCGGGCTTGAAAAATTTTCCAAGTCCCTTGGAAACTAGATTATCCTTGTCCAATTTTGACCTTCGGAGGTGTCATCCCCGCTTGAGTGCCTTGAACTGGTTTCTCCATCACAGCTACTTCATGCTTTCCATATTTGTCCTTTGATTCTTTCCAAACTCTCCCAACTCCTTGTCCAATCAATTGTCCTTTATGCCCCAGGTTCTCTATCACTGGAACCCCTGATCTATCATGTTAATCAGACCCAAAATGCTATGTCATTGTAGAACGACTGCTTATCAACTTCTTTTTCCACTATAAGACAAATTAGAGTCCCAACTAGGATTGTTTTATCCTCCTTCCACCCACCTTGTGGTTGCACATACATATGATCTTTGGCCTTTACTTGGTCTATTTTAGGTATCAACACCTTACCTCTGTCATCCATGACTGAAATAATCTGCAAACCTTTTGATTTGGTATCTCTTAACATAGGAGTAACTGTAAATTTTCTTGACTCATCTTCACTTACCTTCATCGACTCCTTCTTGCCAACCAAGATGGTTTTTTCTGCCTTGCCTCTTGCTTCTTCAGTCTCTTGCAATGGGGTTAATACAAATTTTTTCCATCCTTCTCAATGGTGCAGGTATTCCTTCTACCATCATAAAGTGTTTGCCTATCAAATTGCTTTGGCCTTCCAAGAAGTAGATGGTAACAATCCATGGGTAAAATATCACAAAGTACCCTATCTTTGTATCCTCCAATCTAAAACTCAACATAGGCTTGTTTATTTACCAAAAATGACTAATTATCATTTACCCAAGGTTCTCTATATGGTGCTTCATGAGGAATTCTTTCTAGTTTTAGTTTATCTACCATCTCTCTAGACACCATATTGTCAATGGAACTTGAATCTATTACTACCTTTCATAGTTTACCTTTACATTTGCATGTGGTCCTAAACAAGCTCCTTCTTTGAGTCATCTCCTTCTCCTTAGATTCCTTCAAAAGTGTTCTTCTTAGTATCAATGATTCACCTACGTTTGGAGTAGCAACATAATTTGGAGAACTTACACTTTCACCTTCATCTTCCTGCACAATTTGGACTCTCTTTTCATCCCCTCTTTCACCACTTGATGTAGATCCTTGTCTCTCAGGACACTTGAATGTTGGGTGTCCAAAATCTTGACAATTATAGCACCTACCTGAAAATATATTGGAATTCCTACCTCCACAAAATCTGCCTCTTGTGCCTCTACCTCATAAATATGCACCTTGCTCTTGACTCTTGTTTGCATCTTCTTGGCTTTCATTTGATTGTCTTGATGTAGAAAATGTTCCTCTTCCCCTAAGGGTGCTGCCTCTGCCCCTACTTCAGTTATCTTGTCTCCTCTTGATCTTTTCTTCCACTCTAATTTCCAATTGAAAACATTCCTCCACTATCCTTGGATTTTCCACAACTAGTTCATCTTGAATATTAAATCTAAGTCCACCAAGGTATCTAGCAACCTTTTCAAACTCATCTTCCATCCTACCTAATCTTATGCTCAACTTGTAAAATTCATCAGTATAAGTTTTGACATCTAACTCTTTTTGTTTCAAACCTTGGAGTATGTAAAATTCATCAGTATAAGTTTTGACATCTAACTCTTTTTGTTTCAAACCTTGGAGTTTCTTATATAATTGAACTTCATAATCCTTAGGAAGAAACTTACCCTTAAGTTTAGCAACCATTCTGTCCCAAGAAACTATTTTTTCTTTACCTCTCTTCCTCCTTTCAGCTTGTTCATAGTCCCACCATAATAATGCATGTCCTTTCAACTTTGTCTTTGCTACTTCTTCTCCTTCTCCTTCTCCTTCTCCTTCTCCTTCTTCTTCTTCTTCTTCTTGCCTTGCCAACACAACATTGTAGGACTCTTGTAGCCTTGTATTCTTCTCTCTCAACTCTTGCAATAGTCAGATGATACTTCTACAGTAAGTATGTGATTACAATAAGGGGCCTGCACATGCAGGAAGGCCAATAGCCTAGAGAGAAATGCTCGTCACAAAAGGAGATTCACTGACTACAAAGGAAATCTAGACTACAATCTGGAAAAAAGAATGAACTACAAGAGAAGCATCTCCCATGCCTAAGTACAGTTCCGATTAAACTCAATGCCAAAGGTCTTAAACCTCTTACACAAACCCAATTTGATCACCTATGATCGACCAAATCCTCTGCATATGATTACAACTTTATTTACACAGATAATCCCATAACCTTGACTGATACCATGATCTACAAAGAGATCTTACATCATATTTATATTAACCTAGGATCTAAACAATTAGGTCAACCGCCTAAAAGATAATACAATAAATCCATTACATAAACCCACAAACCAATGATAGTCCAAGTTGGCCTAAGACTGAAACAACATTAACCAAACAATAAATCCAACCAGTAATGCATTGGGGGCATCAACCAACATGTTGCATAAATTGGTCCATAACCTAGTAGAATAAGACTAGACCTAAAATAGCTCACCATAAGCCAAATGAGATACCACCAATCAACTAGAACATGAACATGATAAACATTAGCATCCTGAAAAATCTTCTAGAAACCGCACCAACACCACTTATCAAATCCATCAAAATATCTTCAATGAAGATCTGTCGGTAGAACCCTTATCGATAACCAAAAGGCTTATTAGAACATATGATAGCTCTGGATCACCAAATCCTAATGTGGTGGCGGGAAAAGCGAGATCAGGTGACTAGGACCTAATCCCACTTTTTCCAACACATTGGGAATACGAAAGGGCCTAGGGAGATAGATAACTTTGGATAATTCTTGTGAGAAAGAGAGAGCCAAGGATTACCTCTTAGGGTTTCTATTCCTATTGTTGCAAATGATGAGAAAAACTAGGGTTTGAATGATTAACTAGACTAGGAGATAAATAATGAAGCATAAATGAACTTGAAATTAAACAAACTTGTAGATCTGAAATAGAGATACTGAAAGAATGAAAGGGGGAGGATTTTGGATGTGTACTTGATGCTGCAAATTGAACAAAACTGACTTGGACCAGGGTGCCATGCCACTATTCTGTTTCTACACATAGGAGGCTGCAATTGGGACACTGCAAATTGGAGGTTTGAGTCTGCAACGTGTTAAATTTGACTGCAAAATGGAGGAACTAGGATGCCACACCCCTTTCCTTGATAGATTTCTGTGCTTTTGAGACTTCTGAGTGGTTCTGATGCGTTTTCCAGATCTCAAACTGCCTCTAGATGCCTAGTTTTGCACCTACAACTGAAAAGGGAAGGTTTCAGTGGCTATATGGGTTTTTGCCTTAGTCAAACCCCTATTTTGGTGATTTCCACCTCCACAAATAGCCGATAATGTACTAAAAAATGTGTGTGCTAGAACCTTGTGTGTATGCAAGATCCTAAAATGAAAGAAACTAGAGCTACCCTACGCATGAGAGTAAAACCCTAAATGTAAATGTGAATGTAAATAACAATGCTTCAAACCAAATATGCTAAATGATCTAAAGAATGAATGTAAATATTGAAATTGATGTAAAGAAGCTCATACAAAGACATGAAAATAGCATGAAATCATACCAATCCCCTAGGGAGAGATATTGCCACTAGATCTCCTATTACTCTTCAATGTCTTCAAGGCTTCTAATTGATGATGAATCCTTGACAAATGCTTGATGAATTTTGTTGAATGTTGTTTAAGACTCCACATAGGCTTCTCTTTCACTACATAGAAGGCTCCTTGTGCTAAAAAACCTACTCTTATATTCTTAGATAGATAGATCTTAGTTCTTAGCTCCCTTCAAATGAAGAAAGAGAGCTCTTATGTATGAAACCCTAGATCTTAATTTTGACTTAATTTTGTCTTTAGGCTAGCCTAGGAAGTGAATTTCCCACCAATATTTTGGGGTTAAGCATTATAATATCATAGAATTGTGCTCCCAAAATTTTGGGAAAAAAGCTGAGGACCATGTGCATTCCCGCCACAGTCCGACCAACTTTTCACCAAATTTTTAAGGCTGTTAGATACGATGATATTAGAGCGAATCCCAAAGTTACAGCTGATTTTGAGGTGTTTTGATATGAGAAATTGGGCCTTAAAGGTTGGAATAGGACATAATTAGGGTTTATGATTAAATGATTTATTGGAGGAATAAAATTAAAAGGGGCACACTTAGGGTAAAGGGCCCAACTTTATGATGTATGAAGTTATGAAATATGACTTTATATTTAATTAAATTAATTAATTAAATGCTTAAAGGGAAATAATAATGCAAGATGCAAGACACACTAAGGTAGGTGCTAACCTAAGTGTGAAATTGTACCACCCTAGCAAGGGTGTACAATTTATGACACTACATTTAGCTCCCATTTTAGCGGTCATATTACACTACGTGCATATGAAAGATAAAGTAAAGAAAAGTAAATATTCATGAAAAAAGATATATCCATGAGTTGTTGGATGAAGCCCGCAGTGGTATCTACAATACACAATTAGGATCCTCACCCTACAAAAACACATGTTAGATAAAATCACAAAATCACCTAAATTCTTACTAAGGAAGGTTATGAAAATTCGAGGGTAGCTATATGCTCCCCCTGTTTCGGCTTGCTAATTTAGTGAGTTGAAACATGGTATCATGTTTACCACATCGAATTGTGAAATAAGATTGATGATAAATGCTCACAAGAAGATTGATACAAGATCGAAAACTAATGGAGAATCTTTTGGTAAGAAAGAGAACTAAGCCTCAATTCCAACACAACAAAGAGTGTGAGGATTTGAGAGCTCTCTAACACAAGATGAAAGATTTAAATGGAAGGAAATGCAAAGAGAAGGAAGAAGAGATAGAAAAGCATAAATACACACTTTAGTGATCCATGAGAAGAGAAAATGAACCATGGACATCTCACCCCTAAAACTAGATGTTCCATGGAGAGAAGGACATGGAAAACTAGCCCCCAGAGTTTGTCTGGGTGATCCATGTAAGGGAGGAGAGTGAGAACACTGTTAGTTCCACTCAACCTCATGCATGTGTATGCAATTAGAACAAGGATACCTACCTTCGACACAAAGAAGATATCCATCATGCAACAATGTCATAAATCCAAGCAAGAGAGGGAATACTCTTCAAGCAAGGATAAGATAGTTGAAAAGAGATATCTTGCTATATAAGTGTAAAGGAGATCCTTGGAGGAGAAGAGATCTTTGTTCAAAATACATCTACCTTCAAGAGTAGTTGTCTTTGAAAAATATAACATATTCTCTAATGAATGAATGCAAGAGCTTTCAAAAGAGCAGAGGATTGAGATGACATCAAAGAGATATTATTTATAACAACACTCTTCTAAAAGGAAAGAGATATTCATCAGGGATATGTACATGCACAAAATAGAAGGGTTTACTATAAAAGATACTATTCAATGAAGAAAATAAATTGATGAATGATCAAAGACTTAAAATCACCAAGGAGGAGGTCATAATTAAGAATATGTACTTAAGATACCCATTAGGGATTCTTGTTCCAATATGAGAGAAGGAATTCAAGTATGAATACACCTATACAATTAATAAGAAATCCTTATAGAAGACACTACTTCACAAAGGGGGAATTTTAATCTTAAGGAGAGATGTTTGAAAGAAATCTTTCCCCCATATATATAGGGAGAAGAGATGAGAAAAAAATAGGCTATTATGTTGCTTCAAAAAGTATGATTGCACGTGAAATTGTACCATCATGAATGAAAATGAGCCCCCAATAAGTGAGTTACCAATGTCACATAATGATGAGCAACATAATAGCCATTAATGTTATTTAAAGACATGATAGATAGAATGAGGTATTTGAATATGACATGTTAAATTCTCTACTATAAGTGAGATTAAAAACATGTATAAGATGATGAATGCTAAAAATTCTTTAGAAAGAGAGAAGTTTATAGGAGAATAATAGCCCACTAAGTCAGACATCTCTTGCACACAAGAAATCTTAGGAGAGGGATAAGTATAATTCATTAGAGCCTTATTCCTAGAAGAAGGGATTTTAGAATGAGTAGAAGATAAAGTCTCATAAGCAGGATTAGAAATCTCTTAAGGAGATTCATAAAGAGATTTGTTCATCACCAAGATTTCCTTATGAGGGGGATAAGTGTTGAAAGAAGTAGAAGATGATTTAATCGAGGTGAGATCATCATCACTACTAAATATATCATTCACATTGAGAGATGGTCTTTTATATTCTTTGGTGGGCTTAGAAGGATTATATCCAAGTCCAAATGAAGCTTCATGTGTATTATGTTCTAAAGGAACTTTAATTCCTTGTTCATTTTCACCACAACCATTGCCATCATAGCCACTCTTAGCTAAAATGTGAAAATGAGGACCATAAATGGATGCCAAATCAGAAAGAGATGGTGATTCCTCATAGGTCTCAGTGCTATATGAATTAGAGGAAGGATTTAAAGAATTATTTGAATTAGAAGCAACCACAAAGTGGTTACTTAGTTGTTTAGACAAAGTGGGTTTCTCTTTAGGTTCCTCCTTAGATTTCTCCTTCTCAGTCTTAGATCCATTACAAGGTACCCTATATTCTCCTATAAAAGTAGGGGTAAAGTCTAGAGATCCCCAATCATCATTTGTGAGCACTTATTTGAGAGAAAAGATATCCTTGGGAGGATATTCAAATTGAGAATAAGAATCAGGAGTACTAGAAGGAACAACATCATTAAAGGAAATAAATGAATTTGAAGAAGTAGAAGGATTGGAAAAAGAATGTGAAATAGTTGAACAAGAAGATCTAGATTTTAATGGTTTTTGAGGTTTGGTAGAAAACAAGGTGTATGTCATATTGTTATAAATGAACTTGACTTGCCTATGCAAAGTTGAGGGGACAACTTGCATGCTATGAATCCATGGTCTCCCTAATAGAAGGTTATATGTCAAATTACCAGGCATAACATGAATAGGTGTAGGTAACACAAAAGGACCTACCCTAATAGGCAAGGTTATGACACCTAGACATTCTTTAGCAACATTATCAAAGCCTCAAATAGTAAGAGAAGAAGATTCGATGAGAGAACGATCCAATTTAATCTTGTCCAATAAGTCTACACCACAAACATTAAGGCCAGATCCATTGTCCATAAGGGTTTGTCTGACAGCACTATCATGGATAATAACCACAATCCTCAGAGGATCATATTGATTTTGGATTTCAGGGGAAGGTAACTCATCTTGTGTGAATATAATTTGAGCTTTGGGTTTATTTGTAGGATCAATCAAGGCATACATGTTATTAGGTGTCATTGCAGGTGGTATATCTAAGTTTTTCAAAGCATCTTGTAACATCCCATGATAAGCAGGTAAAGTTTGAACCAAATCCCAAATAGAAATCTTAGCAAGAGTGGCCTCAAGTTGTTCAATGAGATCATACTCCTTGCTAAGATTTGATATATGAGGTGCTTGTGGAAGAATAGGTTGAGAGGGAGAAAGTGAAGTTGGGATAACTGGAGGAGGACTAGGTTGCCTATTATTTCTTGTGTTGTAGGTATGAGCAATCGTATGATAACTCTCTCCAGTACTTTTCTTAGTATATTCATAAGGGATCTTAGTAGGATAACCTCCTTGCACAGGAATAATAGGTTTCTTAGGAGTGCAAAAAGAATCATTAGCATAACCACCTTGAACTATTAAGATAGGCTTACATGGGGAATTTTGAGAAGGAAAAGCACCTTGAACTGTGAAGAGGGGTTTATTAAGTGTTTCATTCACATGTATCAAATTGATTGAGGATGGTTTAGGAATATCAAAGGTGTCCTTAGAAGAAGAACGAACAAGATTGTTGGAAGAATTGTTGATAGTCTCTCCTTGCACTAAAATGTTATCATGGATAAGACCAATTTTAGGAGGGAGACTAGAAGTAGGAATTGACATTTTAGAAGGAAGAGTATTAGTAGGAAAGGTCATATCATCCTCTATCATCAAGGGATCTACATGGGGAATGGACTCTCTAGGAGAAGGATCAACATTACTTTTTAAAATTTCACTTTTGAGAGGGAGACCTTTGAAAGAGATGTCAACAATATTATCATGAACTAGGATATCCTTATGAGTAGAACCGAGTTGAGGAGAGGGAAAAGCTTTACCTTTAGAGAAAAAATGATTGAGATTCATGGAAGGTGAGATGCTATCAAGAGAGTTATCAATCATGATTTTATACGCTTTGGCTAGGGTTCTCTCATGGGGGAGAGAATAATTAACACCTTCTTCTAATGGTTCATCCCAAATAGTGGGGTCATTAGAAAAAGTATTAGAAATATCTTTCACAAAGATGTCATTATTGCTATTGCCAATTTTGGCAGAAGGGATGATATTGCTCATTAATTCTTCATCCTTAGGAAGGAGAGAACAAATACATCTATTTAAATCATCCTCTTTCCTCAAAATGTCTTCAATAGGATCTTTAGGGGAGAGAGCATTAAGGAAACTGATTATGATTTCATTTTCTTTCTCTAAGGCATCTTTAGGGGTAAGACAAACTTTAGGAGAAGGGCAAGCATTTCTCATTAATGCATCATCTCTAGTGGGAATTTTGTTGAAATCAAAAGAGGAAATGCCATCACTAGGAAAAGTAGGAACAATGCCATATTCTAGCATAAAATTAACCTGATGAGGGGAGTATTCTTTAGGAAGGAGATCTTTGGAAGAAGTGTTCATAACATCTTGTTGTACTAACACGCCCCCATTGGTAAGACCAAGTTTAGGAGAAGATAATTCAATGTCCACTAATACCTTTTAACTTACAGAGGCATCATGTAAGGAAGGTAAAGTAACATTAAGAAAGGTGTTTATGATATCATTCTCTTCCTCTAAGATGGCTATATGGGAAGGGCACATTTTAGGAGAATTGTCAAGATCACTCTTCAAATCTTCATTCTTAGAGAATGGGAGAGTTTTGAAGGGATTGGTAACAACTCTTTTAGGCACTAAAATGGTGTCATAGATAGGAGGAGGTTATTTAAGAGATGGAAAAATTGAAGCAAGGGAAGCTAACCCATTATCACATCTATGAAATGAATTCATCATGACAAAAAAATTCCTCTTTCAAATGATAATATATGCAAAATAGAAGGAAATGTTCAATTTTAACCAATGCAAGCACTCTAAATGTTGATTTAGAAAATGAAATTTATGAGTGAAATGTGTTCAAAAATCAGATCTGAAATTAATGATCCAAAATAAGCTATCCACAAGTTCAATTTTGAATTGAAAAATTAGGGTTTTAACAAAATTAACCTCTAAATTTTAAAATTTGCAAGGAATTGAAACTTTTAAATGTAAATTTGAATTTAAAATAGAAAAAATACTCAGATATGAGAACATAAATCAGAATTAAAGAAGGTTGGATTCACATCGGGTTCACCAAAATGTGGTGGCGGGAAAAGCGAGATCGAGTGACTAGGACCTAATCCCACTTTTGCCGACACATTGGGAATACAAAAGAGCCTGGGGAGATAGATCAATTTGACTAATTCTTGTGAGAAAGAGAGATCTAAGGATTACCTCTTAGGGTTTCTATTCCTCTTGTTGCAAATGATGAGAAAAACTAGGGTTTGAATGATCAACTAGACTAGGAAATAAAGAATGAAGCATAAAAGAACTTGAAATTGACCAAACTTGCAGATCTGAAACTGAGTTACAAAAAGCATGAAAGGGGGAGGATTTTAGATGTGTACCTGATGTTGAAAATTGAAAAAAATTGACTTAGACCAGGGTGCCATGCCATTGTCCTCTTTCTGCAGATAGGAGACTGCAACTAAGACACTACAAACTGGAGGTCCTGAGTCTGCAACCTATCAAATTTGACTGCAAAATGGAGGGATTAGGGCACCACGCCCCTATCTTGGGTAGGACCAGGGTGCCACGTCCATGTCCTTGATAGATTTTTGAACTTCTCAGACTTCTGAGTGGTTCTGATGCCTTTTCCAGATCTAAAACTTTCTCCAGATGCCTGTTTTTGCACCTGCAACTGAAAAGGGAAGGTTTGGGTGGCTATATGGGGTTTTTGCTTAGTAAAACCCCTGTGTTGGTACTTTCCACCTCCACAAATAGTCAATAATGTACTGAAAATGTGTGTGCTAGAAACTTGTGTGTATGCAAGATCCTAAAATGAAAGAAACCAGAGCTACCCTACGCATGAGTAAAACCCTAAATGTAAATGTGAATGTAAATAAAAATTCTTCAAACCAAATATGCTAAATGATCTAAAGCATGAATGTAAATAAGCTCATACAAAGACATGAAAATAACATGAAATCATACCAATCCCCAAGGGAGAGATATTGCCACTAGATCTCCTATTATTCTTCAATGTCTTCAAGGCTCCTAATTGATGATGAATGCTTGAAAAATTATTGATGAATGTTTTTGAGGACTCCACATAGGCTTCTCTTTCACTACATAGAAGCTCCTTGTGCTAAAAAACTGGCTCTTATATTCTCAGATAGATAGATCTTAGTTCTTAGTTCCCTTCAAATGAAGAAAGAGAGCTCTTATGTATGAAACCCTAGATCTTAATTTTGACTTAATTTCGCCTTTAGGCCGACCTAGGAATTGAATTTCCCACCAATCTTTTGGGGTTAAGCATTATATTATCATAGAATTGTGCTCCCAAAATTTCAGGAAAAAAGCCAAGGACCATGTGCATTCTCGCCACGATTCGACCAAATTTTAACCAATTTTTTAGGGCCATTAGATATGATGATATTAGAGAGAATCCTAAAGTTACAGCTGATTTCAAGGTGTTTTGATATGCAAAATCGGGCCTTAAATGTTGAAATAGGATATAATTAGGGTTTATAATTAAATTATTTATTGGAGGAATAAAATAAAAAGGGGCACGCTTAAGGTAAAGGGCCCAAATTTATGATGTATGAAGTGATGAAATATGACATTAGATTTAATTAAATGCTTAAAGAAAAATAATAATGCAAGATACAAGACACACTAAGGCAGGTGCTAACCTAAGTGTGAAATTGTACCACCCTAGCAAGGGTGTACAATTTACGACACTACACCTGAACCAACTGAATGAGACACACATCTGAATAACATGAATGACCGAACCAAACCAATTCCACCAATCATAATATACCAGAGACAAATCTCCTGATCATCATCAAAGTCCAACCACTCTACCGGAACTCAGTAGATAACCAAAGAAGCTAGTGTTGACATCAATGACAAACATCAATGCAACATATAATCAATTCTTCCAAATTGCCAATAATCTCCCCCTTTGGAATTGATGGCAACACTAGATGTGAAAAATATCCAAGTGCCAAACAAGTCTCCCCCAATGGAAGACATCCAATCAAATGATATATCAATGAAGTTCTGAATGAAATAAATAAACCATACACCAAATTCCCTCTATGACTGATATCCCTGTTAAGCTCAATTTTTCACATGTATACCTCTCCCCCTTTGACATCAATTCCAGAAGTCTGACATAAACATCAAAGAAAAATCATAGAACCTCTGAACCACACAACTAACTACTCCCCCTGAGTAGTAGCACCATCTCATCAATCTAGAATGAATAATAGTTCTGATAATGCATACCATATTGATGCCAATCAACATCACTCAAGTCTCAACCAAAGGGGCAGAGACCTCCAATCTGTCTCTAAAATAGTCAAATGATTCCTTGGGTAAAGGTTTGGTGAAGATATCTGCAATATGCTCTTTAGTGTTCACATAAACCAATCTGACTTCATTTGCTTCCACCTTTTCTTGTAGAAAGTTATACTTGATTGATATGTGCTTTGTCTTAGAATGAAATACCGGATTTTTTGATATGTCTATAGCAACAGAGTTATCATAGTGAATAACTATCGGTTCATTGCAATCTACCCTTATATTCATTAGTATTTGTTTCATCCATAGAACTTGTGTTTAGCTAGTAGTAGTAACAACATACTCAACTTCAGCTATAGATAAATAAGTACATGACTGTTTCTTGCTGATCCATGAAACAAGTTTCTTTCCAAGAAATAAAGCTCCATTGGATGTGCTTTTTTGGTCATCTATATCTCCAGCCCAATCTGCATTTGTATATGCACATTGTGTAAAGTCATCATCTTTAGGATACAACAAACCATATTCCGTTGTTCCCTGTAAATATATGAAAATCCTTTTCACTACACTCTCATGATTCTCTCTAGGATCACTCTAATATCTTGATACAATACAAACAACATTCATTATATCCGGTCTAGTCTGAGTCAAATATAATAGACCTCCAATCATACATTTATACCTTGTAGGATTTACTGGAGCTGATACAACTTTCTTTGTCAATTTCTCACTTGTAACTGTTAGGATTCCCAAAGATACTAAGAGGGAGGGTGAATCAGTATCTTGCCAGTTAACAAATTTTCTTAGCTTATTAAACAAATTGCATTCCAAAACAGTGTATCGATAAACTAGAAATAATGTAGTAAATAAGATCAATAACCACAACATAGAAAGCACACCATAACACAAAATTTTTAATGAGGAAACCCGGTGTGGGAAAAACCTTGGTCGGATTTGTGACCCACAATATTCACTCACTGGCCAATAAATGAATATTACTTACAATAGGGGCCTGCACATGGAGGAAGGCCAATTGCCTAAAGCTCATTACTTAATTACAAAAGGGGAAGTCTCACTGACTTACAAAAATGGATTATGCAAATCCAATATCATGTACTGCTTCAGTTCAACATTTGCTATGCCAGGTTCAGTACCGGTTTAAGCTCATACAACTTCCATAAACCTTATTCCAAAATCTGCCTTAATATTCGCATCTGCCTATTACATTCCATACATTCATTACATAAATGATCCTATAGGATATCATACTTATATGAGTCCTATTACAATTCACCTTGTCAGATTACAAAAAGATTTTACAATTAAATACAAAATAAAATCCTGTCGGGTGGGGTGTCGGTAATCATTTTTGTTGATGCTGGTGTTGGTGTCAGTGCTGGTGCCTACCGGTTCCATAGGATTGTAAGGTTTACATCAATGACAATACCTTCAATCACCTGCAATTTCTCATTGGAGTGTGCATTTGCCAACAATCTCCCCCTTTGGCATTGATGGCAACACTCATGAGAAAAAGTCAAAATTGTATCCAAAATGTGTTGTCAAAAAAAATATGCCAAAACTGTGTGCTCCAAAATTGTGTGCTCCCCCTGAGCAGATGATCTCTTTTGTTAATCATTTTTCTCATTCTACTACTCCCCCTTTGGTATCCATGACAAAGGATATCAATTAATGTCAATTGAGTGTAGTTCATGTCGGGATCCCTGTAACCAGTGGGTTACAATCTGATATATATCCGCTAATGCAAAATTCAAGCTGTTAGTGAACCTCTCACTATCCTTCAATGCTTCTTACGTCCTTTGGATGGTACTGGTGAGTATGTGCATTTTCTATTCCAGTGTCTTAAGTCCTGGAACAAGAGCCTTTGATATCCATTTTCTCAAAGAGATGAGGATGTCTAGTTTCAGACCAAGTCTGTATTTGAGTTCTTTAGCCTTTTATTTTATTCTTTCCTTCTCCTTCTCCAATTTCTCAAGTTTCTCCTCAAAACCAGCTATCTCTTGTTCTATAACTGATATGGGTTCTGATGAACCAATGAGATTGTCAACTATATCATTTATTTCTTTTTGTGCTATGTTGATTTCCTTGTCAATATCCACTGTTAGAAGATCAGTCTTGCAGGTGTCTCTGTACAGTTCCTTAAATTCTATTAAGGTTTTGTTTAGTGCCGGTAGAAGGGTGTCAATGTGTTCCGTGCACTTCTTTATTGTCTCTTTAAAGAATTTTTCTTTTTCCCTGTTAATTTTCTCACTGAATGTCACCTCATTAATCTGATCAACTGTCAAAAGATTGCAAGTGATGTACTTAGACAATGTGTCTAGTTGACTCAAAGAATATTTATTTTCTACATTGCACTTGGGTGCAATCAATTTCAATAAAGGAATAGTGTCATCAATAGCCTTATATGCCTGTGCATTACACTATGATTTCCTTGATGGAATCTAGTAAAACCTCTGTTACATTTGTTGGTTTGAATTCTGTTAAGGAGGAACCAACAGATTGTCCAACTGCCTTAATGATTTTCAATCCATCGGCGTGAGTAACCTCTTTGCTTATGTTGACCTCTGGTAGGTCAGTTTGAGTCTGCATTTCTACTAGCAAAGGTTTGGGTTTCTCAGTTGTTGTTGGTGGCACTGTCTCTGTCTGAACCTTTTCCTCTTCAAGTTTCTCAGAATGTACCTCTGTCGGTTTCTCTTTTCTTTCCATTGCTAGTTTCTCTGATTGTGTCTCAGTGTTAACTACCAGTTTTTCTGTAAGTACCTCAGAACTATCTACTGCCGGTATCTCAATAGATTTATCAGTAGCCGGTTTCTTAGTAGGTTTTTTAGTTTGTACATCAGTGGTATCTATCTTTCCAGTATCTAGGGGATCGGTTGATTGTTTAGTGTGTGTTTCAATCCCAATCTCAATGTTTCCAACTTTATCCTCAATATTTATCTCAACTGCAATGTTTTCTATTAGTGGCTCAATTGCCACATCTCTTTTCTTAGTTGTTTCCTTATCAACCACAATGTTGACTTCTTGTGTGTCAATATTCATTATATACAACACCTTTTAATCAGGATTAGGATCCTCATGTGTAGTTTCCATACTCTCCACATTATCTATTACCGGTGGTGTATCAACAGTTTGTGCCGGTGGAGTATCAGAAGGAGGTGGGGGCAAGTTATCTGTTATTTTTATGCTGGGAGGGCCACCTACCTTGCCTTTCCCTTTGTCTTTTTCCTTTTCCTTTTGATAGACTTTGAAAGTCTTTGGTCGTTTAGGTTCTTCTTGTTTTTCCTTCTCTACAAAGAAGATATCCCATTTGTCTGCTGTCTCTTCAGTGATATCATTTACTCTACCAACCATTAATGCTACATGTCAGTGACCAATGAAAAATATAGTCCTGTTTACTTCACTTATCAGTTCATCAATCTCTTCTGCTGATCTTACTAGGTGAACTGCAAGTAGTTTCTCTACCTTAATATTCTTATCTAGTTCCACAATTTCTAACCTTTTTTCATCCAACCTTCTATACAAGTCACTTGGCAAGTCATATACAACTTCTATCAAGAATTTCTTATAAATGTCTTAGTGTAGGATAACACTATTTTCTATGCTTTCTTTTTCTTCATTACTGAACGTGTTATACAACTTGCTAATATTTGACAAGTTACCATCTTCAGTTATTTCATTCAAAAGGTTGCGTAAGGGAGGGACAACTTGTTTTACCCTTTTCTTCCTGGGTGTTATTTTCTTTTCCGAAGGCCTTACTGCATGTTGTTTCTGTCTTGTTCTCTTAGGTGTAGGAGCGGGTACTGGTGAGGGTTTTCTTTTTCTTACTACCCTTTTGAATTCAGTAGGTATTTCACTGTCAGAGGAGGTACCAACCAATGAAAGATGTGTTTCCAAGTGTAATCCTTCCAAGTCGCTCTCCTTAATACCAGTCATATTCAATATATCTTCCTTGATTTCTTTTGCCTATTTGGTTGCCTTTCTAATTGTTTGTTCTGTTTTCTTTATTCATTTTTGTGATTGAACTTTTCTTTCAATGGTTTCTGCATTTCCAAAGACTTCTTCTATTGGTTCTTTAGGGGCTTCTAGAAGTGCTTTTGCATAAGTTTCTATTATGTTCTCATCAGCCTCATAACCCATCTCTGTAACCCAAACTATCCTTGGAACCACTGCCTCCATCCAAATTTCATCCTTCTTTATAACAAAACATATCTCATTTTGATATTTATCTATGGATTGAGATAGTCTTTCCCTAATTTGCATTCTAGCCTTTAGTGCCTGAAAGTGTTCAATTATGTTCTTCTCCCTATCATCTCCCATGTTATTAAGAATATCCAAAAGTTGTTTTCCTACCAGAATGTCAAATCCAAAATCCTTTCTACCAATACCGGGAACTTCCTTGGTGATATACAACAATAGACATACAAGTAAGTTACCAAATCTGAATGTGCCTTTCTTGTCACCCTTAAGTTTCTTCAGATCATCTATTAGCTCATCTTTTAACCACTCACAAATGTCAATCTTTGCATTATAGTTTACTAAGTCATAAGCACTCTTGATACATAAACTAGAAACATAGTTTAATCTGTTGGCATGTGTAGTTTTGTATCCAAGAATCATGCTAATGAATCTTACATTGATATCCTTTACATCATTGACTCTTAGGGATCTCTTGTCAAAGGTTGCGTCGGTTAGGGTCATTACAGTGTCGTTTGGAACCTTTTTAGTCTTGTCAGGCCTGCTACCGATGGAAGGTAAGCTTGTCACTACCCTAACTGCTTCTTTTGTTATCTTATGAATGGAATCTAGCCAAAAGAATTCCCCATGAACTCTGCTCAATACAATCCTTATAACCTCTTTGGGAAAATTAGGAATGCGAAGTATCTCCACAAAACCTAGGGTTTCAATTATCTTGTGTTCTGGTTTTACATTACCATTTTTATCACATATTACTTTCCTATACATATTCATAATCTCATCAACACCTAGTTCTTCAATATGACAATGTATGTAAATTCTAGGATCTGCAGCATAAGCAACTCCTTTGGGTATTTTAGAAAATACTCCTAGGGTATCATCCTTCTTCGCTAATTCAGGAATGATTTTAAATATGGGCCTAGGGCATTTAATCACTTCAATTACTGTAGGGTTTACAATGAATTCAGGTACAGAGGAGGAAGGCATTGTATAAATACCTTAATTTGCCTTTAGGTTTGAATGCTTGAATGATTTGCTTCACTTCTTGTTGTGGATGCCTTCGCTCAAGTTTTTTGCACTCTAAGGAAGTTTGAATGCTCGGTGAATGAAAAAGAGTGAAAAACACTTGCTTTATAATGTTATTTCCTTCAACTACCACATTAAATGCCTGTCGGTTAAGTGAAACTTAACACATCTGCTGGTAAAGAAGTAATTCAACTTCTCACCATCAACCAAGGGTAAACTAGCATGTTTTTCAATTCGTTTCCATACCCCCAAGGGATTTCTTTTCAGTTAGATGAAGAATGTCCTACCGGTGAAGTAATACTTTGTTCTACCGGTGAAGGAATAGCTTCATTAACATTCTGATCTGACTTTCTAATCCATTGTTTTGAAAATTCTTGCTTTACTTCTTCAACCTTCTCTTTACCTTTCAAACTAGGTCCTTTTTTATTTGTCGATGGTGTCTTACTTCTACAAAATTTTGCAATATGTCCAATCTTGTTACAAGCATAACAAGTCACATTATTTTTCTAAATAGCTTTTCCATATCCTATGCCGGTATGTGTTCTGCATTGATTAGATAAGTGTCCAAATCTTCCACAAGCATAACATCTTACATTCATTCTGTAGTTTTCTGAATTATGACCAATTTTGTTACATTTAGAACATTGACTGGTGGGTGTATTGGTGTTCTGATAGTTTCTAGATCTACACTGATTTTCTCTATGACCAAACTTGTTACAATTAAAGCATTTCCCATTAAATTTGTAGGCATTAGGTTGTCTTACCGGTTTACTATGATCATGATTGTTTGTAGTACCAGAGCTTTCACCAACTTCAAAGCCGAGACCATTAGTATCTCCATTAGGTTTCTAATTTTTCAGCATGTCATCAAGTTCTTCTGAGCTTTTCTTGAATTTCTCCTTGTGTTGATTTGGAGTAGCCAACTCATTTTCTAAGAAATCTTTCTGTCTCATGAGTTCAGTTTTATCATGCTCCAATTGAATCATATTTGTTTTCAACATATCATTTTCATGACTGAGTCTTAGATTTTCATTTCTAGCATCATTAATTCTCCTAGTCAAGTCATCTTCATTCTTCTTTCGGTCTTCAATGTCTTTACAAAACCTCATAGTCATATCTTGCATCTCATTCCTCAAGGCCATGTTTTCTTGCTTCATCTTGCTTACAAGATCATTAAGAGTTTCTTTTTCATCATCATCACTTTGTATCTTCTCATGAAGTTCTCTTCTTTTGTTCCTAGCAATAGTGAGATTTTCTTGAAGTCCTTGAATGATTTCCTGTGTAGCCTTTAGATCATCTTCAAGTTTCATATTTTTCAATTTTTCTACATCATAATCTGCAAGAGTTGTTTCCAATTGCTTTCTCAGGTTTTCCATCTGTACCGGTGTCAGAATCTTCCTCAAGTTGTTAGGCTTTTGAAAATAGAGGACCAGGCTCTGATACCAATTGTTAGGATTCCCAAAGATACTGAGAGGGGGGGGGGGTGAGTTAGTATCTTGCCGGTTAACAAATTTTCTTAACTTATTAAACAAATTGCATTCTAAAACAGTGTACCGATAAACCAAAAATAATGCAGTAAATAAGATCAATAACCACAACATAGAAAGCACACCATAACACAATATTTTTAACGAGGAAACCTAGTGTGGAAAAAACCTCAGTGGGATTTGTGACCCACAATATTCACTCACTGGCCAATAAATGAATATTACTTACAATAGGGGCCTGGACATGCAGGAAGGCCAAATGCCTAAAGCTCATTGCTTGATTACAAAAGGGGAAGTCTAAGCGACTTACAAAAAATGGATTATGCAAATCCAATATCATGTACTACTTTGGTTCAGCATCTGCTATGCCAGGTTCAATACTGGTTTAAGCTCATACAACTTCCATAAACCTTATTCCAAAATCTGCCTTAATATCTGCATCTGCCTATTACATTCCATACATTCATTACATAAATGATCCTACAAGATCTCATAATCATATGAGTCCTATTACAATTCGCCTTGTCGGCTTACAAAAAGATTTTACAATTAAATACAAAATAAAATCCTATCGGCTGGGGTGCCGGTGTTGGTGCTTGCCGGTGCCATAGGATTGTAAGGTTGCCATCAATGAAAATACCTTCAATCAAATACAATTTCTCATTGGAGTGTGCATTTGCCAACAGTAACCATAGGAGTACCAACGGGTTTAGAATTTTCCATACCAAATTTCTTCAACAACTCTCTAGCATACTTAGTTTGATAGATGAAAATACCATTATTAGTTTGATTAATTTGCAAACCTAAGAAAAATCTCATTTCTCCAATCATAGACATCTCAAATTCATTCTTCATATTATCAGAGAATTCCATACATAACTTTTGCTCACCTCCAAAAATGATATCATCCACAAAGACCTCAATAATCAATATGTCATTATTAGTGATCTTATAATACAAATTACTGTCAACACTATCTTTAGTGAAACCAAGCTTCAAAAGATATTTGTCCAATCTAGCATACCAAACTCTAGGTGCTTGCTTCAACCCATATAAAGCTTTCCTTAATCTTCAAACCATGTTATTGTCATCTGAAAGTGAAAATCCATCAGGTTGCTTAATGTAGACTTCCTCTTCAAGATCTCCATTTAGGAATGCACACTTAACATTCATCTGATAAACCTTGTATTTCTTATGGGTAGCATAAGCAAGAAATAATCTCACAGCTTCAATCCTAGCTACCAGAGCAAAAGTTTCATCATAATCAATTCCTTCCTTTTGAGAATATTGTTTACATACCAATCTAGCCTTGTTCCTCACAACTTTTCCATCTTCATTCAATTTATTCATAAAACCCATTTAGTTCCAATAACATTCTTATTTTTAGGTCGGGGAACTAAAGTCCATGTGTTGTTCTTTTCTATCTGATCCACTTTCTCTTCCATAGCTTTCATCCAACATTCATCCTTACATGCTTCATCTACTGATACCGATTCAATTTGAGAAATTAAACATACCTCTTCAACTGCCAACCTTCTCCTTGTCATCACTCCTTTGCTCTTGTCTCCAATGATCCAATTTTTTGAATGATTCAACCTTACATACCTAGGAGTCTTCTGACTTTTTGTTTCTCTGCTCTGATCTTTAGTTATTGTTGAATTTTCTGATATTACTAGAGTAACTAGTTCAACATTCTATTCTGGTATAGGTGTTACCTTTTTAGTTATGATCATTTCGACTTTCCGTTCTCTCTCATAAGTTCTGATTTGACCTCTGTACTGCTCATCCACCTTGACATTAGCACTCTCCACAATTCTCTGCAATCTTTTGTTATAACATCTATATGCTTTGCTTCATTTGAATAACCAAGAAATATTCCTTCATCACATCTAGGATCAAACTTTCCAATAGAATCATCTCTTTTGATATAGCATTTACTACCAAAGATTCTGAAATACTTAACTATAGGTGTATGACCAAACCATAACTCATAAGGTGTCTCCTTTGATATGAACTTTGTTGAATGTGTACACCGCCATGCTCAAAAATTCTCTCCAATAGATATGTGGCAAATTAGCTTCCATCATCATATATCTAGCTAGATCCAGGATAGTTTTGTTCTTTCTTTCCATAACACCATTCTGCTGAGGTGTCCGAGGTGCAAACAATTGTCTCCTTATCCCATGTTTTCCACAATAACTGTTAAATTCACCCAATTTAATATCACCACCCTGATCGGATCTTAATAATTTTATCTTCAATCCTATCTATGTATCAACCATAGCTTTAAAGTTCTTGAATTTTTCAAAGGCTTCGGATTTCTCTCTTAAAAGAGTAACCCCCATCATTCTAGAATAGTCATCAATGATTAGCATGAAATATCTATCACCATGAAAACTTATTATTATAGCAGGACCACATAAATCACTATGAATAAGATCAAGAACATCATTAGATTTATCTTGAATACTCTTAAAAGAAGTTCTGACTTGATTTCCCATTTGACATTCCTTGCATACCAGATTATGAGGCTTCACAATCTTAGGTATATCTCTAACTGCCTTAGTTGAACTTATCTTTACAATGCAATGAAAATTCACATGACATAACCTCTTATGTCATAGCCAACTCTCATCAATATGTGCAATCAAACATGTCTTCTCACTGGAGTTCAAATGAAATATGTTACCTCTTGTCTGAGTACCGGTTGTAATCTCCAATCCAGATCTGTTGATGATTTTGCATTTTCCATCCTTGAACTATAATTGAAATCCCTTATCCACCAATTGACCTACACTCAAAAGATTATGCCTTAAACCTTCAACATAATAAACATTATTAATGTTATACTTACCATCCAATGATATAGTTCCTCTTCTTTTGATCATGCATGCTTTGTCATCTCCAAATCTGACTAGACCACCATCAAATTATTGCAAAGATAAAAAAAATTCCTTTTATCTCCAGTCATATGATGTGAACATCCACTATCTATTACCAATTCATATTTGTCTTGAACTTAAGCAGCAAGGGCTTTCTCTTCATTATGAATGACAAGTTCCGGAGCATCTTCCTTGATAGTTGAGAATACCCATTCCTTTCCAGTGCTAGATCCACTAGCTGGATCTTTTGTCGGTTCATCATCAGAATCATCAGTTACACCTTCCTCATCAACATAGTAGCATGATTTGTCTTTGTTCCTCCTATACTTATGCTTGTTCTGATATTCATGGTTAGGCTTAAAAGATCTTCTAGCTTTACTCCTCAAATCTTGAATTCCTCTCAGGACATCTAGATGCAAAACGACCTATCTTATTACATGCAAAAAATTTGAAAGGTGATTTTCCTTCATACTTACTTCCTGCTGGACCTTTAGGTACTCTTATAGCAAGTAGGGATTCAAGTTCTGCAAGATCATCATCTTGTTTCCTCATATCCTCTAGTTCCTTCGCATATAATGCTCTCCAATCACTCTTGCCAGTTGATGATGTAGATGCCTTGAATGCAGAATCTATCTTTGTAGCTCCTTGAGGACTGAATTATTCAAGCTCAAAAGAAGATAACTTTCCAAATAAGGTATCCCTATTAACAGAAGTGTTAGACATTGTTCTCAATTCATTAATTGCAGTAGCCTTCATCTTGTAAGCAGATGGAGAATCTCTTAATACTTTAGAAACAATATCATCTTTTCTCAAAGATCCACCACAACATTGAATTCCCAAAATAATTTCATTGACTCTTTCCATAAAAGCAGTAATTCTTTCATCTTCCTCCATTCTCAGGTTTTCATACCTTACCCGGTAACCATCAAGTTTAGCATTTTAACAGTAGGGTCACCTTCATTCAGAGTCTTCAACTTATCCCATATAGCTTTTGCAGATGATTTGTCTGTTAATCCCATTACCTGTTGATCTGAAAGGGTGCTCAAAAGGGCTTCTCTCACTCTACAGTCATTTTCAATGTTCTTATCCAAGTCTTCTAGAGGAGGGTTTCTAGATGCTGGATCATAAAGGGTATAGCCTTTCTCAGTGATCTCCCAAATATCTTTTCTAAGACATCTCAGATGAGTCTCCATCCGAAGCTTCCATACACTATAATTTGTTCCTTCAAGCCTAGGGTTGTCCTTCTGGTAAGAAAATGAAGTTGAATGATTAGTCGCCATAGGATCTTCCTCAAGTGGTTAAGCTTCTGTAGAAAGCACCAAGCTCAGATACCAATTGTTAGGATAACCGATGAACAACTAAGACGTGGGGGGGATGAATTCGTTGTTAACAGATTATGAAACTTTAAGCATACAAAACCTTTTACTAGAATGCATAAACCAAATACCGAAATAACAGAGATATCAATTAAGCAAAAACATAAATCATAAACCAATTACCATGCATCCACAACACATAACACCAAGATTTGTACGTGGAAAACTTGGTAAAGGAAAAAACCATTGTGGGAAGCCTACCCACATTTAGATGATACTTCTATAGTAAGTATGTGATTACAATGAGGGGCCTGCACATGCAAGAAGGCCAACAACCTAGAGCGCACTTCTCATCACAAAAGAAGCCTCACTGACTATAAAGGAAATCCAAACTAAAATCTAGAAATAAGAGTGAACTGCAAGAGAAGCATCTCGTATGCCTGAGTACAGTTCTGGTTAAGCTCAATACCAGAGGTCTTAAACCTCTTACACAAACCCAATTTGATCACCTATGATCAACCAAGTCCTCTGCATATGATAACAAATTTATTCACACACAGATAATCCCATAACCTCAACCAGTACCACAATCTACAAAGAGATCTTACATCATATTTATATCAACTTGGGACCTAAACAATTAGGTCAGCCATGTAAAAGATAATACAATAAATCCATTACATAAACCTACAAACCAATGATAGTCCAAGTCGGCCTAAGACCGAAACAATATTAACCAAACAACGGTAACGCATTGGGAGCATCCACCAATACGTTACCTAAACCGGTCCATAACCTAGTAGAATAGGACCAGAACTAAATAGGCCGCTATAAGCCAAGTGAGATACCACCAATCAACTGGAACATGAACACGGTAATCATAAGCATCTTAAAAACCTTATAGAAGCCACACCAACACCACTTATAGAATCCATCAAAAGATCTTCAACGAAGCTTTATCAGTAGAACCCTTACCAGTAACCAAAAGACTTACTAGAACATATGATAGCTTCAAGATCACCAAATCCCGAACAAACTGAATGTGACACGCATATGAATAACATGAATGACTAAACCAAACCAATTCAACCAATCAGAATATATCGGATACAAATCTCTTGATCATCATCAAAGTCCAACCACTCTATCAGAACCTAGTAGATAACCAAAGAAGTTAGTGTTAACATCAATGACAAACATCAATGCAACACATATTCAATTCCTCTAAATTGCCAACATCATCTTATCACTCTTCTCTAAGACTTCAAGTATCACCTTCAAGGAATTTAATCCCTTGCTTTGATACCACTTGATGCAATACAAAACCCCTTCCTTTCAAAATTGCAAAATTAGAGACACAACCTACCCATAAAGGGATTCTTGGCTACAAAGTCAACAATCAAATTACAACAAAATAAACTTATATACTCATCAAATTAGCAACCA
The DNA here is from genome assembly GCF_030272615.1 of Cryptomeria japonica. Classification (NCBI taxonomy): domain Eukaryota; kingdom Viridiplantae; phylum Streptophyta; class Pinopsida; order Cupressales; family Cupressaceae; genus Cryptomeria; species Cryptomeria japonica. Next base: position 461,020,512 of record NC_081413.1, on the reverse strand, counting down.
TAATTATAACTATAGCCACCCTCTTGCCCTTTTGGGTCCTCACACACCATATTTCAGGGTGTTCTAATAATTAAATCAAGGAGAAACTATCAAAGTTCTTGTTATAACCATAGTTAGCCTAGGTACTAGGCAACCCCGTGAAAAATTTGCAAAACCTTTCCAGTTTAGAATCTCAATCATTGGCAAATGGAAGATAATACACTACTCTTAATCCATAGGTTCTCACCCTAACAACTATAATCCAAACAACAATATACAGATATAGAAAATAGGGCAAATTGTAGAAATAGAGCGCAAGGCAGAAAATAAACTTCCAATTTGGTGCCAATGATCTCAAATTTGAAAAAAAGTTACAAAATTACATTGTGGAATCCCCAATTTACCCTCTCTTGTTCTCTACCCATTGCTCATACAATTTATACTAAATTTAAATTTTCCCACCGTGACCGTTGGAATGCATGACTGTTCAAATTCCACATTTGATAAATCGTTGTCGAACATAGGTGTCGAAATAGCAATGCCGATCTGCTAAATTGACGTTGGGTATCGTTGTCAAAATAGCAACTCCGATCATGAATTTTTGATCGCTTAGTAGAATAAATCTTCAAGGTGGAGTAACAATTTCATGTAATTTCGATAGAACAACCTACCCTGATATCACTCATTTTAGTATAGCTTATGCTGAACAAGACATTTGAAGGTCTATCGGTATAACCCATCGAAGTCGGCAGAACAACATTTTGTAATCTCGATAGTGTAAACTATCCTGATGATAACCTTATTGGATTAACTATTTTGAGGACAAATTTTCACCACAATGATGCTTTATCAGGTTAACTATCATGATGCCAATATTGATACCTTATCAGAATAACCATTCAAAATCGGTCAAACAAGATTTTGTACATCCAATAGTGTAACCCATACCGATAACAACAATGATACCTTATCGGTTTAACCTATCCCAATAATAGTAATGACAACATTTTATGACAATGACATCTTATCGGTATAACTTATCCCGATGACAATATTTTGAGCAACTTATCAAATTTGAAAATCTTTTTTAACATAAATAATACCCGTCATAGAAGGATTAGGAATATTTTGGGTTTCTCATAGTTTAATCTTCCAGCAAAACACTTAGGAGCTCCTCTAATAAATAGGTGATGCAGAATGAGGCATTTAGAGGATACCATTAATAATTGTATATTAACTATCCTTAGGATCATAAACATAGATAAAATCGCAAGACCAATATAGATAAGGTGGAACTCGAGGCCTTGAAGACTTGCCCACATCACCTTGTACTAGAGACCTAGTATTCTGTATAATAATTTGAGTGAGCAAGCTAAAACTCTAAGGTCTCCACCTTGATGACCTCCTTCACAACAGAAGAGATTGCCACAAGCTCAAATTTCAGTCCATCAAGGTGTCTCGATGTTTGTATTGGGTTACATTTTGCCCCCACTTCTACCATAGAATTTTAACATGTCAAAGTAATTTGGAATCTCATTGAGGACAAAATCACAATAGAATTTCTTCAAAAAGTATTGTGGCACCTCATAGTAAATATATGGCAGATAGTAAAAAACTATCCACCACCTATCCCAAAAATTATTCTTTATCTGTTAGGGGTGGCACTAATGGTCTATAAAGACCTCCAAATTATTAAAATATTAAATTACATAAATATAATTAATCTCACACATAATTAAGCATACATTAAAGAAATTTTCTCTTGAATATACAATAGAGACATGGCAATATATTTTGACATAAATTCTAAGTACACAAGTAAAAGTAAGAAAAACATAAGGAATTTTTTTCTTTTAAAAGAGACCATAAGGTTGGATACAATGAGTACATAAAGTACATATCTAATATAATAATGATTGAAACTCTCGACATCTATCTCCCTCAAGAACACCATAGGTGGCACTTTTCCACCCAACCATGAAGTACTATGCTTTGATGGAATTCTTCCTAACATGAAGAATACTTGACCCTGCATGAGGATTCTTAACAATCCAAAACTAGGAGTAATGAAATTTGGTTCAACATGATAATCTACATTCTAAGATACTAATGTTATGATATCATGATATGGAAGAGATTGTGAAACACAATAATTCAAATTGTAAGAATATACTGAGAGATCAAATAAGCTTTGGCCAAAACATCTTTTGAGTCGACTATCAATAGATAAGTTAAGGCATAGACTTACGCTTCTTTGGAAACTTACCCTTCTCTTTGCTCTATATTTGACATTTGTCCAAAAACACACAAAATAAACAATGAATACACAAGATGAACTATGAATACATAAGTAGCCAAAAGAATTATTCCTTAAATTATATATCTGATATCATTTCATAGACTTGAGTTCCATCTCACATAAAGTAATCAATGATGACACAAGAATACAACCATGCATTTGTTCTTGAAGTCAAAGAATATTTGATACCCACAATGCATCATGAACAACTACTTAACCATTGATATAAGAGATGAATGAAAATGAATTGAACCATGTCTTATATGCAAGTAAAAGCACAATTTTTGCATGCCTAACTCATAACTCTCCAAAAAATATGAGATATTAAATCAATCTCAGATGTTCTTTTCTAATTTAAATACAACAACAAGTCTTGAGAATACATTCAATACTCCTTCAAATACATAACATCTAAGCACCTATCATAAATGGAAAGACAACCATATTTGAATCACCATCAATCTTTATATTGCATAAGACGAAGTAAGATATTACAATGAAACTTATACTAAGATTAACTTGTTATTCTATAATACTGAATATATAATAAAAATTATAAAGATTATTTATCTAGCCATTGCCTTCCATAGCCATTTAATTTTCTTTACCCAACCCTAAGTATATTCCAAAGGCTAACTTTTTTTACCCAACCCTTACCATATTCTTTATCCTAGGTTTAGATCTTCACTCAATGATGTTGTAAGAAAGCTAGTTTTTCTCAAGCTAAAAGATAGAAGACACTCAATGTGGTAATTTTGTACTTGTTGAAGGTTCAATATCAAAAGAGATGTTACCTCCATGTAGCATATCTTAGCCTAACTACCATTTATCATGCAAAAATATTTTAATAATAATGATGACAATTAAGTTATAAAAGTAATCATTAAAGACCGATTCTTTTCTTTAGACCAAGGTTAAGAAAATAGAATTATACACTTGACTCTTCGAGTAATTGGTAAATACTAGTCAACTAGATAATACCAATATTTCCTTGTATGAATCTAAATAGGTTTTAGTGTCCCTATGCCACTAAATTAATAACTCAACCTATATCTTGATCTCCTTATAGCTATGACTTAACACAAAGGATACAAGTAACATTGATAAAGTGCATATACCATTAATCATGAATAAAATAAACTAACTCTTTACAAAGTCCAACCTCCATATAGGTTCAAGGGCTACCATGTTGTTTCCTTAACTTGTTATCTAAAAACTCAATATCTCACACAAATAGTGATATAAATGATGTAGATTAATACTTATCAGTCTATTATATCACTCTTGATCGCTACTCAAGTACGACTACATATATATATATTCCATATCATGTTCTAGCTAAACAAGGAACTAATAGAAGCTAAATTATCTCCTCTATAGTTTAGTAATGTTTTCCAATAAGAAAAAGTTTAGTAATGTTCACGTCGAATGGTTGTAACGTTGAAAATTTTAGAGCAAACATGGTGGCATTATTGCATTGTAAGGAGATCACCAAAGTTAAATGTGATTCTAAAGGTTGCCGAGGAAAGCTTCAACACCTTCATACTATTGCAAAAATCTCTAGTTTTTGTACTAAGTAGACAACGCACAAGATCTCTTGGCTGTTCCAAGAGGTGAGATCTCATGGGTAGGTAAAGAATTAAGGAAATTTCAATTTAAGAGCTAATTGACTCAGATCTTTTTCATACAAAAGGTCATAGACTGCAAGATGATTAAAACTTGGTATAAAAGAAACGCCACCACTGAGTTGGTTCCCTATCCTTGACTTCATCAACTGATATTAGAGATGGTAAAATTAAATGAGTCAAAGGTTGTATGTTGTTAAATTAGATTGATTAGGGATTGGGTTGTTGGCGTGTCAGCGTTGGTGTGAAGATGTCTTCTAAAAGAAGCACCGCATGATAACTTTGAATCATGAATTAACTTGTAAAATAAGCTGCATTACGTGCGGTATCAGAATTGTTAATAAAGAAACCACACAAAAATGTTTGTTTTTGGTTTTAATTTTGTTTAAATTGAAAGCTTGTATGTGTTTTTTTTGGTTGGGATTTTGTTTAAGATAAAAAGCTTGTACGTGTTGTATTCTCCTGTTTAAAGATATTGATAAGGGTGTCAACTGAGAGGAAGAAAAACATGGGTCTTCCCGTAATACTCACTTGACTTTGAATGATTATCCTTGAAATCCAAAGAAATCTTAACTCAGAAAAAGGAGAAATAGTTTGCAATTCAGCAGTCAATTTTCATTCCATTTACTAGCTTGCCTTAGACACAAAACTAATGCCAATCTTTTATTTAATAATCTGATTGATTAGCTTGCCCGCCATTATCTTCTTATGAGTATAAAAAGACAACACCAATGGATCTGCAAACATATCAGCGAGCCAAGCACACTGTAAACTACAGTAGAGCTTCCGCATGGCATTCCGTATACCGTCGGCCTTTGTCTGGCTTAACATGAATCTGCTGATAATTTTATTGCTAAAAATGGCAGATCATTATACCCCAGTTTTAGCTGCTACTGGTAAGATAGAAGATGCTCTTCAAGAGCCAACAGTGCCCCTGCTCAATTATTTAAAAGTTTCCAAGTTTTCTGAAGGGTATGCCAATCTCTGGGGAGGTCAACACCAAAATGTTTCAGAAGATGGTTACTCTGTTACAATCAGAATAGATAGGTCATCCGATAAGACAGCATTACTAATGCATTTTTCTCTTTTTGGGGGTTAGCAGCTTTAATTTAAAATTTAAAATTGAATTGAATGGAATGATGAGGATTGCAGGTAGTGGGTTCAAATCAAAAGAGGCATACATGTATGGCTTCTTCAATGCTGCTGTTAAACTCCAGGCGGGGTATACTGCATGGATCATCACTTCATTCTATGTATGTACTGTAAAACCCATGAATGCAATTAGGATTAAACTGGACTATTTAGGGTCATAAGAGATAGGTTTCTAGGACCCATTAGGGCTTGGCCAGTGGAAGGTTGTCTGTTCAAAACCCAGGCCCAGGTTATGGTACCAGCTGACCCAAATTTACTAAATCAGGGGTTATAATGCAATTCTTGTTTTTCATCAATTGAATGTGATACATGTTTTTAATGGGTGATTTGCAATGATTAGCTGTCGAACAACCAAGTTTATCAAGGATGGCACGATGAAATAGACATGGAATTCTTGGGAACAATACCTGGAGAGCCATACAAATTGCAGACCAATGTTTAAGGCAATGGTACGGGAGATGGAAATCTGATAGGCAGAGAACAACATTTCATCTATGGTTCGACTCAACTCAGGATTTCCACAGCTACAGCTTTCTCTGGACGCCTTCTCAAATCCTGTAATTTTTTTTTTCCTTTCCTCATAATCTCACATCAGAACTGACAAAAGATTCACAAGCTAATATGCTGCAATTTGTAACTTATTGTTGTTCTGGTTACAGATTTTTGGTGGATGGTATCCCCATAAGGAGGTTTCCTAAAACAGAGAGCCTTGGAGTGATATACCCATCAAAGCCAATGTCTGTGTATGCAACAATTTGGGATGCGTCTTCATGGGCCACAGATGGAGGGAGATACAAGGCCAATTATAGCTATGAGCCCTTCCTTTCCACTTTCTCCAACTTCCAAACGATTGGATGCAATGACAAGGATAACTACTGTTCCAAAGTGCTCATAGATAACTGTTTGGTTTCCCCGTATCTGAACAAAAAGCAAATCGTTGATCTGAAATATGTTCGAAAGAATTATCCCAAGGGCACCATGCCTGAATGCTCAGCACAAGAAGGCCAATTAAAAGAACTGAATATTCTACAAAATCAACAGAAAATAGGAGGCTTTTAAAATAAAAGAAAGGAATATCCAATCATAATAATGGCACTGTTTATCCAGCATATTGGATGTGTATTAGACTGTAAATAACTCTTAAATAATGTTACGTAAAAGACATTATAAAGTTATGTAAAAACTATTGGGTTATTATTTTTCTCATCTATTTATCTCATAAACTGAGTTTAAAATTGATCACAAGTTTTATTTGATTCTTTAAGGGTTTAAATAATTTTATTTTTTTATATTTTTTAATAAGAACTATTTTGTTTTCAATAATATTAATAACATTATGTTCTTTAGAAATATGAAATTTTCACAGTTCATAATGTCCTATTTAATGATTTTTCTGGATTCAAACTCTGTAGATTTTTTTATGTCCAACATTTTGGATCAAATTCTATACTTAGGCACCTGGGTCTGCTAAAACTTTCACTTCTCTTTTCTCATGCTCTCATTCCAAATATGTACATGGTTTGAATCCCTAAAAATCAATACCTAGAATAGTATGTTCATTATTAAATGTCTTAATATGTTCAGTACTTGGGTTTTAAATGTATAACTAAAAGCAAGTGGTAAATTTTTTTATTTCATGATCACAACATTAGATGCTTCTCCTTCGTTGTTATTGTAGGTTGACTCTTGATGTAAGAATTAATTAAATTTTATAAACCAATATATTTCTAAAATTGTAAAATATAAATTATTTATGTTTAAATATGCATCTAGTATGTTTTTAAAATTTTAAAACATAAACTATATATGTTTAAATTTTATCTAGTATGCATTTTGACTTGGGCTTTTGTATCATATACTTGTGGAATATAAGCTTAAAGAAAAACTTATTTTTGATGTCTAAGTCTTCAACATAAAAATTCTCTTGTTGAAAGGAATTTATTTTTAGCAAGCAAGCATAGTTTCTATATAAAAATGACGTACATGTGAGCTAGTATAACATAAGTGAGTCTCATTATGAAGACATGAGACAAGTTTAGTAAAAAGATATAATTTCTCTAAGAAACAAGATCATGATTTGAAAAACTTAAGGGAACAAAATAAGAATATTCAAGAGAAAAACCTTTAAGGTTATTTAGATTAATCAATGTAAGAAGGTAATCACACTCAAATAATTTACCTATAATAATTAAACTTAGAAATAAATATTGAACTATATTGAAATAGACATTACAATTGACAAATAGAGTAGATGTTCTAGCTCTATATATAACAATGAGTATTTTTCTATAGTTTGTATTTAGTGATACAAATCAAATCTCTATTATTAGATTTGAGTTAGTGGAGCTCCAATAGTCTAGGAAATGTCTTGCACTCTATCAAGTTAAGAATCATGTGTGTAAACTTGTTCTAGAAATTGATATAATTTAATCTAGTTCTATGGCCTTTAACTTAGTACTTTAAGTGCTTATTTTTATTTTTCCTTTGTGTATATAAAAAGGGTAGTTTTTAAAAGTACTATACTTCCTATGCTAGATACTTACGGGTGTTTGGTCAAATCAACATATCGGAGTAAAAAATATACCCCTACTTAGAATGTGTTAACCTCACAATAGTCATTGATGATAAGGGAAAAAGTAGGGATGCAAAACAAAGGTTCTAGAATGAATAATGGAATCTTTCATCCTATTTTAGTTTCTCCTTTGATTTAATATAAATGGAGAGAACTTTACTTCATGTGCTCTTTATAATGGACTCATGGTGAAACGCGATTGCTTGGTAAACTAGCAACATGATTGTAGGATTGAATGATCAAATAGATAGAATTCAATTATAAGATATAAAGAAAAGATGCAATGTTGATTAAAGGATAATATTTAAGGGGGATAGAGACATGTATTGAAGTTGCATTCATGTGAAAAGTGCCTCATAAGGTGTAAGAGTAGGTTTGTTCACTCATGTGTGAGCACTATGATACGTATAATAGGTAGGGTTTCCACACATGTGTGAGTGGGGAGTAGGTAACTAATAATCATCACATGTGTGAGCACTAAGATAAATTCAAACAAATGCTAGATGATGGTGGAATGGAGGATATTGTAGAGCTAAATTTTGGAGAAAATATTAATGAAGATTAATAAGCCTAAATCAGTTAATTAAGTAGATATTAAAAATTGATTTAGTAGGAGGATTTAACATATAAGATTAATATTAGTTAAATAAATGTAAATTTATTTTATTTAAGTTGATAGATATTGAAATAATAAATGATTATTTACTTAATTAATAGCCAAGAAAGGTAAAGGAAAATGTGGTTAGGTATGGATATATTTAGGTGTCTAATTTTTCTCTCTTTGATATGACCATTAATGTAAGAAGTGGAATTGTATAAAAGGAGAATAAAATGTAGTATAGACTAATCATTGAATTGACAAGGAGGGATGATAAGGAGGAAATTTGGTAGGACCCCTCGAGAAGATATGTGGGTTTGAAGAACACAATTTTACTCTTGAAATGATGAGAGGATTGGATGATTAAGGTTAAAAGGATAGACGAAAAATGGATGGAAGAAAATAAGGATGAAGGAAAGATGGATAGAGAGGAAAGATGGATGATAGTCCATACATGTTTTTGTGGTTTAATAAACCTTTCAATTTGATATAGTACTTGAGATGATGCACCAAGGTATAAGTAATTAGGGTTATGATGTGCCAAGCAAGTGAGATAACGATGAAATGCAAACATATAACTTATGACACCATGATATGAAAGATAATGATACCACATATGTGATATAGAGGATGGATTATAATATTATTCCTCACATAATCCAACACTCGCAATTGATCTTGAGCATAAATCAATGTTAGTTTCTTCACCATTAGGTTTCTTTCCTAGTAGACCTTCAAATAGGGTTTTACCACTATAACTTCCAATGTAGGCATGATATAAAATGTAAAAATAGTTTTAGATACCCATTTGGCTCTTACAGAAGATAATTCAAAATCGTGTAGGTTTTCTTTTTATGGAAAGGGTCAAAATTTGATTGTTCTCTCTTCTATTAAGCCTAAAAAAGTGCAGCGAATCAACCTTTTTTGGCCATAAATTTTGTTGTAGAATTAACATAGAAGATATAAGACCATTTTTGGATACCTATTTGGACCTTATACAACATATATTACAACCAAGGTAGGTTACTTTGTACAGAAACCTTGTAAAATTGATTTGTTTATTCACTATTAACCTAACTAGGGTTTCAAGTTGCTTGTCAAGAAAATGCAATAACTTTTGATCTACTCAATGAAATAAGATGAAACCAACTTTGTCAAAAAATAGACTCATTCCTCTTAAATATCTAATTATTTTCAAGTATGTACATACTCTTACAATTCCGTAGAAAATAGAAAAATAGATAAAAATGTGTTCAGATTATAGAATTTATTGATGTTCTCTTATTTCAAATACTCCTCCAAATCAACAACGAACCTATTTATTATCAAAAGTTCTTTCTCAACATGTCAGGAGAAGAAGTAGGAGCAGGAGCAGGAGTTAGAGCTAGAGTAGGCATGGGAATTGGTTTAGGTTTGAATTTACTTTCCGCTGGATCTGGGAGCCCAGGAGAACCCCCCCTAATCCTTTGGATGGGGCCTCAAATGATACTTGGGATGGTGGTACCAATACTACCAAAGGTTTTTCTGTCACCTCTGACAAAACTGGTGAGGTTGAGGGCCCCAATAATAAGACTCCCTTTGTGGAATGCAACAAGAAATGGGCCTCTTTTTTTTCAACAAATATTAAAGGCAAGTCCATTTCACCGGTATCGCATAAGGTGGACCAGGACTCTGGCGCTTGCTCCATCTCCATTCTAGACAATATTGTAGATCAGAATATGGCTCATATGCATTTGGTCTTGGTTGGAAAATTTATCGGCCCACGCCTAAATATTGAGATTGTTTGATCTTGGGTGGCGAGGAAATGGAAAGGTAAAGGTTAAACTGATGTTGTGGCTATGGCTACTGGCTTCTTCTCCTTTTCATTCTCTTGTGAGGAATATTTTTGATCTGTTCTGGGGGGAGGTCCTTGGATGGTAGGAAAAGCTTCGTTGGCCCTTAAAAAATGGGAACCGGGTTTTAATCCCAAAGATTGGGATGTAATGAAGCCCCTATCTAGTTTAGACTGCCTGGTTTACCCATGGAATTATGGGGAGAAGAAATTTTTGCAGGTATTGTTGCCTGCTTTGGGGAGCTAATCTCAGTCGACCCAATGACTGCAACAAAAAGACGGCTGGTCTATGCCAGACTATGTGTTAATGTCAAACAGTCCTCAAACCTACCTTTTGAGGTAGATATTTTCTCCAAGATCAGTAGATGGGTGCAGAAAGTAGAGTATAAATCCATCCCCTTTGGATGTTTCCACTACAAAAAAGTTGGTCACTGTGCCAGGCAGTGCCTGTCTAAGCCAAAGAAGGAATGGAGAAAAAGGAATGAGCCACTCTTAGAAAAGAAGGATGCCCTAGCCGCAGAGCCTTCCTCGATTGTTTTGGGCTCTAATCTAGTTGGTTATAGACTTGAGCCAATCATTCTAGCTAATGTTGACCCAAGTAGCTTGGACCCTGTGGAGATTGTTGGGGAACCCTCTGCTGTGAATGCCCCCCGCATGGACGAGGTTTCCCCAACCTCTACTGGATCTGCCTCGGATATTCCCATTTAGTTGATTATTGATATGGATAACTCTTTTGAGTTGAATCCCCAGACCTACCCCTTGCAGGATCATCCTCCTGAAGACCCCACTCCTTTTATTGAGGTCAAGCCCAAAAACAAAAGAAGGAACTCTCATATTGGCCAAATTACCCTGACTCTTGGGGAGGTCTTAACCAAAAACAAACAAAGAATGGACTGTGGGTCAGATACAAGGGGGGTGGGGAGACCTTCTAATGCAGTTAGCAGAGATAGACAGAGCTGGGTTGCCATTGTAGACGAAGCTCAAAGAACATTATTAGATATGGGGATGGGATCCCCCCCTCATGCAAAATGAAGGTCATCTCATGGAATATAAGGGAATTAAACCACCCCCATAAGAATGACCTTCTGTCTAATTTTTTCGGAGATCACAAGCCTGCTATTTGTCTTGTCCAAGAAATGAAAATGCCTGGTAGTAAAGCGGAAAAACTCAAATTGGTGATTTTTGGAGATTGTGGTGTTCACTGTGTGGATGCTGATGGTGCTTCAGGAGGTATTGCCACCCTTTGGAATCTGAGACTGCTATGTGGTAAGGTGGTTCTCTCTTCTCCCAATCACATTACTACTAGATTCTTTAATCTTAAAGATGGATCCTCCTAGATCATTTCCAACATATATGCTACTAATGGGAGATCAACTATAGGAAATCTCAATGATCTTCCATTTGCCTTGCCAGATCTCTCTTCCCTAATGAGAAATTGATCCTTTTGGGTGATTTCAATACCCCTCTTTCTAATCTAGAGAAATCTGGTGGTTTATCTATTTCTATTGATAGTAGACAAGACTTGGCTGACATGATCAACTCTTTGAGCCTTTTAGAACTTGATCTTATTGGGGCCAAATTCACCTGGTCCAATAGACGTAGTGGGGAGGATCTTATTTAGGTCAAGCTTGATAGGGGTCTTATCTCTTCGGATTGGCTCTGGATGGCTTCCTGCAGACTCAATGCCTTAGCCCGTGTTGGATCAGATCATTTCCCCATCTACCTCTCGATCTCTTTATTGTCTGGCAGAAAGGCGTACCCCTTCAGATTTGAGAAAATGTGGTTGATGGCCTCGAAAATAGAGGATAAAATTTTAGAGTGCTAGAATATTGATATCCAGAGAACGGCTATGTTTCGTATAGCCAAGAATCTCTCCAATGTTAAGTCTAATATTCAACGCTGGAATAAATCCACTTTTGGCAACATCTTCAAAGCTAAAGAGAATCTCAAACTAGATCTTGCGGAGGTTCAAAAGAATATCCAAGCTTACGGGTTTGATATAGATGTCTCGAATAAAGAAATTGATATTTTGACCAAATTACATGATATTATCTCCAAAGAAGAATAATTTTGGAAGCAGAGATCTAGAGCCTTATGACTGAAAAGAAGTGACCAAAACACTAAGTTATTCCATATAACGACTCTTAATCATAGGGCTACTAACAGAATAAACAAAATTCAAATTGGGCAGAGATGGGTTGATAAGCATGATGAGATTTGTCAGAAAGCCATCAATTTTTTCTCCAAGCTCCTTTTTGTGGATGACCCTCTTGATTCTTCAGCTCAGATTGAAATCTTGCAGGAAATTCCCTCCATCCTCTCTAGGGACATGAACTTGGAGCTTACCAGAATCCCCACCCTTGAGGAAGTTCGCAATGTTGTTTTCTCTTTTCAAGGTAACAAGGTCCCCGAACCTGATGGTTTCCCTCTTTTTGCCTTTCAAAAATTTTGGTAGATTATCTGCTCTGATGTGGTCACTATTGCTCAAGAATTTTTTGGATCCTGCTCTGTCCTTAAGGAACTGAACAACACCTTCCTAGTCCTCATCCCTACGAAATCTGACACTTGCGCTTTTTAGGATTTTAGACCTATTAGCCTTTGCAACTCTATTTATAAAATCTTCACCAAGATTCTTGTGTATAGGCTTAAGATTTTCATCCCCTCTTTAATCTCTAAACATCAAAATGGGTTTGTGCCTAGGAGGCAAATCCTGGATTCTGCTATTATGGTTCATGAGAACATCCACTCCCTTTCAATTAATAACAAGTCGAGTTTTCTCTTGAAACTTGACCTGCTGAAAGCTTTTGATAGAGTTAATTGGTGTTTCCTCCTCAGAATCCCCAGGGCCTTTAGATTCAAAGATAACTTCATCCAGATCATTGAGAAATGTGTTTACACCCCAAAATCTCTATGTTGATTAATGAATCTACCTCCGGTTTTTTCTCTGGGTCTAGGGGCATAGGACAAGGGGATCCTATATCTCCTTTCCTTTTCATTCTGATGAGTGAAGCTCTCAGTAGAATTATTCAAAGGGAGATCAGAAATGGAAATATTACGGGCTTTCGGCCCTCCTCTCAGGCCGCCACTTTCTCTCACCAACAATTTGTTGATGACACTCTCTTGATGGGGGTGATGAGCTTAAAATATGCTCATAATTTGGATGTTATGATGAACTTTTAAATGCCTTTGCTTTTGTTATTTCATGAATATTCAGACTTTGTTGAAACCTTTTTGGGATATCCTGTAGCAAGATACTTTTATATTCCTGTAGCTCTTTGTGTTGACTTGATTGCATTTATTGCCCCGTTGACTCCTTAAACTGACTGATATATCGTATACAGTTTTTGAATGATGAAGTGAATTTAAATGTGTGATTAATGAATAGATATCGTGTATGTGCCATACGCCTTTTTCTGTTGCCTGTTACCTTTTGTTTCGCAGGTTGTTGAGGAACGATCGAGTCAAGCGCAGCCGATCTCGGCCTTGCAATAAAGTCCATTTCCTACACGACTTCGAGGGAGCTCCGGCGAAGACTCTGTGACCGAAACAATGGGAAAGAATTTTAATGGCAGTTAATTGGGAAAGAGTGGAGTGCTAGATTCTCTCTGGATCGGGTTGAACGCATAAATTCATTTATGAAGTTTGTTCCTTGACTCAGGGATATATTTTACTCCCACGTCTTTCTTTGATGAAGTTAGTTAGTTAGTTGCTCTCCTGTTTTGAAATAAAGCTCTCCTCCTGCGCGAGAGAGAAGGGAGGGAGATATAGATAGAGTAAGATAGAATCAGAATAGTAGTTATCATGTAAGAATCAATATGATAATGAAAGACAGAATCTGTTTAACCAGAGACAGAGTTTGTTGTTAGTTTCCACATCAACAAAACAATGTATATCATTCTGTTTTTATGAATAAAGTTCAATGAAGTTCTGAGTTTAGCATCTACGTAATCAGGAGATGCTTGCTAAGGGGGCCCACTTAGTAGGTATCTGTAGGTAGTTAGTTAGTTGTTCTTTGTTATTAAAGCTTCAGTTTGCTTTCATCTTTAAAGTTTTTATAGAAACTCAGCTTTAAATTGCTCCTGCAGCACAAGGAATCCATCACTGTGCCTGTTCCTGCAGCATAAGGCCAGTTCATATTTTGTCTTTTCGTTGTAGTTACAATGATTTCTGTTTTAATCAAATCATAGTTGAGTTAAAGAGCTTTGCATTACCTTCCTGTAGCGTAGGTAGAATTTCTTTTCAGTATGTATTTCTGCTAAGATTTGACCAAAATGAGTTCTTAGTGCATATATTTTGCTACACCATTTAAAGTATACGTCCCCTGGTTTGACAAGTAAATGAACATCTACAGAGAGAGATATTGGTCACCTGATGGAATGCCCAATTCCCAGGAAAGGTTTTACTATGATTTTCATATTCTTTTGTGGGTGCGACCATTTTTTGGCGCTGCTGCCGGGGATGGCGTCTAGCTAGGAGTTTATCAGAAGTCATTTTTAGCATTAGTTTAGCTTGTTGGTAAAATTTTCTAAATCCATCAAGCCACTATTCATCATATTTCATGCATAGAAGAAGAAGAGACGCCCTAGGAAGGTTCCTCCCTAAAAATCTGTTTATTGAACTACCATTTGACCCAGCTGACAACGAACTTGAGGAAAATCCATTCGCTCTGTTATTCCAGCAACCAAACATGGCAAATAATCCACCTCCTGCATTTGAGTTTCCTATTGTTCCTCAGGGAGATACTGACAATCTTAAAAATATTCCCTCTTCTTTGCTTCCAAAGTTTTATGGCCTGGTCACAGAGGACCCAGAAACCTTTCTGTTTGAATTTGATGTCCTCTATCGCAGTTATGACTATAACACATACGCTCATAAACTAAAGTGATGACATATTCTGAATTCAGTAGAAGGACGATGAAAGTCTGGAAGATTATATTTTCAGATTCTTGTTTTCACTAAAGAGGAACTCAAACCATACCCTCAACGAGGACTCTCAGAAACTACTGTTTCTAAGGGGTATCAGTGATGCCTGTATAGATGCCCTGGACCTGATAGGAGGAGGTGATATAACCCAGCTGCCTTGGGATGATATAAAGAAAATATGTCTTAACTACTCTCGAGCAATAGTTAAGAAAGGTCGAGGTCATCATGCTACAATAGGGAAGTCTTCTTCTGGTGGAGTTTCCCGAATGGAGATAACAAATTTGCTATCTGACTTCAAGCAGGACATCATTAATGATATGGCTACACAATTGGACACTATGCAAGCTTAGAAGAAACATGAGGAGGCTAAAGCAGTTTTGGCCGAGTTCTCTCCACACTGCAGACAAAAGAAGCATGACTGCAGATGCAAGATGGTGGCTAATTTGGAAGCCAAACAACTACTTATTGACTTCAAGCCAGTAGAAGAAGATGATGATCAAGTGTTCTTTGTTGCACAAAGGAGACCATGGGCCCAAAGACAAGGTATGCCTCAAGACCCTTTAACTTTTGGTAATTCTTATTCTGGCTATAATAACCAATGGCAACATGCATATGGACCACCACCACCCTGGAATCCACCTCAACCAAATTGGCCTAATTATCAGAACCAGCAATGGCAATCCCCTCAAGGAGGATGGTAGCAGCCACAAGGGCAATGGACCCCACCTTCACGAAATTGGCAACAAAATTCCCAATGGCGAGGCCCTCAGCAATGGCAAAACCAGTCCTCTGGATTCCTGCAGCTTCCACAGCCACAACCACAGGCCCTTATGCCGCCTCCTGCAGTAACTGCTACAAATCTTGGACCTCCAAAACAAACGCCTATGCTTGCCCAGCCGTTGCCCAATCCCAATAATAAGCAACAGCAGCAGCAGCAATCTGCGTATCTTGTTGAAGCCAACCAATATCAAGCTTATGCTTTAAACGTTAATGACATCTATTTGAGGTCTAGAACTACTTTACCTGCTCCAAAACCGCCTCTGAAAACTGAAATACCAGATTCTCCCCATGAAGAATCTACTATACCCATTGTTCCTATTGAGCACATGCCCATAACTGATACAATTCCTAAAGAGCCTATTCTGCAAAATCAAGACAAACCACCTTTTCCTCAGAGGTTGCAAAGTACTGCATATAAACCCATGGAAGAACCCACTTTTGACATTCTGGATCAGCTCAAGAATGTGCAAATTCAAATTCCTTTATTTCAGGCTATTAAAGATATTCCTATTTTTGGAAAAGCTATTAAAGAAGCCTGTTTGAAGAAGCCTGGATGAAAGAAAAAGGATCCTCAAAAAATTCATGTATTAGGAAAATTGGCTAATATAATGTTGGGAAATGTAGTTATTCCAAAATATATTGACCCTGGAAGTCTTGTAGTGTAGATAAATGTAAATGGCCAAGTTGTAAAAAATGTTTTGATTGATTTAGGTGCTGCCATTAATGTCATGACAAAGCATACTATGGACTCCCTGAACATTTTAAACATTAGGTCTACACCCACAGTTCTGCAGCTTGCAGATAGCTCCACAGTTAAACCTGATGGCATAGTAGAAGATGTAATTGTCATTCTTGAAACTTGGGAGTATCCTGTTGATTTCACAATATTGTCAGTTAAGACAACTTTAGGAGGATATCCAGTTATTCTTGGTAGACCATGGTTAGCAACTGCTGATGCTTTTATAGGATGCCGTTCTAGAGATATGACCATTTCTAATGGGCAGTCCACAAAGAAATTGGCTCTGTATCCGCCTGCTAGACCTTAGCCAGATTTGTCCCAACCTATTTGGCCAGATATGGGGGAGGAAATTGAAGAAGCCATGTCTTTGGCTCAATTAATGATGATTCAAAATGACCCATTCTCACAACTTCAGAGTGAAGAGGCCTTGCTGTTTCAAATTCTACAGTAGAATTCTGATATGGGTAGTTCATCCGATCCAAATGGTACTCATTTACAATGTTTCCTGCAGCAACCAGATTCTGAAAGTTCACTACCTAAAATTCTAGCGATTTTTCATAATTTGCTTCCACAAGAGATACAAACATTACCTATACACTCTATGAGTAATCTCACGGAGCAGATAGAATTGTCTCAAGGTCATTGTTTGAATATCAATAACAAGCTATCACAGTCTCAACAGGCTGACCTATTAAAAATGCTACAAGAACAGTATAAAGCTTTTGCATGGGAATATGGGGACATGCAAGGAATAGATCCTTGAGTTTGTACTCATAGGATATATATCAAAGAAGATTATTCACCAATTAGACAACCTAAAAAAAGAGTAAATCCAGCACTTAGAGAAATAGTTAAAAGTGAGCTTCAAAAGTTGCTTGATGCTGGTTTTATTTATCCAATCTCTGACAGTCAATAGGTTTCTCCATTAGTCATTGTCCCCAAGAAAGGTGGAAAATGGAGAGTATGTGTAGATTACAGAGAATTGAACAGTACCACTAAAAAAAATCACTTTCCACTACCTTTTGTAGATCAAGTACTAGACTCACTATCTAGCAAAAGATATTTTTCCTTTTTGGATGGTTACAGTGGGTACAATCAGATAAAAATTGCCCCTGAAGATCAAGATAAGACCACTTTTACCTATCCATGGGGAACATTTGCTTATTCGGTCTTGCCTTTTGGCCTATGCAATGCACCAGCAACATTTCAGAGAGTAGTAATTAGTATCTTTGCTGATATATCTCATGAATGTATGGAGATTTACATGGATGATTTTACTGCTTATGGAGTCACATTTGAAGAAGCACTGGTAAATTTAGAAAAAGTATTGAAAAGGTGTAGAGAGCAAAATTTGTCTCTAAACAGCGAGAAGTGTTTTCTAATGATGGAAGAAGGTATTGTTCTAGGTCATCATGTTTCAAAGAATGAAATTCAGGTCGACCCTGCTAAAATTGAAGTAATTCAGAATTTACAAACTCCTGCAAAACAGAAAGATGTCAGAAGTTTTCTTGGTCATGCAGGGTATTATAGAAGGTTTATTAAAGACTTCAGTAAAATTGTCAGTCCACTTTATGCTTTGTTAACAAAGGATTCCCAATTTGAGTGGATATAGGCCTGTGAAAAATCCTTCCTATAACTAAAGGACTTGCTTACTAAAGCCCCTATTCTTCAAGGTCCAAAATGGAATTTGTCTTTTCACATACATGCTGATGCTTCTGACTTTGGTATAGGAGCAGTTCTAAATCAAAAAGAAAATTCAGTTGAACATGCTATTTACTTTATCAACAAGAACTTTCAAGGTTCTGAGCTCAACTATACTGTCACAGAAAAGGAGTTGCTTCTAGTAGTGTATGCTTTAAATAAATTTAGGCATTATGTCACAAGTTATCAGATATTCGTCCATACTGACCATGTAGCAATTAAGTATCTGATGAACAAACCTGCCATCTCTGGTAGGTTGGCACATTGGCTCCTATTGTTACAAGAATTTGACATTTTCACAATTGACAAACCAAGGAGAGCTAATGTTGTAGCCGACTTTTTATCAAGACTTCAATCAGCTGCACCTGTTGAATATGAGATCATTGATGATAGGTTCCCAGATGAATACTTGTTTTCCATCGCTGCACCTATACCCTGGTATGCAGACATTGCCAATTATCTAGCAGCTAACAAAATACTAGACCACTTTTCTCCAAAAGAAAAGAAATTGTTAATAGAGAAAAGTTTTAACTTTTCCTGGATTGCAAATAATTTGTTCTATACTGGACCTAATCAAGTAATGCGAAGATGTGTAAAAAAAGATGAAACTTATGACATATTGCATGCTTGCCATGATGAACCATGTGGAGGACATTTTGCAGCAAAAAGAACATCAATGAAAGTTCTTACAACAGGGTACTACTGGCCAACATTACATAAAGATGTTGTGGCCTATACAAGAAAATGTGAGAGATGCCAGCGCATGGGAAGACCAACTAATTCCAATGAAATGCCACTATATCTGTAGATAATAGTCACCCCTTTTGATAAATGGGGGATGGATTTTGTAGGACCAATTGATCCACCATCAAATGGAAAGTCATATATTCTAGTTTGCACGGACTATGTAACAAAATGGGTCGAGGTAGCAGCTATGACTCATGCCCGAGATAACAAAGTTGCTGAGTTTCTGTATGAACAAATTTTCACAAGGTTTGGAGTTCCCAAAGAGCTTGTAACTGATCAAGGAGCTCAGTTTACATCAAATCTGATCACTGCAGTAATGAATGACTATAAAATCAAACATAGGAAGTCCATCCCTTATCACCCTCAAGCCAATGGTCAGGTAGAGGTAACAAACAGAGAAATTGAGGCGATCCTCACAAAGACAGTGCAGATCCATAGAAAAGATTGGAGCAATAGACTTCCTGAAATAGTTTGGGCTTACAGAACTACATAGAAAACAACAACTGGGTTTACACCTTTTGAGCTGCTTTATGGAAAAATAGCTATGTTACCCATAGAATTTGAACACAAAACTTTGAGGACAGCTCTTGAATTCAATATAGACATATCTGAAGCACAGAAGGACCGTCTCCTGCAGCTAAATGCTTTGGACGAAATGAGAAAAGCCACCCTGCAGCATACAGAAGCAATCCAACAACAAATGAAGAAATGGCATGATCAACACATTAAAACCAGGAAATTTTCTGTTGGAGATTGGGCTCTATTATATGATTCTAGATATCAAGAAAACCAAGGTAAGCTCACAACACGCTGGCTTGGCCCCTATGAAGTTGAAAATGTGTTCGACAATGGAGCTGTACAGCTGGTAACAATAGACCCAGTCCGCTTCAAATTGCTAGTGAATGGCCACCGACTCCGGTTGTACCACAAACCAGTCTCCAAGGAAGAATTCATGCAGCAGTTCATTTAGGTTCCTCCCGCTACTCTTCCTGTAGCCCAAGGCTTTAGCCTTTCTCCTGCAGCGTTACCATAATTTAAAAAAAAAAAGCATGCCCATAATAAAGGTTTTCTTTTTAACAAGGAAACTCCTTTTTTCCTCCATTCTCATTCATTGCCCCATTTCACTTCTTTATCTTCCACCCATCTCACCCATCCATGTCATCCACCCGCATCAGCCTTAATTAAGATATCTTTCCCACTTGTCAATTCATGCAGATGCCTTCATCTTTCTTGACACATACATGCAATTATCAAAGGTACACCATATCTTTTCTTATCACATATTTGATTTGTTTCATTCTATTCATTTACTACTATACATGTACCGGTCATTATTACCCGAACCTCTACCTGTTCTTTATAACATGTGAGGACACATGTCATACTTTAAGTAGGGGGCAGGGTAATCCATTGTTTAAAATCTGTCTTTTCACCGCTGCCATAACTGCAAAATAATATTTCTTTAATACTTTTCTGGTACTTTCCAAATATGCTCGCATGTCCTTCTTTATTGCATGATTTTCGATTAAGATTGCTTGTACAAAGAGTTTATTTTTGAAAAAAGAAAGAAATGTGATAGCACGAAAGAAGAAAAACCAGAGCAAAAAGGGAAACAGAGAATTTGAACCTTCAGGAAGGAATTTAGTTCAACTAAAGGAAAACTACAAACATGGGTGGTCAGTTGGTGCGACATGAGCTTGTAGCTCATGAAATGTTATTGCAAAATCCGCAAACAGTCCACGCATTCAGCCTTTGTGGGTGGTTAAATTATTTCTTGAGCTTAAATGATTTTGATGAGGAGGCTGCTGGAGAATTTTTGAGAACCCTTTCTGAAGGGGAAGCCATCGTATGGGGTCTAACGGTTGTTGCAACCGAAAACAGAATTGCTGAAGTAACTGGGCTTCCAGCCATTGGAGAAAACTTTTCTTCAGACGCTTTAGCTGCAAGGGCTGAGTTTTCAATGCCTACTGATGGACCTCTGGAAGTCTCCAAGCAGGGATGCAGGCACGTATGGTTGTCTCCTCCTTATTCAGAGTATGCTATTTACATAATCAGGTATTTGACCTGTGAAGGCCGTTTTTCCTATCTGCATTTTCATCATTTTAAATTATTGAGCCATATGAGGCATGGGTTAGTTATAAATGTTTCAAATTTCTTGTTAAAATTTTTAGAACAAAGTGCCCACGGAACTCAACAGGGGAAAGATAATTCTGTCGCTCATCATGGCCTTATTAAATTACTAATTGAGCGCTCTTTGAGGGATGTCTCACCTCTCTCCTGGCAACAATTTGTTGCCCAAAAGAGTTTGCAAATTCCACAGCGCTCTAGGGTACTTACCCCACGACCTCAAAAAAAGAAGAAAGAAATTGCATCTACAGTAAAACAGGGCAAGGGTCATCTACTCCTGTAGCACCTGGTCCTGCAGCTTTCGCACCTAAATCCTCTGCTAAGGTACAAACTAGGTCTGCCACTAAGAAAGAAAAGGGAAAAACAAAGGCAGAAGGGTCCCCAAAATCTGACCCTCGTTCTCAGAAAAGGCAATGCCCTTCTCCTACAGCACCTTCCCCTGCAGTTGTTTCTCCTACAGCAACACCTATTGCTATTACTAGTTCACCGTCATCCTCTGGTAGGGCAAAGCCCTCTGAACAAACAAGGAAGAGGAAAGCTACCGAAACACCTCCTGGAGCTGCATTAGTACCAAGAAGGGTTTCTGCAAGGAAACAATCTAAGACCTCCCCTGTTTTACCGCAACCAGAGGTGATTGTAATTTTAGAAGGGTCTGTTGAGTCTGAATTTAATATTTCTCAGAATGTGTCCGAGAATGCTGCCCAGAGTTCATTCGTTCATGAAGAGGAACAAGTTGAGACAAAAAAAACAAGGCATAATGAGCAAGGGTTACCAAATCTTGATGATTTAGCTACTGCTGCTATGCAATTTTCGGAGGAAGCATAGACTTCTTCACCGCAGCAACAAGAAGAATTTATCTTGTAGCAAGAGCAAGAACAGACTGAACAATTGAATGTGCCTAGTGAAGTTGTATTCCACCCTGCAATTTGTAAAGCTATTGTTGTGTATAAGAGAACGTTTTTAATTGAGTTTCGGGAATATGTTAAAGCTAATTGGGAAACAGTTACATTGCAAACCCTGACTTTCTGATACATAGCCTAGACTAACATGCAACAAAGTCTATGGGGAATAGAAAAGAAGAAATTGAAAAAGGAAATTGAAAGTCAGAATCAGGAAATTGCTGAGTTGAAAGCAAAAATGGACGAAATGTTAAAAGTAATTGGTCAGATTATGGAATGTAGACCACCACCCAGAGTTTATGCTTTGTGCCTTAAAGAATAGTTTTTATGGTTCCAATTGATGAGAATTTCCAGAAACCAAGATCCTATAATTCATACTGCCAAGGAATTCTATGAAGCATACCAAGCAGCCCCTAACTGGTTAAGGAATTCTTTGTGTGAATTTTATTTGCATGGCTTTTTAATACCATTTGAAATAGAATGGAATCCTCTTCCATATATTGGTGATATTCATTTGAGAGCATTTATGTCATGGGCAGCAAATGAGGCGAATTATGGTAGACAGTGGGAAACATATGAGGAAGCTGAGAAAACAGAGCCTGTTCCATTACGTTCTCAAAGTTCAAACCCCCATGTAATGTTGAAAGATTGGTTTGATCTGACATATGGTATTAATAATGTTTCAGCAAGAGAGAAAATATTTGATATCAGAAAACAAGTATATGATGAATTTCAGGCACAACAATATTCATTTTAGAAATTGGCATTCACCAGAAATGAGAAAAGATGGGAGAGATTAACTGTTGGGTTAAGAAAATTAGAACCGCATGGTCCACTAAATTTCACAGCAGCTCTCAAGCGAACTAGTAGATATATTCAATTGGGACTTCAAACAAGATTTGAACTGTGGTTACTGCTGATATTCAGACCCCCTGTGCTAATGTGGCCACTTTATCCTCACCAGGCTAAAAATCTTAACAATGAATTAGAAGACCAAAGGTATGAAAAATGTCAGGATTTCAGAAGATTTTATTACAAGTTTAAAAATCCATTTCAAAGTCATGTAGCAGCCACCGACTTCAGAGAAACCACCAGGAAAGTTAATGCTGGAGGACCAGCATTGGACTAAGTAGGGGGCAATGATGAGCTTAAAATATGCTCATAATTTGGATGTTATGATAAACTTTTAAATGCCTTTGCTTTTGTTATTTCATGAATGTTCAGACTTTGTTGAAACCTTTTTGGGATATCCTGTAGCAAGATACTTTTATATTCCTGCAGCTCTTTGTGTTGACTTGATTGCATTTATTGCCCCGTTGACTCTCTAAAATAACAGATATATCGTATACAGTTTTTGAATGATGAAGTGAATTTAAATGTGTGATTAATGAATAGATATCATGTATGTGCCATACGCCTTTTTCTGTTGCCTGTTACCTTTTGTTTCGCAAGTTGTTGAAGAACGATCGAGTCAAGTGCAGCCGATCTCGGCCTTGCAGTAAAGTCCATTTCCTGCACGACTTTGAGGGAGCTCCGGCGAAGACTCTGTGACTGAAACCATGGGAAAGAATTTTAATGGCAGTTAATTGGGAAAGAGTGGAGTGCTAGATTCTCTCTAGATCGGGTTGAACGCATAAATTCATTTATGAAGTTTGTTCCTTGACTCGGGGATATATTTTACTCCCACGTATTTCTTTGATGAAGTTAGTTAGTTAGTTGCTCTCCTGTTTTGAAATAAAGCTCTCCTCCTGTGCGAGAGAGAAGGGAGGGAGATATAGATAGAGTAAGATAGAATCAGAATAGTAGTTATCATGTAAGAATCAATATGATAATGAAAGATAGAATCTGTTTAACCAGAGACATAGTTTGTTGTTAGTTTCCACATCAACAAAACAATGTATATCATTCTGTTTTTATGAATAAAGTTCAATGAAGTTCTGAGTTTAGCATCTGCATAATTAGGAGATGCTTGCTAAGGGGGCCCACTTAGTAGGTATCTGTAGGTAGTTAGTTAGTTGTTCTTTCTTGTTAAAGCTTCAGTTTTCTTTCATCTTTAAAGTTTTTATACAAACTCAGCTTTACATTGCTCCTGCAGCACAAGGAATCCATCACTGTGCCTGTTTCTGCAGCATAAGGCCAGTTCATAGTTTGTGTTTCAGTTGTAGTTACCATGATTTCTGTTTTAATCAACTCATAGTTGAGTTAAAGAGCTTTGCATTACCTTCCTGTAGCGTAGGTAGAATTTCTTTCTAGTATGTATTTCTTCTAAGATTTGACCAAAATGAGTTCCTAGTGCATATATTTTGCTGTGCCATTTAAAGTATACGTCCCCTGGTTTGACAAGTAAATGAACGTCTACAGAGAGAGATATTGGTCACCTGATGGAATGCCCAATTCCCAAGAAAGGTTTTACTATGATTTTCATATCCTTTTGTGGGCGCGACCAGGGGGAAGGTTCGGTCAAAGAAGCTAAGAATTTAAAAATGACTCTGAATATATATGAACATGGCTCAGGAAAAAAAATTAGCCTGGCTAAAAGATCCATCTTCTTCTTTAACACCCCTGAGCACAGGAAAGTTAAGATTACCTTGATTATTGGCTGCAAAATTGGAACTTTGCCTGATTCCTATCTGGGCCTTCCTCTCTACCAGGGCCTAGCTCCTGACTCTTTTTGGGCTAATCTTATAGACAAATTCCAGAACAAATTGGCTGGGTAGAAAGGCACCTTGCTAAGCCAAGCTAGTAAGCTCCAACTACTCAAAGCCTCGCTTTAAAGCCTCCCTGTTTATGCTATGAGTCTATTCAAAATACCTGCCAAAATCGTGGATAAACTGGAAAGAATTCAAAAAAAAAATTATGGACTTGAACTGAATCCAAAAATAGATTACACCTTGTGGCTTGGAATCAAGTTTGCTTGCCCAAATCCATGGGTTGTTTGGATATCCAAAATTTGAGAGACTTCAATAAAGCCCTGATGACCAAGCAGCTATGGAGATGCCTTAAGGATAATAATGAATGGACTGATATACTCAAATTTAAGTACCATATTCCTAATATCCAAAACACTTTGGAGACTTATGATCTCCCTAATGCTGTTTCTAATTTCTGGAGCAATTTCTTTGGCTCCTCCAAAGTGATCTTGCATGGTTGCAGATGGATGCTAGGTAATGGTACCAGAATCAGGTTTGGGGATGACTAGTGGATTGGTGATGGCCCCCTATCAGACTCTATTTGGGCTCCCCCCTACAAAGAATTATGCCTTAGAAAAAATGGTGCTTGGGTGGCTGATTAAATTAGAAATGGAGACTAGCTGGACCTCTCTTCTATTGACAATGATTTGACTCATATGCAACCTTGGTTGAATTGTAGCCACATCCCCCGCTCTCAAGGGGAGGATGAAATGTTTTGGAACTTCTCCTCTTCTGGGAAGTTCAAAGTTGCTGATGCCTATAAGTTCATCTCAAGATCCTTCTTCCCCCCCTATTGGGAGGGTATTTGGAACAAACACCTAATTCCTAAAATTAATATCTTTTTCTAGTTGTTTATGCAGGGCAAGATCTCTACCATTGATAATCTTTGCAAAAGAGGTATTCATCTCTCTAATAGATGTTTTCTCTGTAAAGAGGCAGAGGAAAATGTTGTCCATTTGCTACTGCATTGCGCCTATGCCAAGGATATCTGCAATCACTTCCTTAACATCTGGAACATTTCCTAGGTCTTCCCTATTACTACCTAGTGAATGTGGTTTGAATGGAAATTCCCATCTGATAATCAGGCCTTAGGTGTTCTCTGGAATTTATCTCTTTCGCATATTTCCTGGGGCATCTGGAAAGAAAGAAACAATAGAGTCTTCAAGGATTTGGAAACTCCTGCTTTTGTTGTGGCTGCTAGAATTCACAATGCTATCAAAGAGAACTTTCTCCACTCCTGCCCCAGCAAAAAGAATGACTCCCCAATCTCTACTCTCCAAGAGGATTGGGATACTATCAATCAGTGGAAAATTGATTGGAATATTGCCAACCCAGTCCACAAAACTAAGCACTGCAGACAAAATGTTATATGGAATCCCCTCCCCTATGGGCTGGATCAAAATCAATGTGGATGGGGTGGCTAAAGGTAATCCTAGGCTGGCCAGGTGTGGGGGAGTGGCTAGGAATCACTCTGGATTACTGGTTTCCGCGATGGCACTCCCCCTAGGCACCCAGACTAACCACTACATAGAAGCCAGTGCTGCCCACATTGGGTTACACATGGCTAAAAGAGAAGGCATTACTAAAGTGTGGCTGGAGTCCAACTCGCTAAACATTGTCAACTACTCGAGTGGACAAACGGATCTTAGCTGGACGATTGCCATCCTGATCAAGGAATGCCAAAATATAATTAATGAGTTGACAGATTTCAAAATCTCGCACATATACCGGGAAGACAATAAGGTGGCAGATCTACTGGCCAATTTGGTGGTGGGATACGTGGCAACCAACTAGTGGAGTAGCAGGGATGCTTTCCCCAAAAATCTGTGCAAACTGGCACGTAATGATTACTACGTTAATCAATGACCCCTCATCATGACATGACTGAGTTGATGGGGAAATGACTCTTTTTGGTTTTCCCTAATCAAAGATCTAGAAACCTCCTTGGCAACTGGATTTCCTATCTCATTGTGTGGCTTTTTTTCTACTATTCGGATATCCTTTGGGTGTGGCCCATTTTCTATGACTGGTTGGTGTTAGTGAGCCCCGTCTCTGACTATTTGGCGACTAGGAGCATAATGGGAGGGGATAAGAACAAACAAGAGCCCTTTACTTGTGATAAGTAGAAGAAGAATAAAGATGTCTAGCATGAAGTCATCAATGGTGGTCTCGTCCCCTACTTGGACCAGCTTCATGACCCCTCTCCTTTGCTTATGGGGGCCTTTGTTAACAAATGGAAAAAAAGGAGTCTTGGGGCTTATAGTTCCAATTATCAGATTGATGAAACTTTGGTGGCGATGATCACTGGTTTGGCTACATCTGGAAGAAGATTTTATAGGGATAGAAAAACTGGGGAGGAGGACTTATCGAGTTTCTTTGACAAAGACAAGGATCACTCTAGAGTCACCAAGATGGCCGATGCCGACTATAATAGAAAAGACCTCATGGCCCTCTAGGCTGACATGGCTAAGTTTATAATGAGGTATATCACCCTCGATGGCAGGTATGCAAGCATCTTTTCCTACTATTTTAGTATCTTAAATCATTTTCGACATGGTAAAATCATCTTTGTTCCCTTCTATCTGGCCTCCTCCCTTGAAAATAGCCTAGAAAAACATCTGGAGAGCCCTAACAACCCTATTCTCCATGAGGGACTTATTGTCCTTATCATGTAGCATGCTAAATCCCTTGAAATTGTGCCCCTTCTTGCTGAGATTGGCCTACAGACAGATGTCCAAGATGTCTCTGACTTAGAAATAGACCTAGAAGAAAATGGGGTTCCTATTGATGACCATGAATATGAACTTGCAGATAAAGGGGAGATGATGGTCACTCCTGGGATGTTCGGCAGCAAGAATCCCCCCAAATGGGCAGCTAGAAAATACAAAACCAACAACAAATTTATCTCCAAGGCCGAGCCCCTCACCAAAAAAAAAAGCTGGTGGCTAAGGATCACAACACAAAGATTATGGACTGAGGGATTAAACTGGACATCCCTATCAATGTCCATAAAAAAAAATAGGGAACCATAGCCAATGAAGAGAGGTGTGGAAATCAAAAGGCTGGTAGTCTGATGAATCTGGTCATGGAAGCTACCAGAAGCTAGGAGAGCTGCTAGAAGTGGGTTGAGCATGAAATTGACACCCTCAAAATGGGGGTTAAAGAAATAATTGATATTTTCACTACTTCTCCTGAGCCCAGCAAACCGGTGAAACTCATGATTATGACACAAAAACTCTCCCAGAATGTTGAGGTGATGAAATGCAATCACGAACAAAGGATTCATAAGGTGGAGCAATCCATGGCTAAGATTAAGAAAAATCTCAAGAACTTGGTCAACATTAGTAAAGAAGCCATGAACAACAACATTGAGGGGCTTGAAAAGATTAATGCCATGGTTGCTGATCATAGATCCTATCATAGTGAGCCAGTAAAAGAGCTTGGAGGAGATGATATGGCTGTTGGAGACAACAAAACCACTGGACCTAGTTCCAGAACCAAGAGTAGAAGCAACAACAAGCGTACCTCCAGATTCATCATGGAGGAGCTAGAGGAAATCAACAAGATTTCCATTCAGAAGAACAAGGATCTGGTGCTCTCTTAATTGAGAGATTTTTATTTTGTTTTGGCTTTTTTGTTTGTGTTTCCTTTGTTTTTGTTTCTACTCGGGGTTGCTTCCCTGTTTTGCTGTTGTTTCTTGCCGGTTTGGCTGTTGGCCAACTGTTGTAAAACTTTAGGTTTTGGGTCCTTGTAAAACCCATTTATCTTTATAAAAAACAACGAACCTATTTGACCTTTGGATTTGTGTTCACAACATGTATTTATAATATTAAAATCAAATTTCAATTTCCTAACCTTTCAACTTCCCACTTTATGCAACATTGACCCTTCATATTCCACATTGTGCAATTTGGCAACATTTGCAACATTGATATTTTTTTTGCAAAATTAACAACTTATTCAATTTGACACTTCATCCCCTCTTAGTGACCTAATATGGAATCAAATCCAAATGACATGATCTTAAATGACCTTATTACATAAAGGACATAAAAAAAACCAAAATGGTAATTTTGAATTTACTAAAACTAGGGTGCTCCTGCACCAATATGGTAGTATGGTTTAAAGATTGTGATAAATCTAAGTAATTAAAATACACAACCAAAAACAAATTATAAACAATAATCCAAACATAAACTAATATATCCCTATAGTGAAGATAAAATTGATTGATTAATCGATGGATTGATGATGATGGGGATATCAATATTAATGATAAGAATCATGCATATCCCAAATATTGTGTTGTTGTTGATAAGAACAACATGAGGATAGGGAATAATGTATCTATATGATAAGAATTCAATTAAAGAAGATTAATCAATTAATAATTGATTTGGGATCAAAACTATTGGATGCTTTTAGATGATGGGTTAGATTCAATAATTAGATTATATGGATTGTGATTGGTTAAATGTGGTACTTTGTTTCTTGGGTATATTTGGTTTGGAGAGATGGAGGGATGATAAATGGATTTTATGGGATGAGATTATATGGAGTGTTAGAAAGAATGGAATAGATCATATGTGATTGATATATAGATGAAATTGAAGGAGAACCCATGACAAGGGATAACTAAGGTTGTGGATGAGGATGAATGGATATAAGTGATTTCTTAGATAGGATATTGAAGGAGTGTGATAGAGGATTGTGATGTAGGAGCACCAAAGTATTTCAAATTGGCACTTGGATTTGATCTCGGTGAGACATTGGTCCCGATATTAGCTCAGTATTGGTATGTTCTTACCAATTGGTCTTGCAATATGTGGCGAAGGAGGATTTCAGGTTCCAAGTGGTTTTCGTAACTTGTGGATCATTGAGAGATGTTGTTTTGGGCCTTGTTCGATGTTCCTGGAGGATCGCGTGTAGTTTTATGCATTTGAAGATTTTCCTAGTCATTTGGGCTAACATGTTATCATTTACATGTTTCATCATGAACCGATTGGTCTTTGGCTGACTTGATCGAGTTGCTATTGCTTGCAGATGGTATAAAGGAAAAGTTTTGAGATTCATTTTGCAAGACAATGATCAAAGAAAGAAGAGATCGAGCAAAGATATAGTTTTCAGAGAGATTCTAGTCCGGGGGGACTGAAGTCTAGAGGGACTGAAGTCTGGATCAATGCAGAATAGTGCAAACTGTTATCAAAGGCTTATTTGTCGAGCAATAGATCTGTGGATCTTAGTTTTGTGTCGTATGGATTGTTTTGTAATCCTGGGCTACAGTCCAATGTGTGTAGCCACTGAAGGATTATGTAATTCCTTAAACGGTTGTAATGATTGATTTATCTGTTTACCAGTTATATCATGTGTTTCTTCTACCGGTTAGGTTTCTCTTTATTTATTTACCAATTATATCATGTGTTTCTTCTACCAGTTAGGTTGCTCTTTATCTATTTACTAGTTATATCATGTCTCGCTTCTACTAGTTAAGTTTCTTTTTATCTATTTACCCGTTAGATCTGGTGTTGTGCTACCAGTTGTTGGTATCTTGCATGGTGTTTTGTGTTATGGGCTGCAAGGAAGGGATGTTATTCATTGGATCTCCCTACCTTGACTGTGTTAATTGGTATCAGAGATGGTTTGTGGACTTGTTCAGATCACTGAACGTGAGGTAGTGCAAGGCTTGCAAGTAAACCGCTGAACCTAGAGCTTGAGCTTGAGGTAGTTAGTGGGTGGAGACTTGAATAGATCATTTACCGGTAGATCACCGAGGAGAGGCAACTGGAATCTGTAGTAAGACCGCCAAATCCCTGAGGCAGTTGTCAGTACTTGCTGATAGATCACCGAACCAAATCAAGTGATGGGACTCACTTTTTAATTAACCCTGAGAGTCTGATGTAGGAGCACCAGAGTAGATCAAACCAGATTTTGGATTTGATCCTAGTGAGACATCTATCCCGATATTGGCCCGATGTTGGTATGTTCTTACCAGTTGGTTTTGCAGTATGTGGCGAATGAGGATTTTGGGTTGCGGGTAGTTTTCATAACTTGCAGATCATTGATCGATGTTGTTTTGGGCCTTGTCTGATGTTTTCAGAGGACCGCATGAAGTTTGATGCATTTGAAGATGTTCTTGGTGATTTGGGCCGACATGTTATTGTTTACACATTTCATCATGAATCGGTTGGTCTTTGGCTGACTTAATCTAGTTGTTATTGCTTGCAGATTGTATAAAGATAAATCTTAGAGATTCATTTTGTAGGACAACTATCAGAGAAAGAAGAGATCTAGTGAAGATGTAGTTTCTAGAGAGATTTTGGTCCGCAGGGACTGAAGTCCGGAGGGATTGAAGTCTGGATCAGTGCAAAATAGTGTAGACTATTATTGGAGGCTTATTTGTCGAGAAAAAGATCTACGGATCTTAGATTTGTGTTGTATGGATTGTTTTGTAATCCTGAGTTGTGGTCTATCATGTTTAGCCACTGAAGGCATATGCAATTCATTAAATGGTTGTAACAATTGGTTTATCTATTTACCATTTATATCATGTGTTGCTTCTACCGGTTAGGTTGCTCTTTATCTGTTTACTGGTTAGATCTAGTGTTGTGTTACTGGTTGCTGGTATCTTGTATGGTATTTTGTGTTATGGGTTGCAAGGCAGGGATGTCCTTAATTGGATCTCCCTACCTTGACTGCATCAGATTGGTAGGATGGGGGTGTGGGAAATAAGGGATGATTGGTTGAAGGATAGGAAAATAAAGGATTATTGGACATGGAAGATAGGAGGATGAAAGATAGAAGGATGAAGCTCCAAGGACTATGCCACAAAGAGATAATACCCCATGCTAGGTGTAGTATTATTAATATGTCAAAATCAATGTGGGAGTCTATCAAATTCAGTGGAATGTATGTTTTAGTTAAATGTGTGTGACAAAGAAGATAAGTTGATGATATAAGGTAGTAAATGGATTCATTAGATAGAAGGAGGCATAATGAAGATGTATGGAAAAGAAAGTAAGACTTGTATTGTCCAAAGCACCTATAGATATTTTTCCCAAATGGATGGATGGATTAGATGAGGTGTAATAGGGTGTGAAGATAAGATTGAGATAGATGGGAGGATATGATGGTGATAGGATAGTTGAGGTAAAAGGATGCGAATTGAGATGGAAAAGGATCTCCTCTAAGTTTATAGTACAATTGGATGAAAGTGGATAATGATAGAGGATAAGACGTGGATGGTGTGGATAATTGAATGTTGAAGATAATGGATGAAATATATAAGGAGATGAGAGAACTCAAGCATTTATTTTCATGGTTGATATCCCTGGATAAGTGATGCTTATTCATGGACCATAGTAATTATTTTTAAAATCATAGATAGTTATAAGGGGGACAAAAGGGATGCATATATGGAGAAATGATAGGGAAACTAGGCCTTCTTCTATTACATTGTAGTGAAAAAAAGTGAAAAAGAGATGTTTTTATAGAGAAAGTTGAATCGAGGCCCTAGAATAGACAAGAAGTTAAAGAGATATCATCTATCTCTAAATCTTCATAAGAGAAGGAAGAAAATCCAACTTAGCTTGTTTGAACGCCTACAAGACATAGAAAACTACTTAAGAGGCATTAATTTGATGAGTAGAGATATTTTTTTTTTTCAATACTAGCATGGATGAATAATGATGAATCTTGTAAAAAATTTATCAATCAAGAAATAATTTTTTTTAAAATGAATGATACAGGGATTTATCATAATATTCTAAAGGATGAAAACCTAATGGTTGAAAATGGGTGTTCAAGAAAAAAATGGTTTTGATGGAGGTATTGAGAAGTATAAAGCACGCTTGATTATAAAAGGTTACTCATAGGTTGAGTGTGTTGATTATGATGAGATTATTTTGGAAGTTGCAAAAATGACATCCATTAGATTTTTTCTTTCTATTGCTACTTATGATATAGAGGTTGAGAAAATGGATATGAAAATTAATTTTCTTCATGGTGATTTAGACCTAAGGATATTTATATGACACAACCAAAGAACTTCATGGTAAAAGGTAAAAGTAATTTATTCTATAAATTGAAGAAATATTATCAAAGCCTCAGATAGAATCCTAAGATATGGTACCAAATTTTTTATACATATGTGTTTTATTTGAGCATTCTAAATTGGATCATTGTGTTTATTATAAATTTTATGATGATCATTCCTTGTTTATTACTAATATGTTATTTATTTGTAAATAGAAAAGAATGACTTCAAAAATTAAAGTCTCAAGAAGTAGCTAAACATGAAATGAAATATCTTGTTGTAGCTAAACAATTTATGGGAATAAAAATTAGAAGAGATAGAGTGAACAAAAAACTACATGGCCTGGTTAGAGTTTGTCAATTTAATTTTTTAGAGGTTTAACATGTAGGGTTACATACCATTATGTGCTCCTTTCATAGTTTGAATTTGAATTTATCTACTTTAGATTGTCCAAAATTCTCATCAAAGATGGAATACACAAGAAAAATACCTTACGAGAGTGTACTTGGAAGTTTGATGTATGCTATGGTCCGCACTAGGATAGACATTGCACAAGTAGTGGGAGTTATTTCTAGATATATTTCTTATGTTAATAGAGTTAATTAGGATGTAGTTAAAATAATCTTTAGATATTTATAAGTTTCCAAAGATTATTCACTTTGTTATCATGGTAATTTGATGAGAGACAATATTTCTCTTGATATTCATGGTTATGTGGATTTAGACTAGGTAGGTGATATTGATAGAAAACAATGCACTAGTTCTTATGTGTTTGATTCATTTTGTGGTGCAACTAGTTGGATGAGTAAGAAATAGGCAATGGGTCCTTTGTCCACAAGTGAATCTTATATGGTAGCTACTCATACTTGTAAAGAAGCCACTTGGCTTAAGAGATCATGTTTAGATATCAAAATAAAATAAAGTACAATGGTAGTTTATTGCAAAATTTATGGTCAATCTACCTAGCTAAGAACCTAACCTTTTATACTAGGACCAACAAAAATGATATATAGTATCATTTTTTCAAATTTATGATCAAGTATGGTAGGGGTAACTTGTTAAGGTAGAAACTTTGATGAATATTGTAGATTATTTGACTAAGCCTTTAAGAAAAGTGGTGTTAAGAGTCTATGGGCCTTTCAACCCCTAGAAATTAAATCATGGTGGTTGATCTTCTCATTTCTCTTACAAGGTGTTCAAAAAAATAGATAATGTTGCCTCAACCTTCCAATTACAAAAGGTTAATATTTGTAATTAAGTGCATCTTACGGGTGGGGGTTGGGTATTGGGGAAAGGTGGAGTACTCTCTTATGGGATTCAGGGGCCATGTATGCAGTTT
Source organism: Cryptomeria japonica (assembly GCF_030272615.1). NCBI lineage: Eukaryota > Viridiplantae > Streptophyta > Pinopsida > Cupressales > Cupressaceae > Cryptomeria > Cryptomeria japonica. Next base: position 460,986,479 of record NC_081413.1, on the reverse strand, counting down.
AAGAGGATTTCAAGAGAAATACCCTCAAAAGCCACAATTTATGCATTTTTTATTGTAAATCTAGACTATTTAGATCATTAGATCTTAAATTTGATGGTCAAGATCATGTTGGATTTCCTTTCCCTAGAAGGCAACCCTACTTTATGAGGGTATTACATTATAGCTAGGTATTGTGATGTATTTTGAGAATCTAATAGCTATTATGTTTCCTTTAGATCTATGGTTGGTGATACTCCTATGAATGTCTTGCTCTAGAAGTGTATTATAATCTTGCAATTTTTAAATAATATATTGGGTGTATTTTAGAATGTTGGGTTTCTTCTCTTGAAATATTTTTCCCTATGTAAATCATTGTGTTTTGATTAATTAAAAATAGGTTTTTGAAAGGAACCTAGAATCTTGTTACATGGCAGGAGAAAGATAAAGCATTCAAGAGGCATAAAACAACAGTGCCTGATTACCCATAGAATAATTCCCAGTCAAGACAAAAAGGGGACACAAGACAAAGGGAGCAACTAGATAGCCAAAGGAAAGCACAAAGACAACACAAAGACAACACAAGGATAGATAAATGTTTCTCATGATTTCTTCAGCATGAACCACCATCTGCTCATATTGATCGCAAAATTTTTCATTTCTTCCATCTCTTTTTCCTTGATATCAACCTATTTCTAAGTGTTGGCCCTTGTTCTTTTTTCGTGACCCTTCTCCTCCATCTGATCCTTATCATCCTCCTTGCCTTTAATCTGTTCAAATTTGTTAATCAGAATGTTAACATGGTCAATAGTGGCCTTAAGGATCTAGAAGTTTTTCTCAACAATCCTCTTCATAGTAACCTCCATACTCTGTTGACCAGATTGTTCAGGTTTGTATTTAGACTTATCATCTATGATCCCTTCCAGCTCCTTCACCTTACTTTCTGTTTCCAAAATTTTACTAACCATAGCCTCAATTGCTTCAGCCTTGTTAATAACAACCATAATTATTTAACATTTTCAGAGAGAGGCTTCTCACCCATAGTAGCCTTGTTTATCATATTGAGGTCAGTCTTCAAGTCACTAATCTCTTTCGCTATTTTGCTAATGACCTCACAAAAACCCTTGATGTTGTCATTACCAATGACATCGTGATAGTCATTTTTATTTCCCATGTTGTTCTCTAGACCGTCATTCTGCATTCTCTATGTGTTTAGGTTCTCCCCATGATCACCCTCCAACATTTCATCTTCCTCCTTACCCTTATTATTGTCAGTTTTTTCAACCTCAGTATCCTCACCAGAAGAAATAATAATCTTCCTTTTCACCTTATTTATCCCCTTACTGTTCTTCTTGGTCCTTTGGGTTTTCTTACCCATACCATTTCTCTTCTTTCTTTTTATGAATTTATCATCAAAAGACTCGTCCTCAGAGTTTGAAATATCAGAATCCACAACAATCCCCTTGCTCTTTCCCTTGGTCTTCCCCTTGTTGCTGAAATCCTCAGACTCACCTTCAGTTTCAGAATAGAGATTGAACCCACTATTCTCACTTTCAGTATCATCATCCCTTATTTGTTTACCTTTATTTATGGGTTTCTCAATAGTTTTCCCCTTCGACATCTTATAAACTAAAACCATTAAACCTTGGTAGAGGGCATAGTCTCTTTTAGAGTCTTTCTGCACTTCATGAATAGTATGATCCATAGAGCATGCAAGATAGTAAAGTAGACTAACCTTTTCACCATGGCAAAAGTGATTGAGCAACACAAAATGATGCCTATAAGCCATTGTGAATATCCCATCCATAGTAATGTAGTTGATGGTGGCAAACAACACAAACCTTTACGACCTGCAAATACGTTTAGGGGAATGGTAAGGATTATCTGCCTTCACCAGTTTCCTTTTTTCTCCATCAGTGATAGGAAACCTATCCGCAACCTTGTCAAACACACTTTGATCTCTATAAAATTTAACACCTTCTTTAACCATACCCGTAGCTTCAACAATGACATCTTTGTCCACCTTCATCTTCTGGGTACCAACGAGAACCTTACCATTCTTCCTATTTTTTATGAAATGCTTAGTGACAGTAGGTTCTTTGCTATAGAGCCTTTCCATAAAAATACTCAAACCTCCCTCTTGAAGAATATCCTAGACTTCATTATTTTTCTTCAAGTCTGAGCAAGAAGCCAGTTCAAACCTCTTTTTATTACCTCCCATATTACCCTTAATTTCACAATTCCTCCTTATCTCAGCTCTGTTATTTTCTCTATGATCTATGTGAAGAAACCTAACAATTTTGTTGTTGTTATGAAGAGCCACCCAGAATCTGTGCCAAGTAAATATGATATAACAAATAATAAAACAAGCCTCACCGCCATAGTGATCAATCATAGAAAAATGAGGAAAAGGCATTAGAAGTTGTGATTAGCAAAGACACGTTGCTTCATCTGGATATGGTCTAGTTCAATCAAATATTTCACCTCACATTTGAGATTACTGTCACCATAAAGGGCAATGATTTTGTCAGAGCGGCAAGCCAAGTTGGAAGCCCAATCAGCACAAATGTTGGCATCTGTATATGCATGTGTGAAAATACACATTTCAAAAGTTTCACTAATTTCCTTCATAGTTTTGATGGCATTGTGTATAGACCATGAAGGAGGGAAAACATTATTCAGGCAATTAATAATGTTCAAAGAATCGCCTTCAACCCACACTTTAGTGCAATTTGAATCTTTAACAAGAACCAACCCCTGATAAGCAACAATGACATCAGCAACATGGTTGGTTTGATGACTTATAGGAATACATTTGATAGCTTTGCATATTCCCCTTTCATCCCTTTAAACCACACCACACCCTGCATTGCTAGGGTTACCCTTGGAAGCACCATCGAAGTTAATTTTCATCCATCCATGAGGGGGGCCTTCCCATCTCGCCTCTTCTCTAGGATTAGCATGTATGATGTCACTCCCCTTTATTATCTAATTCTTGAAAATGATGTTATCACCTTGATCTTTGGGGTTCATTATTCCACCAGTGATGTAGAGGTTCTCCACCATATGTCTTTGATTTTTTCAAAAATAATTTGAGCTTTTGAAGCCTTATCTCTGAACACTCTATCATTTCTTTCTTTCCAGATTCCCCAACAAATATGGGGTAAAGAAAATCTCCATAACAAAGTAAATGAATTGTTCTTCGAAGGGTGGAACCAGGAATTAAAAACATCTTGGACAACTTTAGGGAAGACCCATCTGACATTGAAGTTGTCCAGACATCTAGCCCAAATATCAGCAGAGAAGGGAGAATGGATAAACATGTGATTAATGGTTTCCTCATTCTACATACAAAGATGACAAATACTAGGTAAACAAAAACCTCTAGTTTTGAGATTGTCAGTCGTCAGAATCTTATTTTGAAGGACGGTCTAGAAAAAATATTAATTTTGGGAATAAGTCCTTTCACCCAAGCCTTAGCCCATCAAGGACTCTCCTAACTAGAATATTGCTGAAAATATAGAGAGGAGACATAAAATTTACCATCAGCACTAAGTTTCCAGATAAGCTGGTTCATGTCATCAATAGCCACCATAGAATTCATAATTTTATTCAAATACTCAAGGGAAGGATCAACAGAGGATAAGTCCTTCCACTGACCTAAATTCCAATAGTCAACCATAGTAGTACCAAATTTTTCCTTACACTGATCTTGAAACTTGCCCCACTCAGGATTGTCACTAATGGGAGAGTCTAACAGCCAAGTGTCTTCCTAGAATTTAATAAAATTACCCTTCCCCACCTTCCATTTCACTCCTTTGACTATTATATCTCTAGTTCTAGTGACATTCTTTCAGATATTGGAGCTAATCGGAATATCTTCAGCCTTGAGGAAACTGTGAAGGGTAGGGAGTTGTCTTTTATAGTTATTGTCCCATATCAATTTCCATTCTCCCTTAGTATTATAACATCTCCATATTTTCTTAGCCATCAGAAACTCATTCATATCTCTGATCCTTCTAAGACCAAGTCCTCCTTTTCTTATAGCTTTGCACACCTTGTCCCATGCAATCAAATTCATTCTCTTCTTTTCCTCAACCCCAGTCCAAAGAAAGGTTCTTTGAATTTTTTCAATAGCCTCCACAAACTTAACAGGGATTCTAAAAAGACTAATGGCATATAGAGGGATACTTTGAAGAGTATATTTCAGAAGTTGGACCTTTCCCGTTTGACTGAGAAAAGAGCCTTTCCATCCAGCTAACTTCTTATGAACTTTATCCACAAGAGCGCCCCAGAAGGTGTTAGGAGGCACCTGACATAAAGGGAGCCCAAGATAGGAAGCAGGGAGATTCCCAATTTGGCTACTCAAAATATTACTAATATAAAATAAAACTAGGTTTTCTTAGACAAGGATCCTCTCCTCTTCCCCTTTTTGTTAGATATGTATCCTTGAAAATGATTTCTTTACACTTGTTGCAAGATATTGTCTTTATAATGGCATCTTCCTTGCTTAAAGATTTGCATCCTTTATAAGGATCTTCTTCCTATCTTGAAAAGGATATATCCTTGATGTTGAATGTGTTTTATCCTTGATAATATCTATGTTCCTTAAGATATCAAGAAAATTGTAAAGTAGAGGCCCAAAATATCCTTGAAAATGTGTTTTATCCTTGACCTACTTTCATATGACCTACTTTCAATAAAAATAAAAATAAAAATAAAAATATTAAAAATAATTAAAATATTAAAAGATATATATTTTAGAAAATTCACATCTATAAAAGGGTATTTTTATATTATTTATAAGAGTAGGAGTTGTTGAAACATCGAGGTTTTTGAAAACAATTATTTTTTTTGGTAATTGGACCCACAGTGTTATAAAATATACATCTAGTAGACACTTCCAATTGGAAAAGTTGTGGCCCATATTTAACTTACCTAGAATGAATCTATATAGACCATATGTTTGACTAAAATTAATTTTTAGTTATAATACTTAAATTCACTTGTGATGATAAGTTGGTGTAAAATGTAACACAATTTTTTTCTTTTACCCAATCTTATGATTAGTGGTTTGATTCTTGTAAATTAGTGTCATCCTATCCCTAGTTTGTCTTTCTATTAGTTGTTCTATCTCTTTATCTCTACATTATCATGGCTATGATAATAGGTTTGTATTTCTATTAAAGTGAGGCCTAAATATAGTATAGTAAATTGTAACCCCTTTACAATTTACCACTCTATTTGGGCCTCTATTTTAGTGTGCCCTCTCTTGGGTCATTCCAAGTCCATCTAGGTCTTATCATCATATGCTAATGTGAGACCAATTCCTATGTCCTGGGACTTGATACTTTTCCACCATCTTCTCTAGTCCTTGATTCAAAAGACTAAGGTTCCTATCACCCTAGTATGAGTGGGCTAGGGCACCTAGATCCCCAACCCCTCCAAAAGGGCCTTAAATTCAAATGTGTGTGAGTGTCGATTCCCACCATTTGTGATCCAATTCTAATATTTTCTTTTGACCATTGGAAGCCTACCTAAATTCATAAATAACTTGTGAACCCAATATCAAAAATCATTTATCAATCACAAAGTCCAATTTAAGAAGCCATTACAACAATTTCTAATAACCAATAATCCTTAATTTCTTCAATGAAGATTAGATTTGAGTACAAGGAGCATCAAGCTAAAACAAGCTATGTTCAAGCATGTTCTTTAGTGATTATATTATGATTTGTCATGCTATTACATCAACACTTAGAGGACTATCTAAAGAGAATTGCATCACTACCATTATCAATCCTAAGGTATAATATTTTAAATCAATATTTTTAAATTATGATTTAGCCTTTTCCCTATCAAGGGTAAGCTCTCTTTTTCGTAAGTTATTATTTTTGTGGAGGTAAGAACACCAACATAGGGTTTGACTTAGGTGATCCCTTATATAGCATAACCATTTCCCTCTCTTTCATGTGTGTAGGTTCAAATATTACAATAGAGGAGGTTATGAGAGTATAGAGAAGACTAAGACAAATAATTCCAAGTTATGAACAAGCAAAAACCCATAGACTATGTCGAATTACTATAGTGTCTAAATTTTTTTGCCTAATATTTTAGAAAATAGGCTTATAAGATCTCTTAATTGCATTTATGAACCTTTTTGCAAAGTTGGACACCCTACAACCCTAATAATAGGGCATCTAACACACTAGTTTAGCATTTTCAAATCTAGATTGTAGCTATAGGTTCCTTGATATATATCTTATTTTTTTATCTAATCTTCTATGTTGGTTTCCAATTCTCTATCTTTCTATTTATGCTAAAAGTTGTCAATTTTCTATCATTTAATCTAGTTCATTTGCATACACTTCGGGAAACCAAATTCCATAGTAGTCAAAAAGAAGTTATAAAACACTTCGTATTCAACTCTCTTATTAGGATTATAGGTGAATGTTTCTTATGATTATAAGGATATGTCATAGCATGAAATTTGAGATCGTAGTTTACATCTCTAGGCTAGGATATCATTTCCTACATATCACATTTAACTAGAATACCCAAGCTATACACTATAATTGGACAAGTGAAAAGAGAAAGAATGGAGAATGAGATTGATTTAGATTTAGAATTATTCTCTTAATATTTGATTTTTTTCATCATGAGATATTAAGGGAGATTTTTGTAGATGTTGGTTGAAGATTCTCTTTTTTTCTTAAAGTTATTTTATATATAGTTTATTATATAGTTTTGATGTTCTAATTTGGTAAAGTAGGAGAGGGATTAAATCCTTACATATGTTCAACCACATAGGAAAACAAGAGGAAGGAAATCACAAGTAGTGAGACCACCAACACCAAAAAAAGGATAGACCCTTTTTGAAAAGAGGCTTTTGATTGGATCAACTAACCAGTGGGGACAAGCGTCATGACTCAAAAAAAGATTACATAATTAGAAAAAAAAAAGGGGGGGGGGTTTAGTAAGGAACCCCAAAATATCTTCTTGAAAAAACCCCTTGCACTGGAGCTGATACAACTAAGGGCAAATTCAACTAGCAATGGATTTTAAAAGGCTTTGCACAACCTTTTACTTGTAGGACCACCTTTAATAGAGACTTTCTTAGATAAGGATGGAGACCACAAAGAACTGGAGGCACCTGGAAACCTTATTACCACAAAATCACCTACCCATTCCAAAAAAATTATTAAACTATATAACCAAATAATAGAATAGAACAAAAAATCCTAAAGGTTTTTGAAAGGCACCCCTGAACATTTTACTGCTTGTTCTAGATCCATGTTGATAAAGTATCATGGACCACCTCACTAGGTCCATTATCAATAGTATCAATAAGCTTAACAACCCCTACAAACACAATATATAGATCCATCTAAATAGGCCAATTGTTAGTAGAGAAACTAGAAAATTCCACAATAAGGGGACCACCATGCACCATCAATAAGAATCCCTTATTGTAGATCCCTACCTCAATAGGAATAACTATAATAAATAACTTAATAGACTTACTAGAGAAAGCCATAAACATAGTATGGAGATAGACCTTAGCGCAACCTACTTCCATAGGTCCACGAAGATATTTGGTAACATCTCCATAGGGGGGGGAACTCTCATCACCTCAGCCAAAATAAAGGACTCACAATCTGCAAGTGAAGCAGATAAGCCCGAAATCAACCGGCCAAACCTAAAATAAGGAACACCAACATAAGAGAAAACTAAGAGCACAAAGCTCCTCAACAATAGGGGACATCCAAAAATGGATCCAAGAAGAAAATAAGAGGTAGAAAAAATATAATAATTACTACCAGTTTCTAGAACAACATCCATCAAACCTTGAGAGAACTATATAGACCAAATCCTAGACAACCCAAAAAGAACTATAGAGGCTAAAGAAGAAACAAAGTCCCACACTATATGAAATACATTAGGGATAGATCATAGAACCCTCATATTGAGAGGAGGGTCACCCACTGCATAGGCTTGACAAGAGAGAGGTAAGCAAGAAACTACCAAACCCATGAGGGTAACACTTGTAGCATCTAGCTAGACACATCTAGAACAACAATAGACCCAATGACATCAATATAGGACAAAAGGGGAAGAGAAGAGAAAGGCTCTACCCATGTAGAAACAAAGAGAACCAAGAATGAAAGAGCCCCATCATGAGCCCTACTAGAAAAAATAACAAAACCAACACAAGTAGTGAGCTCAACAAGAAAATATCCACTGGGAATCCTGATAGTACCAAGAATTGATAAGTGGGGGAAAGTGCAAGACCAAAGGGATGCACCTGATAGAGGATGGGTAACTAGAAGCCTTACACACCAAACACTCTAGCAAAAGCCAGAAACAAACAAGCCCACAAAACAAAACAACCCCAAACTGGACAAAGAATACCGAGGTTGACAAAGGATATACAGTGTCAACTAAAAGGGGAAGCACAACTCCAATAGCTTGGTTGAAGGAGGAAAAGCGCAATGAGAGAAAGAAGCTCTAAAAGGTCCAAACTCAAAAATCCCCAAGGAGAAAAATAGGACAAACAAAAACACATGAACCAATCAAGAGATAGACCCAACACCATTTGGGTTTCCATATCCATCCTCTCCCTCATCCTTTGTAGATTCCAAAACCCTACACTTTCGCTTGCCTCCATATTCTTATGCCATTTTTCAAAAGTTTCTATAGTTTTGATGCTCCATTGTAGGTTTCAATTTATATTTTGAGTCTTTTGCAACTATTGTAATTCTTTAGAAATAAAAGTTTAAAGGTAACTTTTATCCAAATTTCTCCATGAAAATGATGCAATGTTGCAATTCATTAGTAAGGAAAATCAACATATTATTCTAAAATTTATGCTAAAAAGTTATCTTCCAAAGTTAACATATTGAAGAGTTTTTATGACCATATTATGCCACATTTTAAATCTATAAATTAGAGTTTTGTAAGGGTGCTCATGGTTTTTCAAAAGTTAGAAAACAAGAGCATCTAATTAATTTTAAAAATTAATATAAATTATGGTTTATGCGGTCCAATATTTTGATGTCTAGGTGTGTGTAGTTACTATGTAGATTTGGATCTCCTTATAGTGTCTTCAAATTCATTTCCTTGATTTATTAGGGATCTTATTGAACTATTATCTAGGTATGTGGTTAAGATTTCTTGTAAGGAAAAATTTCTCCATTTAATTCGTTATAGATAGGCTTGTTTTCATTACAATCAATTTTTAAAATGATAGATAACATCAAACAAGAATTAAGTACATGTAATAAATGATGATTTAAGTAGTAGGCATAGTAATGTTAAAATCAATTAAGGTTAGTGGACTTATATTCAACACCAATCTTTGACTTGATAGACAACAACTAATTAGTAGGTTTAGGTTAGATGTATATTCCAATTTTAGAAATAATAAGTTGAGAGATCATTATATAAATCATGAGATCAATCTAGTTCAATCTTATAACTTACAAATTTGACCCTAGGTTGGAAAAATGGAAACTAAGAATCACAACTACTCCTTGGAAGTTAGTATAAATAAAATGATATAATATTTAGGTTATGCACTAGCTCTTAGTAGGAAACATGTCACTTGTATCATTATCATTAGATAAAGATTGGTTGAAGTAAGTCCATAATGAAAGGAAAAAGTGCAAATCATGCAATTTTCATCATTAGCATCATATGTAACAATTGGATGTGCTTTATTTTTTTTATTAGTATTACAAAAAGGTATTATAATTTAACCATTAAGATTAGTGTAATGGATCCCCTTGCCTCAGTGGTCAAAGCTACTCTGGATTTTGGGACTGAGTTGTGTTAAGGATTCTAATACAAAAAAAAATTATAATAAAGTCATTGGACTGTGTACAGGTTGGCAATAGGGTAATGCGTCTACCTAGTAGACAATCCCTTTGTGTCTTTGGTAGGTGGTTGGTTTGTTTTTTTTCTTTCATTCTTTCTTTTATCTTTGTCTTCTTGTCTGGTGGTAATGAGAAATTAAAACCAGAGAAGAGACAGGCAGAAAACAAAGCACATTTTACACTTAGAACGAAACAATAACACTTTATTATTTTTAAGAACTTTACAACAATATATTTTTCTACATCACTACAAATGGAAGGAGGGATGCATATTTATAATCATATACATATATCTAGAGAATTGATCTAAATGCTATGATGGAGAAGAAGAGTCTAGATTTACAATGTGTTGGAGTTTTTTGCAAAGATCTTTATGGTACTTAGTAGTTGAAATATGCTGGAGAATGCTAGAGAGTTACATATTTAATGACTCACCTACTCCATTTGGTGGTCAAAATAAAAATTACCATCAACAACCCCCCATAATGTCTATTTTGAGAGTATAGTTACTTCATTGAGTTGTAACAAGTTTCTAAGCTTGACAAATTTTACAATAGGTAGTGCTTTCATAAATATTTCTGCAATTCGATTTTCTGTTCCAAAAAATTGTAGCTCAACCACTTGAGTTTCAATTAGATCTCGAAAAAAATTATGATGCACTTCTATATGCTTAGAGCATGATATATGGGATTTTTTGACAACTTGATAGTGCTTTGATTATCATAAAATATTATTGTAGGAGAATGTTGTGGATGGTATGTTTCTTTAGGTAGTCTTCTAAGCCACCATGCTTCTTGACACTCCTTTGATGAGCCAATATATTCAACTTTTGTTGATGATAGAGAAACAGTTGATTGCTTCTTTCTGTTCCGAGAAATTGGTCCTGATCCAAGATGAAATATGTATCCTGAAGTTGATTTTCTATCATCAATGTCACCTGCATAATCAAAGTCTGTATATCCAACTAGAGTAGAATCTCCTCCATATTTGTATTCAATGCCAAGCTAATAAGTACCCTTAATATATTTTAGTATTATTTTAGCCACTTTCCAATGTTCAATGTGTGGAGCTGCCATGTACCTGGATACAATACCAACTGCATATGCAATATCTGGTCTAGTTATAGTAAGATATAAAACATTTCTAACAAATTGTCTATACAATTTTCCATCCACCTTCTTTTGAGTAGAGTTAGCACTCAATTTTAATCCTACTTCACATGGTGTATTAGATGGTTTGCAATCATTCATATTAAATTTCCTTAATACATCAAGAGCATATTTGGTTTGAGAAAGGATAATCCTTCCTTCTTCTTGCCATACTTGCATACCCAAGAAATAATGCATTAGTCCTAGATTAGTTATTTCAAAAGCTTGTTTAAGTTGTTCCTTGGTACTTTCAATGCACTTTGTGTGATCTCATGTAATGATTAAATCATCCACGTATAATACAATAATAACAATTATATCATCACTATGATTCACATACACATCTGGATCAACTTTGCTTCTTTTAAATCCCGCTCCTATAAAATATTCATTTATTTTGGAGTACCATGCCCTTGGAGATTGTTTGAGACCATATAATGATATTTTTAATCTACACACTAGATTTTCTTCACCAACTTTAACAAATCCTGGTGGTTGTTGCTTATAAATTTCTTCTTTTAAATCACCATGTATAAATGCACTTTTTACATCCATTTGAAAAATTTTCCAACCAAATTTTGCAGCTCAAGCAACTATTGTACGTATTGAAGTCATTTTAGCAACTGGAGAAAAAGTTTTATTATAATCAATACCTTCTGTTTGTGAAAATCCTTTAGCTACTAACCTTGCTTTGTGTCTTTCGATGGCTCCATCTGATGTGACTTTGTTCTATAATTCCACTTGGAACCAACCACATTTTCCCCTTTTGGAAGTGTTGTCAATTCCCATGTTCCATTTTTTTATCAAAGAGTTGTACTCCTCTTGCGTAGCTGCTTCCCATTCATCTTTTCCTTTTGCTTCTACATATGTGCTTGGAGTTTCAACCTGCATCACCTTAGCCATAAGAGCATAGTTAGAAAAAAAATTCTTAGGACCTTCTTGGTATATTTCTTGAATGCTTCTAGTTTTTTGTGTATTTTCATCATCACTTTCACTTGATTCTTCAACTTGTGTTCCTTCTCCTCCTATAGAAGATTGCACTCCTTGATTTTGATCATTTATGGACTTATCTTCTTTAAACAAAATTGGAAAGTAAGATAAAGTAGGAGAATGATTACTTTCAATATCTCCATCAAACGATACATTCCTTTTGATATGAATTTCATTTATTTTGGGATTGAATAACCTATATCCTTTTGAATCCTCACTATATCCTACCATTATACACTTCTCATTTTTCCTTTCAAGTTTGTTCCTTCTTTCATCAGGAATGTGGGCATATACATTACAACCAAAAACTCTAAAATGAGACACTGTAGGCCTTCTTCCACTCTAGGCCTCTTCTGGTGTTATGTTCAAAACTGCCTTAGTAGGTGTTCTATTCAAGATATATACAATAGTATGAACTGCTTCAGCCCAAAATTTAGCTTCTATATTTCTAGAGTGAAGCATACATCTAGCCATTTCTATTATAGTTCTATTTTTTATTTTAGCTACCCCATTTTGTTTGGGTGAATAAGAAATAGTTAATTCTTTCTTTATTCCATACTCTTTAAAAAATTCTAAGAAGGCTTTATTCAAATATTTACTCCCTCTATATGTTCTTATTATCTTTAGATATTTTCCACTTTTTTTTTCAGCCAAAGCTTTAAAATCTTTAAACTTATGAAACACTTCATCCTTCTTTTGTAGAAAATATACCCAAATTTTTCTAGTATAATCATCTATAAAAGTGAAAACAGAACTTGATCCTCGAAGTGAAGGTATTCTAAGAGGACCCATTACATCACTATGAACCAAATGTAAAGGAGTTTTTTCCCTCCATGATTTTCCTTGTGGGAAAATTTCTACATGTTGCTTTCCCATTGCACATCCTTCACATACCTTATGCCTTGGTGAGATTTTTGGAAGCCCATACACCATATATAGTTTCTCCATAAGCTTGAGGCTTTGATAGTTGACATGTCCCAATCGCTCATGCCATAACCTGCTCATATCATCATATTGGGCAATAGCACACATATGCTCGTCTCCACATTTAGAAGTAAATTATTGAAACTTATATAATCCATTCTCCCTTTTACCAATTGCAGACACTATAATTATCATACACATCTTTGATTAAACATTTGTCATTGTAGAACTCTATTTTATGCCCTTGATTTGCAATTTGAGATACAAAAAGTAGATTTGTTTTCAATTCAGGAACTAACTTCACCTTTTTGAACATACCATTATCAACTTTGACATTTCCAGTCCCTTTAACTTCTAAAGTACTATTGTTTCCTAAATATATTTTTCTACACTACTTTCACTTATTAATTCAAATTGTTTCTTCTTATGAGACATGTGTTGTGTAACACCAGAGTCAATAACCCAATCATCCTTAAAATAATTATTTTCTTTAAGTGCAACACAAAAAGCATTTCTTTTAGAATCAACAAATTTAGTAGACTTATTTGTCTTCTTCTCTATATCTCTATTCTTTTTGAAAAAATCATTTTCTTTGTGACGCATCTTTCCACAATAATTACATTTCCATTTACTTCTATTATAATTTGTAGATGACATACTTTTATTTTCATTCTTCCAATTCCTTTCTTTGGATTGATTATCTTGTGACTACTTATAACATTGTTTTCCTTTCATTATGAATGCTTGAGATTCATCACTAAATGTTTCTCTTTCCTTAATTTGATGCTTTTCTACTTGCACTAACTTAGCACATAACTCTTCAGATTTAATACTTTTTAATTTATCTACAGTATCTAGGCTTCTTATGAGTGATTGATAAGATCTTGGAAGATTGTGTAATATTATTTGCACTAAATCTTTATCTTCTATATCTTTTCCAAGAGAAGCAAGCTCATTTTTCTTTTCCTTTAATTTACTTAAATGTGGAACTAACTCGTGTGAGCTTGATAATTTCATGTTGTATAATTCTGTGGTGAGAGATAAAATCCATACATCACCTAAATTTTGATATAGATTTTTTAAAATGTCCCATACTTAAATTCCACTCCTTTCATTGCGAACTTCTGGAAAATTTTCTTCTGAAAGTGTGAGCTTGATTAATGCTATTGCCTTTTTATCTCTTTTATCCCGATTTTCTTTGTCTTTTCTAGGATTTGTTGGTCTTTGTTCACTACCAGTAATAATCTCATACTAATTTTGAAGAATAGTAATTTCAATATGAGATACCCAGTCATAATATTTTTTTTCATTTAATTTAACTGCGGGCAAAGAAATACCAAGAGAATCCATTATGTAAAGTTTCTTCCTTTTTGGATGAGAGAGATTTCAAAACTTCTAGTACCCAGAGTAAAAGATTGAAAATTCTCACCAATTTGTGTGTAGAAATTATTTTCCTTTGTTGCAGTATGTTTACTTTCCATAGAAAATTCTCAACACTACTCTTAGTCAAATGTTAACCTACAAAATCAATCAAGATTTCACACTATGTAATCTCCACACCACTTCCCAAGATTCAAACATGCTCTAATACCATAATGACAAATTAAAAACAGAGCAAAGGTAGGCAAAAAAACAGACCACATTTTACACTTAGAACAAAACAATAACACTTTATTATTTTTAAGCACTTTACAACAATATATTTTTCTACATCACTACAAAAGGAAGGAGGGCTGCATATTTATAAGCATATACATATATCTAGAGAATTGATCTAAAGCCTACAATGGAGAAGAAAATTCTAGATTTACAATGTGCTAGAGTTTTCTGGAAAGATCTTTACGATGCTTAGTAGTTGAAATATGTTGGAGAATGCTAGAGAGTTTCATATTTAATGAATCACCTACTTCATTTGGTGGTCAAAATAAACATTACTATCAACAGGCGGTTCCTCGTCAGTTTTGGTGTTTTTTTTTTCGATTGGGTGTGCATTCTGCATGCTCCCTAGGTGTTGTTGTTTAGTGGTTATATAAAGGTTCAAGCTTATCTTGGTTTTTATTAATCTAAACATCAATACAATAATTTCAATAGTCCAAATAAGAAATAAATTATCACCATAATATTTTACCACTAATATGAAATTATTGTAAAATCAAAATTAAAGATAAACAAAATTTTGACAATTCTTTTAATAAAAGTGCATATTTTAAATAATAAATTATCATTAACTAGGAAAAATGATGTAAAAAAATCATTCTAAATTATTATAATAATCTTATATAATAAAAAATGTTAAACAGCAAATACACAATTAACTTCTTTACCTCATTTTACTAAATTCAATATTAATAAATTAAAACATCTAATTAATTAATAACTAAAATTAAGAAAAAATTATGTAATATTATCTCAGCAACTACATAAATGCCAATTTTTACAATGTTGAATCTTCTTAAGAATATTCAAATTTAATCTCTTTTAATATTTAAAAAACCTTAGTAGACTATTGGAAATGTGTGATTATTATGACTTGATACAAGATAAAGTAACCATTAAGTTGGCTCCTTACTCTTTGACTTTATCAAATGATATTGGCACTGATTAGATAAAATAAGTCAGAGCTTGCGTGTTATTTAGTTATATTGGTTGGTGGTGTGTGAGTTCGTGTGAAGATGGCTTCGAAAAGAAAAAGCACTGCATGATAACTTTGAAATCATAAACTGACATTTAAAACAAGCTGCATTACGTGCGCAGAAGAAACAAGCCGTGCAATTCCTCTACTTAAATATTTTGGCCTGGACATCAACTATGAGGAACAAAAACATGCGTTTTCCCCACTCAATTGCTATTATTTCCCGTAATACTCACTTGCCTTTTGAATGATTAAAGCTTCAAATACAAGCACGACCTAATTTTAACCAGAAAAACATAAACAATGCGCAATTTTGTATGAATTTTAATTCCATTTGCTAGCTTGCCTTACACACAAAATCAATGCAGATTTTGAATTGAATAAACAATCTGATTGATTAGCTCGCTGGCCTTTGTCTTCTGATGGATACTTAAATACACAACACCAATGGAGATGCAAGCACATCAGCAAGCCAAGCACACTCTAAGCCATGGAATTCCGTATCATGTCACCCCTTCTCTGCCTTAAGATGATTGTGCTGCTACTTTTAATACGAAAAACGACAAATGATTGTACACCAGTTTTAGCTGCCGGTGGTGACAGTGATAGTATTCTTCAAGAGCCAACAGTGCCCCTGCTCAGTTATTTAAGAGTTTACAAGTTTCAGAAGATGGTTACTCTATCACTCACATTAGATAGTTCATCTGGTAAGACTGCATTAGTAATGCATTTTTTTCCTTTTTTTGGTAGTAATTAGCAGCTTTTATAGGAATTGAATTGAGTGATGAGGATTGCAGGTAGTGGGTTCAAGTCAAAGATGCTTACATGTATGGCTTCTTCAACGCTGCGGTTAAACTCCAGGCGGGATATACTATAGGGATCATCACGTCATTCTATGTATATACACTAATACCCGTACATGTAATTAGGGTTAAACTGGACTATTTAGGATCATTAGAGATAAGTTTGTAGGACCCATTATTCCTAATTAGGGTGTGGCCAGTTGAAGGTCGGCTGTTCAAAATCCAGGCCCAGCTTATGGTTCCAGCTGACCCAATTTTACCAAAGGGGTTACAATAGAATTCTTGTTTCTCATCAGTGTGAATGTGATGCAAGTTTTTAATGGGTAATTTGTGATAATCAGCTTTCGAACAGCCAAACGTATGAAGGATGGCACGATGAGATAGACATAGAGTTCTTGGGAACAATACCTGGAGAGCCATACAAATTGCAGACCAATGTTTATGGCAACAGTACGGGAGATGGAAATCTGATCGGCAGAGAGCAACAATTTCATCTCTGGTTCAACCCAACTCAGGATTTCCACAACTACAGCATTCTCTGGACGCCATCTCAAGTCCTGTAGTTTTATTCTCTCCCTGATAATCTCACAGCACAGCTAAACAGTAGATATTACAAGCTAATATGCTGCAATTTAAAACTTATTATTGTTTTGGTTACAGATTTTTGGTGGACGTTATCCCCATAAGGAGGTTTCCTAAGACAAAGAGCCTTGGAGTTATATATCCATCGAAGCCAATGTCTAAGTATGCAAGGATTTGGGATGCATCTTCATGGGCGAGAGATGGAGGGAAATACAAGGCCAGCTATACGTATGAGTCCTTCCTTTCCAGTTACACCAACTCCCAAACGATTGGATGCCATGACAAGGATAACTACTGCTCCAAAGTGCTCTTAGATGGCTGTTTGGTTTCTCCGCATTTGAACAAAAAGCAAATCGTTGATCTGAAATATGTTAGGAAGAATTATATGACATACGACTACTGCCAAGATTTGCAGCCATATCCCAAGGGTTCCATGCCTGAATGCCCAACACAACCATCCGATTCATACTAATTTATTCTCCAAAGTTTTGTAACGGGGGAAGTGGTATTGGAATTAGGAAGACAAATAGATTATTCATTGTAATTCTCATCTTTATGTTTTATCCTGCATAAATGAGGTTTCAAATCAAATTATAAGCATTATAGAGTATAAAAAAGTTTATTATTGTACCATGTGTCGTCTTCTATGGAAGAATATATACTTGTTTCTTCTTTTCATATCAAAATTTCAAATTAACTCTCATCTAAGCAATAAGTTAAGTCATAAAGATGTCACTTTGCCATCAAACCTTTGCCTAATAGACAAGAAGGATAATCAAACTGCCCAATCAAACCTTTGCCTAATAGACAAGAAGGATAATCAAACTGCCCAAGAAAACTATGAAGATTAATATTAAAAGATATGAATATCTTAAAAAGTAACAAAGGAATCAAAGCTTTTTATTGCAATGTTTTTCAAAACTAGGGTTACATGTAATAGTCACACCCTTTGAGTTGATATCAAGTTACAACTTAGAGCATAAATACACAAAATATAAAAATAATAAACATTAATCATTAAGTGGTGAGAACAAGAGTAGGAGGAATGAGGATCCTAGTTATCTAACATTCCAATAAAAGAGAAAGAAAAACTAAAGGAGATTCTAGAGGAAATGAAAAATATTCTTGATGGAAGGTAAATATAGCATGAGGTGGACCTACTCCAAAATTAGGGCAATGCAATGCTAAATATAACTATATTGTGGCAGATTGGCTTAGGAAAATATGGCATACCAATTTACCTCTATTGGGACAAGGATTGTCTTCAGAAGGCTAGAGTCTTCACTTGAGAAACTTTGCAAAAGAAAGTTCTAACTATTAAGAGGTTTCTCAGGATGGGATTCTTTAGTCCTTCAAGATTTAGTCTCTATAAAAATTTTGGAAAGAAAATGTGGATCACTTATTCTTAGGTTTCCAATCAAGTCTTGAGAATTTTGGAGGTGGTTATGTGCCAAGCTTAGATCGATTGTTGTCCTTACCAATGATGTTCATAGCTTATTTGAGGCATGACCCATTCTAAACAAGAATAGTAGCCTCACAAGCCTTTCGATCACGAATCCATCAATAATGATATGAGAAATTTGGAAAGAATTAAATAAGAGAATCTCTTAAGATAAATCCCTTTTGATGCCCTCCTTCTTGAATAAGGTGGAGGTAGCAATCATAGAAGTGGTGAACCAAAGGGTGAAGTTTCAAGCACCTTAGAAGAGATTCTTTACTAGGTGGGACAACAAGATGACAAAAGCTGCACACTTTAGACTTGGAGCTACTCCCATTGGGGGTGTTGAGAACTTGCTCAACCAAAAATAATCTAAAGTAGAAAACACCTAAATTTGGGTGGTAAAAATTGAATTTCAATGAATCTTCCAGAGAAAACCCGAACATATCTACAAGCAGTTGTCTTATTTGAGACTGAAATGGTTAGGTAATTTTGTCAAGCATATAGAAATCTTTGTCTTTAAGACAAAGTAGAGATAGAAGGAGATTCACCGCTTGCGATCAATTCTATTAGAATGAAAGGTTGAAAAATTATCTCCCTATTTGAAGGGGCCAAATCAATCTTGGAGAAATATAATTTAAATCATGTTTGCCACGAGGTAAACAAGGAAGTATAGACTCCCTTGCCAACTTGTAAATTCATAACATATATTAGTTCTTTACAATGTGACAACAAAGTAAATTGGCCACATGTACCATTAGTGACGAGACATAATGAGTATACCAATAGTTGTAAGTCCTATAGCCTATCTGATATCACATATGTTGTCGAGAATTATTTAAAGGAAGAGTAACTATTATTTCACAGTCTTGGCCTCGCAAGCACATGTGAAATGGATGGGGCCAATATTAAAAAGTAAAGGACTCAATTGATGCTATTTTGAATCAATAGGTTAGTAATTATATGTATTTGGCAATAGAAAATGTAATCTGATTAGTTTTCACTCATCACCAAATAATGTTGTTGGATATCATTATAGAAAAAGTATAAAAGATAGTTTTTAATACTCATTATTGACTCATCCTCGTGGTCATAAAATGGGTTATTAGGGATGATTTCACAAAAAAATTAAAAAAATATAGGCTTAGTAGAAGCATCACCAAGTTTTTAGCTTCGTATTGGATATCTAGAAATTGAAGGACATTTAGAAGGATCTTAGATGGGTTCTTACAAAGAAGAATCCCCTTTGTAGTTTGGATGAGGTCTTGCAAGTTGCATGATATGGACTAGGAATTCCTTAGTTGGCTAACTTCCAAAAGATCCTAATGGCCAAGGCTTTAGTGGAGTGGTTTCCTTTCTTCTTACACTTCAAGTCAATCTCTTTGGACTAGTATCATCTCAAGATTGTTCATTAATGATAAGCTAAAACATGGCATTGGATGGATGTATAATTTTATCAATGAAGAAAAAGATGGGCAACAAGAAGTGGTACATGGGTATCATATGTATAGTTTATATTTTATAATATAGTGTGTACATAAATTTCATGGAATCTAGCTGTCGCTAGGATTTTGTTTCTTTGTGGTTATGTGAGGCATATAGAGAAAAATCCCAATGATAATTTATGCTTTAGGTTGTTAAGAAATTGTCTGTAAATAGGCTTTTGGAAGTTACCTAGTATTTCTGGTATATTGGGAAGTGTATAAAAACTATTTCATTGTAAATCTTTCACAAGATCAATACATTATAAGTAGCCCTACTGACTACAATTTATCCATCATTTTTTGAATTTATTCTTAATTAAAAATATTAACATAAAATATGAATACATGTTTTTTTTAATGTATCTTGACCTTGATTTTGTACATGTATTTGGGGAGAACAAGTTTGAAGGAATTTAAGTGTTTGATGTATGATTTTTAAACATGAAAAAAAATCTTGTAACTAAAGTATAATAATTTCTAAACAAAGAAAGAAAAAATTGTATATAAAAAAAGACACATATATAAGTTAGTGTAATCTTGGTGAGTCTCATGGTAAAGGTTTATATAATTCTATTAAATCTAGCTAATTACCATACAAAGAATCATGGATATAAATTCATTTCTTTTAGAAATTAAGGGTATAGAAACAAAAAAAAATTAAATTATAAATGTATTTTAAGGGGAATTTAATGTAATTAATATAGTTCAATTTAATCATAATCATAAAAAAATAGATTTAATAATTAGGGTTAGAAAAAAAGGTTTGTAAAATGAATTTTGAAAATGACAAAGATAATCTATTTTCTTAGTTTTATATGTGATAATGGATATTATATTGTACTATAAGTTTAATAATTCAAATTAAAATTTCCAAAACAAGTAAAGAAATGTGAGTGATACAATTTTTAACTCTACATGTTATCCTTATTTTGACTATCATTTGAACTAGCATGAATCATGTAAACAAACAACCAACACAAAATTAAATAATAAGAAAAAAATAATAATTATGAATTATGCATTATTTAGGTCCACTGATAACTTTGTTTCAAACATTCATGCATAAAACTACACTAATATCATTTAAAAACATTAAAGTAAGCACATAAAACTTTAAACTATCAACAATCCTAGCGTATTGTAGCATAATCCCCAATTCTTGATCTAATGGCCCTACTTTTTATTTCCATCACTATTGATCTATCATCTAATTCAACATGGTTATTGACTATTCTTGTTGTAGTTTCTCGTCAATCAATTTCAGTAGTTAGGCATATTCTCCCACATGGAGCCACAAGTCAAGTCATTTTTTGTGGTTTCTTGGACCATTGTATATGGGTGAAATAAATGTCTTCCCAATTTTTTCTCTTAGTCACATAACTAGATCAACAATATATAGTTGACAAGAGTTGGATCTGACATCATTTAGGCTTTTTCTTTGGGTGTTGTGTTATGATTGGTAGCTTGGCTATAATTGTATTATTATTATTCATTTTAGTTGTTTTATATATCATTAAACCCATTTTGTGTGCTTTGGGTTGTCTTATTGTACAAAAGGGTTTGGACTTATTCAAACCCCACCATTTTACCTATCATTAAAATTAATATTAACAATCATCAAGTATAAAAGTTAAAAATGAGGTGTAGGATTATAGACTAAAAAATTTCTTGATGCCTTGTGATGCAACACTTTACTAACTTTCCTCTTAATTGATTAAATGATTTTAAGTATTTAATTAAACTAACTTTATTCTTCTATTTTCAAATTCAAAAATTAAATTTTTCCTCTTCTCATAATTAAATAATTTTTAATTATCTAATTATGAAACTTTCCTCCAACATTTGTTTAGATTAGATTAAACTAGGAGAGGCCTGAAAAATTTCATAACCATTACATAGACAAAAAAATGAGAAAAAACTATGGGACTCACAAGGAGTGAGATCCAAAAATAGGAGTATAGCTACCAAAAAGTAACAAAACCCAATGGGCATCCAAAACTAGACACCACAAACCCAAAGATAGATTAGGCTATAGATAAATAGATAAACAAACATACAAACCTACCTCCATAGAAGTCACGAATCGATGGCCTACCTAGTGGGGGGATTCTCAATCTTCCAATCCTAACTCATAGCCTTCATTTTATTAGAGGAGATTCTCTTGTTAGATCCTTTACCAAAAAAAATAGTAGGGTATTTTGAAGTCACTTTCACCCTAGACACCGACACCTCTAAACTAGTAGCAAGGGAGGAATCCAAATGTTGATTCTTCCTAGCTTGCCTCTTGTTGATCTCATCTTGGATGGCTTGAAGAGTTGTCAAATTCTTTTTGAACATTTTATTGTTTTGAGTTAGATCACATCCTCCATGTTTATTTTAAGGAACACTTGGTTGTTCTAAATAACTTCAATAGCCTTCATCGTTGCCTATCATCGAAACCCTTTAGTTCATCCTCTATTCCTTCCCATTTATCAAGATTCTCGACCAAATCATTGCTCACTTCCTAAACCCTTTGGTCTTTGTCCTCCATTTCCTAGCTAGAATCTTTGGAAATTGTTTGGTGAGGGCTTCCCATCTATTAATTTTCTTTTTTTGCCTCATTAAGCTAACCCAGAAGCCAATGGATGATAACTTCCTATTTATTTTAGCTACCATAGATTTCGTTAAATTTATCCGCAAAGGCATAGAAATCACATTTCCTTAGTGAATTTGTAGGTGATGGAGGAGGGGAAACAAAAGGAGTGGAAGGGGTACTCGCTTTGTTAACAAGGTTATTTAGGGTCCACTTCAACCTAGTAGACCATGAGGAATAAAAATCCTCAAAGGCATTTTCCTCTTCGTTCAACTCTTAAATAATTCTTTCAATAGTGGGAGAGGCTAGGTGATCTTGGATTTAGCTATTCTATTGGGGTTAACTTGGGTTAAAATAAGGTAAAAATTATAAAGCCATAGGGTAAGCCCCTAGTGTAGGGGAAGGACATATTTGATTTTGGCCACAACTATAGACTAATAGATAGACAAAAAAAGCCAATAAGGGAAATTTGTAATTCAACCCATACCTTAAATAGTTCAGCATGGGGAGAAGTTGTGAGTGGAAACATTTAAACCTCTTGTCCAAGGTAATTAACTTCACAAGAAGAAATGCCACCTATTTCCAAACCCTAGGTTTAAGTCATTCTTGTTGCAACCACTCTACATATGGATAACTTTTTCACCCAGTTTTAGGAAACATTTAAAATCCTATTTCTAATTGTCCTTTGATTTCTTAGGGAAGGTAATGGCTTACACCACAAGACCCATTGCAACGACAATGGTTTCCATAGACATAGTAAATTCTACCCCAACTACTTGAATTTCACCTTCATCCCAATATTGGGCAAATGTCTATATAGAGTAGGGTTATAACCTTTCATACCTTCAACATAGGTCGCTAGATTGCCCTCCAACATCTTATCCTAGAGAATCCTATTTTTTTTAAACTTGAAGGAATTGTCTATCTCCATCCAGATAAGATGTCTGCCCATGATATGCATAGTAAGACCAAGAATATGACTCAAAAACTGATAGCTAAAACTAGCTTTGGGAAAGGTACAATTTTAAGAAAAAGTCATTATTGCTAGAAGCATAGCTTTCACTAGATTTAACAAGGTCAATCCTTTCCAATAAATGATTGTAGTACAACGTGGCCAAGATGAAGGTGAAAAAGGCCAATATAAAATCTTTAGTTCTCATTGGGATTAATGTCTTCAAGTATCTTGGCACGAATATCTTTAGGTAATTCATGTTACACCATCCAAGTTTTAAGCCCCTCAAAAAATGGACCTAAGTTAGCTAACCTATCTACAATCCTATTTCCTTATGTAAAGGTGCGATGAAATCTTACATGGGCAAAATGTAGCAATCATATCTTAGCATTTGGTGATTAGATCCACCTTCCACCATCCATGCTTCACCTTTCCTTGCAAGCCCAAGTTAGCCACATAGGCCACCATGACTTTACCACTTGGATCTCTGATGACTCCAACCCCACCCACTCGACTCAAGTTACCCTTACAAGACCCATAAAAAAATAATTTCAACCAATTGATGTTGAGGGGGGATCAATTTCCTACAACATTAATTAATTTTTTTTAATTTAATTAATTATTTATTGTACAAATAAATAAATGATCTTTACTATTTAATTATTCTAATTTTGTTCCACCATGCACATTAATTAAATCCCTTTCTTCCACTTTTCCTAAAATTAAATAATTATTTTAATTATTTAATTAGCTAAATAATTATTTTATAATTAAATAAATTTTTAGTTTATTTAATTCTTCACTTTTCAAAATTAAATCCCTCTAAAGTAAATAAAATCTTTATTTAATTTTTTTATTTCTCTCATGCACATGTTTAAATAATAATTATTATTTAAATATCTAATTAAGTCCTCTTAACTACCACTCACTTTGAGTTCCACTCGCAGTCACCTCTTCTAATAGATTCATTGATTAACTGAACAACCCAATCAATTCTCTTAACAAATCAATCAAATTAGTCAATTGATTAGTCAACTTGAATCACAAAGTCAGTTAACTCCTAATCAATTATTCTCAACAAATCTCATTCATTGATCTCCAAATCCTCTCCTAAGAACTCAATCATTGATTAATATCTCAAAAATCTATATATGCAACCCTATTCAACATTAAAAAACAACCATAGTCTTCGATATTTTGTGCAATCATATTACCCAATGAAGTGCTACAATTCTGAGAGCCAATTCATACAACACAAAAGTGAAAAGGAAAATGGAGGCTTCGTGCAAGGATGCACTAATGTTTTGATTTCCATGTTGATTTCCTTGTTGCATTCATTTGTATTCCTTCATTAATGTGATTTAATTGATTTGAGTTTTTTGGTTACTCTTACAGTCAATTTCCAATTTTCTTTGACAAACATTCAAAAGGTATAATCCAAGAAGAAATTGACGATGCATCCTAGGATCCCCATATTATTGCAATCATGAATGCACTATTGTCTATTGTTCCAAATAGATATTTCCTATTACTCACACAAAATGGAGAAAATAGATGATGGTGTCTTACCCACCTTATATCACTTTGTCCCTCTCCTAGGTTCCTCATACCCATAAGGAATTCAAAGGCAATGAAAACTAGTGATTTGTGACATTTTGAATGTAGATTTTTTTTAATTTTAGGAATCAAATTGCATTTATTTTTGTATCTCCTTCAAAAACTAGTTTTTAACAAAAAAAACAACATTTTTAAAGAGTGAGTTGCATGTGGTTGCACGTAACTTTTTTTCTACAAGGGATAAAATTATGATTCTTTTGGATATTGATTTGTAACATTGGTATACAGTGTTTGCATTTAGTTTCATAATGTTTTGTTGCACTTTTTTAAATTAAGTTTTGAATTCGAAGTAATTATAATTTAGATAGAGGTCTTGATGGCATTGCATGAAGATTGCATTGAAGAAGTATAGTGTTGTCATTGATTTTAATTGCAACTGGTAATGAAGAAGTAAAGAAACCGGTAATGAAGCAATGAAGATCAACTGGTAACCCTAACCAGTTGAAATGCAGAACCCTAACTGATGGAGCTTGGAGATCGGTTGTGATTATTTATGACCAAATGATGATCGGTGATGAAGATACCACATAAGCATGTTGTATGTGATGAGTTTCGAAAAGGTTTTGGTGTGTAAAGATAACCGTTTATCTTGGGAATGATAAAATGCATAGTATGAAGTGACAAACGCATTATGTGTTACAAGATTCAAAGTGCAATGATCCAAGAGTGGTTGTAGATGACTAGAAGAATGTAAAGTTGATTGCATGTTATCTAACGATCAAGATTGAACCAATGTGTTTGTAATCTCTATGAGAATTTTAGGGTTTGTGTTGTGTTACTGACCTAAAGTATTTGTTTTTAAGGTTGATGAATTGATTTAATGAGTAGTTGTCAAATTTGGTTAAGTGTGAAAGTGACTGTTGCCAAACTAGGAGGTGTGTCTGCAGAATGATGTGAAGGCAAATAGGAACGATAAAGGATCTGATTCAACAAGGAAATGCTATTTTTAGATCGATCAAAGAACCTGTTGTTCTCTAACCATTACAATAGTAAAATCCCTTAACTGGGTAAGCTCTAATAGGCTTGTTGTTGAAATCCTCTAACCAGGTGATCCATTAGATTGGATTTGAAATCCTCTGCTAAGGTTACCTTTAATAGGGTATTACCTTTAACAGGGTATTTGTAGTCAATCCCTTAACCAGGTGGTCCTTAACCGGATTTGTTCCTAATAGAACATTCTTGTATAAGATTCTAACAAGGCTTGGCTCCTAACAAGGCGAAATTCAGAAGATTTCAAAATACTTGTGGGTATTCATCCCCACTGTGGTTTTTCCCATTTGGGTTTCCATGTCAAAAGTCATTGTGTCAAGTGGTGAATGATTTTGTGCATGTGTTTTTGGTATGGTTGATATAAATGATTAGTAAATCTGCATAGTTATATCTAAATGATTGGAAATGATCTAAAATATGTTATTATTGGTATTAGTGAAATGGTTTAAGGTTTTGGTCAAAGGATGTTTAAGTTTCAGATTTGTTTCTTTATATCATTGAAGTATTTGGTCAACCGGTAAGGTTTAACAATGTTGCTGTAGTTTTGTTAAAGTGTCTAAACTGATATACTTTATGAGTTTATTCTAACTTGGAAATAAGTTTGGTGAAAGGTTAGTTAATTTTCTATCTATTTATTCAGCCCCCCCTCTTAGTAGTTGACCAGATCTTTATAGTTTTATCATATTATCAATTGAAATCAAAGCATTCTAGGTCCTCTTGAGTATAAGCCTAATAGCCTGAGGATAAGATTGAGGAGAAAACAATGAAGAGAGAAGGTATGAAGTTAAATAGAGATAACTACAAAATTTGGAGTGATAGGATGAAGATTTACATCAAGAGCTTAGGAAATCAGTATTGGGATCATGTTGTTACTAAGTATAACTTCCCTAGTGGAATTCTGACAGATGATCAAAAGAAGGAGCAATAGGAGAACAACCAAGCATTGGAGGCCATCATCAGTACCTTGTCAGATTTAGAATATGTTGATGTTCATGGATTGGACACTGTATATGAAGTTTGGAAGAAACTAGAAGAAATCTATGGCAGTGATGAGCATGTATAAATAGCTAAGGAAGAGAGTCTTAGAGGAAAACTTGATGACATGAGAATGGCTGAAGGTGAAAACATTCAATTATATGGTCAGATAATCAAGGAGATAGTTGGATAAATCAAAAGTGTTGGAGGTACAGTGGAGGATGCCACTATGGTTAGCAAGGTATTGAGAACCCTTCTACCAGTCTACGCTATCAGAGTTGCAGCCATTCAAGAACTCAAATATATTGACAAGACAAAGGTAACTCTTGACTCTATCATTGGTAAATTAACTGCAATTGAATTAAATGGTTTTGATGGAAGTGTTCAGAGGTTAGAATATGCATTTAAAGCCTCAGTCTCAACCCCACTAGTAAGGAAAAGCAAAGAAGTAAGTTACAATCATGAATCTAAATCTAGAAGATAGGTAGATGATGATGAAAGCTTGATGGAACTTCAAGCATTGTTGGCCAAGTGATTACCTAGAGGTACCGGTAAGTATAGAGGTAGATTACCACTGAAATGTTTTGCATGTAATCAGATAGGACATATTGCTGCTAATTGTCCTAATGAAGATAACAAGGAAAAAAAGAGAAATATAGGAAGTTTAAAGGAAAAGGAAAAAGAAATTGTTTCATTGCAGTGGATGAAGGTATTACAGATGAAGAATCCAAGGGAGATACAAATGAGGACATTGTCTTTGTTTCTATCAAAGAAGACATATCAGATCATAAGGCATTGGTCTCTCACTTGGACAACTCAGATGACTTGGTTGTTCACACCACATGACTGGTGACCGGAGAAAGTTTCTAACATTAGATGAATTTGATGGAGGTGTTGTCAGATTTGGGAATAACTCTCCTTGCGTGGTGAAGGGAAAAGGATCCATTTCACTGAATGGTAAGAGTAGTGCAGATGATGTCTACTGGGTTGAAGGTTTGAAACATAATCTTTTGAGTGTTTCTCATCTCAATGACAAAGGTTCCCAACTAGAATTCAACAATGGAGTTTGCAAGATATTTAGAATCAAAGGTGAATTGATTGCAACATGCAAACAAACTAGAGGTAATATTTTTCACTTAAACTCTAAAGTCAATAGTTGTTTGATTGTAATAGTAGAAGATAGTTGGCTTTGGAATCAAAGGTTTTGCCATGTGAATTTTGATAACATTGTAAGAGTCAGCAAGTCAAAATCAGTAAGAGGATTACCACAGTTGGACAAACCGGTGAATGCTTTGTGCAAGGGATGTCAGTTAGGGAAATTAACATCCTCAACCTTCAAGAGAAAACCTTTCTTAGCTGAATATTTGCTTGATTTGGTTCATAATGACCTATGTGGACCAATTAGGACTAGGAGTATTCAAGGAGATTGGTACTTCATGATATTTACCGATGACTGCTCAAGGATGATGTGGGTCACATTCTTGAAAGACAAGACACAAGCACAAATTTAAAGCATTCAGAGCCCTGATTGAGAATGAAAGTGGAAGGAAGCTGAAATGTTTAAGGACTGATCAAGGTGGAGAATTTACTTTAGAGGAATTCACTAGATACTGTGAAAACAATGGGATCAAGATGTAGCTATCTACACCAAGGACACCACAACAGAATGATATTGTAGAAAGGAACAATCAGTCAGCGGTTGAAGCTGCTAGGACTATGTTAATTCAAGGAGGTGTAGCTAAGACATTTTGGAGGGAAGCTGTCTGCACAACTATTTATACAATGAACTGGATACTGGTCAAAAGAGGTAAAGACAAAACACCTTATGAATATTGGTATGGTAGATCATTGAATGTCAGTTACTTCAAAAATTTTGGTAGCATATGTTTTATTAAAAGAAGTTATTATATTGGAAAGTTTGATGCCAAAAGTGATGAAGACATATTTCCCGGTTACTCCACCAAGAGAAAAGCTTACAAGTGCTACACCAACCAGACTAAGAATATCATTGAAAGTGTCAATGTCCAATTAGATAAATTTCTTGAAAAATATGAAGAAACCAACAAGAAGAAGGAAGAAGAAGAACCAAACACACTAGTTTTTGAACCGGAACCGATAAAGCCAGAAGTTGGAGAACTGAACATAGAAGCCCTAGTTCAACCGGAATAGGAAGGTCCAACAGAAGATGAAGAAAGTGAAGAAGAAGAAGAACCTGAAAAACTAAGATCATATTATTCCAAGGTATATCACACTCAATCACAACCCTGATTAGATTATTGGAGACAAGAGTGCAGGTGTGTTAACTAGAAGAAGGCTAACAAAAAACTCTTGTATGATATCCACCATTCAGCCTAGAACAGCAAAAGAAGCCTTTGCAGATGAAGACTTGATCAAGGCAATGGAAGAAGAACTTGATCAGATAGAGAAGAATAATGCATGGTCATTGGTACCCAAACCGGAAAAAAATAATGTAATAGGCACAAAGTGGGTATTCAGAAACAAATTGAATGAAGATGGAGTAGTGGTCGGGAATAAAGCAAGACTAGTATGCAAAGGATATGCACAAGAGGAAGGTGAAGATTATGGTGAGACATTTGTACTAGTAGCAAGATTGGAAGGAGTAAGGACTCTACTTGCATTTGCAGCATATAGAGGATTTAAGGTATATCAGATGGATGTTAAATCAACATTCTTAAATGGAATATTGGAAGAAGAAGTCTACATAGAACAACTAGATGGTTATGCATTAACTAAAGAAAAGGATATGGTGTGCAAGCTTCGTAAGG
Source organism: Cryptomeria japonica (assembly GCF_030272615.1). Classification (NCBI taxonomy): domain Eukaryota; kingdom Viridiplantae; phylum Streptophyta; class Pinopsida; order Cupressales; family Cupressaceae; genus Cryptomeria; species Cryptomeria japonica. The sequence goes on along the minus strand of NC_081413.1, from coordinate 460,956,735 downwards.
CACTATAGGGATTTAAACAAGCACCAAGAGCATGGTATGAAAGATTGCACTCTCGCTTAGTAAAGATAGGTTTTCAAAGAACCAGTGAAGATAGTAACATATATCTCAAGATAGAAGGAGATAAAATACTAGTAAGTGAGGTATTTGTTGATGATATCATTTTTGGAGATAATGATGATATGTATCATGATTTTGCTAATGAAATGAAGAATGAATTTGAGATGTCACTAGTAGGTGAGATAAAAAAAAATCATAGGCTTGCAAATCCAACAGATGAAGGAAGGAATCTTTATCACATAATCCAAGTATGTGAAGGAAGTGTTGAGAACTTTTGGAATGAGTCACATATGATTGCAAGCAAAAGAATTTTTAGATACTTGAAAGGCACAATAGATTATGGATTATGGTATCCATATGCTGAAGACTTTGACTTAAAATTCTATACTGATGCAGATTGGGCAGGCAATGTTGATGATAGGAAAAGTACAACTGGAGGAGCATTTTTTCTTGGAGGCAGATTAGTGTCTTGGAGTAGCAAGAAATAGAGTTGTATCTCCCAATCAACAACATAAGCTGAGTATGTTGCAATTTACATGAATTGTACCCAAGAAATTTGGATGAAACACATATTGGAAGGTTTCAAGTTGAAGATATCAGAACTGATAAGAATTTTTTGTGATAATACTAGTGCTATCAATATTTCTAAGAACCCGATGTTGCATGCTAGGACAAAGCATATATAGTTGACGTATCATTTCCTGTGAGAGAAATTTCAAAGCAAAGATGTATCACTAGAGAATGCTTCCACTAAAGAAGAACTGACAGATATTTTTACTAAGCCTCTACCTAAGGCTACATTTGAATATCTTAGAGGTGAGTTAGAGGTTTCACCCCTACATGAAGTCAATTAAGTAGATATGGAAGACATCAATCCCAGAGCCTATTGAAAATATTGAAGAAGGATTGGTGAAGAATGGAGCTACTCCACAGGGGGAGAAGCTAATTCCATATCGATGAAGCATGGATAAGAAACATAATGCTTTACCTTCACTTTGGCATTGCTTTCAAAGAGGGGAAAATGTATATGATTGATAGTCTTATATGTTAAGGAGACAAGATAGATATAGACCAGTTACCAGCTAAAGATATGAAGATATAGTTGAAGGATAGTATATGTTGAAAATGTAAACTAGGATTCCTATACCTGTGTATACGCTTTACTCTCAATCATGACAATCAATTGGTATTGATATTTATATTGCCATCAATACCAAAGGGGGAGAATGTTAGTATTGCATGAAGATTGAATTGAAGAAGTATAGTGTTGTCATTGATATCAATTGCAACCGGTAATGAAGTAGTAAAGCAATCGGTACAATGAAGCAGTAAAGCAACCGGTAATGAAGTAGTGAAGATCAACCGGTAACCCTAACCAGTTGAGATACCTAGAAGAATGTAGATTTGATTGCATGTAATCTAACGGTCAAGATTGAAGCGATGTGTTTGTAATCTCTATGAGAATTTCAAGGTTTGTGTTGTGTTACCAACCTAATGTATTTGTTTTTAAGGTCGATGAATTGATTGAATGAGTGGTTGGAAAATTTGGTTAAGTGTGAAAGTGATTGTTGCCGAACCAGGAGGTGTGTCTGCAGAATGATGTGAATCTAGATAGGAGTGATAAAGGATCTGATTCAGCAAGGAAGTGTTATTTCTAGATCGGTCAAAGAGCCTGCTATTCTCTAACCATTACAATAGTAAAATCCCTTAGCCACGTAAGCTCTAACAGGCTTGTTGTTGAAATCCTCCACTAGGGTTACCTTTAATAGGGTATTACCTTTAACATGGTATTTGTAGTCAATCCCTTAACCGGGTGGTCCTTAACCGGATCTGTTCCTAACAAAACATTCTTCTATAAGCTTCTAACAAGGCTTTGCTCCTAACATGGTAAACTTCAGAAGAGATCAAAATACTTGTGGGTATTCATCCCCACCATGGTTTTTCCCATTTGGGTTTCCACGTGAAAAATCATTGTGTCAAGTGGTGAATGATTTTGTGGATGTGTTTTTTGGTATGGTTGATATGAATGATTGGTAAATCTACATAGTTATATCTAAATGATTGGAAATGATCTGAAATATGTTATTATTGGTATTAGTGAAATGGTTTAAAGTTTTGATCAAAGGATATTTAAGTTTTAGATCTGTTGCTTTATATCACTCAAGTATTTGGTCAACCGGTAAGGTTTAACAGTGTTGTTGCAGTTTTGTTAAAGTGTCTAAATAGGTATACTTTGTGAGTTGATTCTAAGTTGGAAATGAGTTTGGTGAAATTTAGGTTAATTTTCTATCTAATGATTCACCCCCTCCTCTCAGTAGTTGACTGGATCTTTATAGTTTCATCATATTATCAGGTGTATGTTATTGCACATAACTTGTTCAGTATGTGTCAGAATTCAATTTTTACTTTTGTTAGAAAAGGAAATCAATACCTAGTGCGTACATATTTTTGAATTTTTTTAATTAATTTATTATTTTCACTCTTATGTAGAACAAAGAAGTTGATGTTCAGTGAAAACCCTACATTTAGTATAACTTAGAAAAAATACATCATAAAATAAAAAATATATTAAAATTATAGTTGTTAGAAAGCTTGTTTCAATGGCTACCATCTTGTAATTTGGTTTGTCAATTTGGTTTCATTTGAACATTCAATCTGAGATTTGAAAGACAAAAATCTATAGAAAGTTTGAGGGAGAGAGTGGGGGGATAAGAAATTAGGGAGTTTGATAGAACATATCTTTGACTAAATGGGGGTTTGATCAAATATATTATAAAAGGTTCAAACGAACATCATGTTAATCAAACCTACTTAACGTGCACAAACTTTTTTGTAATGGTCATATTCAATCGAACACTGTAAATTTTAACTATTGGCATTCATTTAAACTCCATCCTATCAATTTTTTATTTTTTTAAAAATCACAATCACATATCATTAGATGGGTAAAAGCACAAAAATGTGTCACGTTTTAGGCTAACTTATCAGCACAAGTGAATTAAGTAATTCTAATTGAAAATATTTTTTTTCCAAACATATGGTCTATATAGATTTATTATAGTTAAGTTATATATGGGCCACAAATTTTCCAATTGGAAGTGTCTACTAAATGTATATTTTATACTACTTTTAATCTAATTACAAAAAAAAGTAAAACTCGATGTTTCAACAACTCCTACTCTTATAAATAATTGTTTAAATGAAATGTAAAAATACCCTTTTATAGATCTATAAGTGAATTTTCCAAAATATAAATCTTTTAAAATTTTAATTAGTTTTTATAGAAAGTTGGTCACCAACACTAAAATATAAGGTTGATTATCTTGTCAAGGAAAAATACTAAAATTTATTAAAAAAAAATTGAAAAAAAATGATGCAATAGAGAAAAGAATCTATATCAAGATGATATAATTCTTTTCTAATTTGGATAAATAATTAATAAAAAAGGTGGTGGGAATTGGAAAGAGTTATATTTCAGCACACACAACTTTTCAAATTTATTAAAAAATATATATTTATAAAAAATAGTAAAAAATATATCCATGCACTAAAGTTTCAAGTTATAAATATAAAAAGACAAATTCTAGAAAAAAGGTAAAATTTATTAAATAAAGTGTGGTAGCTTGTGTAACTTCAATTTCAGCATTTTTCAGCAACTAAATTATAGTGTTTACCTTATAAAAAACTACATTCAAATAATTTTTTAAATTTTTATTAAAATTACAAACATAAAATAGAAATAAGAATATAAATTTTATTAGTTTACATCATTTCAAAATTCAAAACATATATTTCACTTTCTATTGATTTAATTTAAAAAGTTGAATCAACATTGACCATTTCCTTTATAAAAGTGTGACACATCTTTGTACTTTTACCCAGATGTGTTTTTTTACATTTTTCCAACTCAAAATAACAAGTTTAATTATGCACATTTTCCTTCTACTTGAGGCAAATTAGGAATAATTTTTGGGATGGAATTTTTGAGGAGCACATGTTCAAGAAAAGGAGATGGCAAATAAAAGGACAAGAGAAAGTAAGAGCACACGAAAGCATACACGTGAAAAGGAACAAATATTACATGAAGAAAGAATGTGAAGATATTATAAATAAAAATAAGGTATGCATCTTTACCTTTCTATTTGAATTTATTGTATCATGTAATGTAGAATGTTACTCTCTCTCTCTCCTTAAGTCTTTTTAGGACCTCTCTCTCTCCCTCTCTCTCTCTCTCTCTCCCTCTCTCTATAGTTTTAGGACCCCTCTCTCTCTCTCTTTCTCTCCCCTTAAGTATTTTTAGGACCTCTCCCTCTCTCTCTCCTTAAGTATGTGTAGTTTTTCTCTCCCCTTCAGTCCTTTTAGGACCTCTCTCAATCTCTCTTTCCTTAAGTCATATATATTTAACTTTTGTGTGCAGATCAGGTTCAAAAGGAAGAAATTTCTCAAGCAAGAATTTAGGGTGAAAACAAGGTTGAAGATAGGGAGGAGGATCGAGTCCAAGCAATAGAGGTTGGAGAGGGGTCAGCTTGCTTCTTTCTACTGGTATGGATGAGAATATTGTGAAAATGGATGTGGAGCAATTGAAACTATATAGTGAACAACCTAGACATACTAAAAGGAGGTCAATGAATAAAATAGGCAAGGAAATAATTTCTCATTTTGAAAATCTTGATAACTATCGAAAATGATGATTTCATTGTCATTTTTGATAGTTATAAATTTCCAGAAAAAACCTTAAATAAATACATTCAAGCGAACACCTCCTTTGATTGAGCCTATTATTTTATTCATAAGAAAATGTTCGACTAGGTTTTCAATTAAACCACTGAAATATAAGCATGTTCAATTGAAGCCAAAAATGTGCTTCAACTGAAGGTCCCCCTTCAATTTAAGGTGTTGAAAATTGATTTTTTCACCACTACCAATTTTTCTTTGTGACCAAAATTGTAACGCACTATTGTGGGATCACCCTTAGAATTGCTAATCATGATTACCCCTCTACCAAAATTGACTTTACTTATGAGGATATTTTGGCACTAGAGAATGACATCATAAACATTTTCCTTAATGTACTTTACCTTTGATTCACTTAAATGAAATATCTTCTAGAGATGAAGAATTGATTTATCTTGCTAATTCCTCTCCCAAAGTTTGTCCTACTCATGAGTATACCTTTGAATAAGATGATGACATAATTATAAGTTTTCTTGATTCTCTCCCTTCTAGATATGAATCCTTAGTAGACTATAAGCCCAATAAAAGTCAATTCAATATAATTCAGATTTCAAGTCACATGAAACCTCTTTTTTTTTTTTTCATTTTCATCCTAATATTCCTCAACCTTAAAAATATCTATGCTTGTTATCAAAGGTGTTAAGAATCCAAGTAGACCTCCTAATTACATTCTAATCATTGCAAAAAAAATCACTAAGTAATATAATTAATAAACAAGTGACAGAACAACCTCATTATCATGAAGTGACTTAGACATATAGCACCTGTAATAATAAACAAGATTGAAATGTTCTTCCTCATTCTAAATTTTTTAATAATTTTGGTAAGGAGTATGATCTTGTTTATTGAAATAACATGCTACTCTAGATAATATATCCCTTTGTTATTTGATTCCAAATTCATCTACATACTTTAAGATGCTCCAATAAGCCTTATAGAAGGTAGTTGTCTCGCCTTTTTCTAGAGCATATGAGTTAGCAGTCTTGTTAGATTGTATGCATGACACATTTAGATGGATATTATGTTCATACAATATAAAGTACCACATATGAAAGTTAAAAATTAATATGATCCCCTCATGATTAATGTTCTCACTAACAAAACTAGGATTAGGCATATCTTAGTTGTTAATGAATTAGGTATTAATGTTTGTATCATGAATATGTTACATTAGTTTAATTTGGATATCTCTCATTCAACCAAATTATCTCTGTATCCATGGATTTGATAATGTTGGTAGATAGTAATTACATATAATTCTATTACCTATTATTATATAGGAGCTATGACTTTACCCATTTTCCTATCCATGTCATGCTTAATCCTCTTACTAAAATCTTCTTCTAGGTAGATCATGGATTCATGTTAATGTAAATAGTCCCTTCTACCCCTCATCCAATAATATAATTCATTTACAATGACCCAATGTACATGCTATCAATTGATAAAATTTGTATATTGGTATTATAAAAAGGTAGGGTGTATATCTTTCCTTAACACTATGCTTCCATCTACAACATAGTCTCCTACTGATAATGCTTTCTTGGAGAAAATTGGGATCCATTAGAATTTTCACCCTCCTATAATAAAGATTATAATGTCACCCATTTCAAATCTAAAACTTCATTAAGGGAGCCTAGTGTTTCATTTGTCCAAGCTACCTCTAACTCAATTCCAAATTATTCTTCGAACACATGTATTGATGATAATTAGGGCTCTTTAGATTTCAACCCATATGGTTCAAGTTAATCTAAGAGTGTACCTTCCAATCATGACATCTCAACACCCAATAAGGATCTTATTTCATGCAAAGAATCAATTCTTATTCTAATAAAGATCCTACATTTGATTTGGATAAATAGTATGAACTTGGTTGTAAAATGCTTTCTAAACATAGATACAATGGACATGGTTTAGGATGTATGGAATAAAGTATTGAGGCTCATGTAAACATAAATGACACTTTCTAAAAAAGGGTTTCTAGGTCTCCAACATTCTCCCTTTTCTACATCTCTCCTCTATTGTTGAATTATACATCTATCTTCTTCTTATGAAGAGAAAGGATTTATTTTTTCTCCCAACGTTTCAGTTTAAAAAGAGAGTATCTTGTTAATGCTTCTTAAATACAACTTGCTTACACTTCCTCTTCCAAAACGAAAAAAAAATTATAAACCTTATCAAAACATTATTTATTTTTGTGTATATAATCAAATGCATGACCATTCCACCAATGAATGTTAAGCCTTGGAATGTAAAATATAACTTATTATTTTTGTATCATTCAAATAACAAGTGGCAATAAGTTTCACCTTTTTCCTATCCTTTCTAAAAAATATTGATTTCTATTATGTTTCTCTTGACTATGTGACATTTGTAGATCTACATGGGTGCTCATTGTCATTCATGGTGGTAGAGTTTCAAGTGAAACTATCTCTTTTCTAGGGTAAGAAACATAAATAGTCTCTTGTGACATTTTCCTTGCCTATACACTAGGAGCAATGGACAACTTGTTTTGAGGCATGCATCCTTTCTTGAGGATATCCATTCCTCTTGTGTGTATCCTTGTCTAAATATCTCCTTCCTTGTTATAAATTAGTGTCTTTAGACAAGGATATTATCTTCTCTTGACCTTTTTGTTAGCTATTTATCCTTGAAAAGGATTCTCTTACACTTTTTGGAAGATATTTTCTTTACAATGATGTCTTCCTTGGTGAAATAATTGCATCATTTATAAGGATTTTCTTTATATCTTATAATACATACAATTTTAAAAAGGATATCTCCTTGGTGTTAAATGTGTTTTATCTTTGATATGGATCTCTATTTTTCTTAAGATATCAACATAGAAATATGTTGACTTCTTAAGGGGGTTATATGAGGCCTCCTCATCACTTGTATCAATTTATTGATGTTTCCTTAAAGTGGTGGTGTTTTGTTGCATAATTCCTCGTAAGGTGTGGTTATCAATCTCTCTACAAACTTTCATGTTATACAACCTTTGTTTTTATCATTGAGCATAACAAATATTGCTAGCTTGATCCTTTAGAAAACATATTTATGCTTTCTCAAGTTTTGGTCAACTAGTATAGTGAGGCTTGATAGTTTGATCATTGTTTCAATTTTAATCTCCTTGAGCATTTGTCATCTAACATAATGCAACTTGTTAGCATCATCATTGTTGATATCCTTTACTCTTTCTTGCACGTTGATTACCTATTATAGGATGTCTTGCTATCATTATTATTTACTTACAATCATAATAACACAATTTATTCATGAACACTCATAATAACACAACTTATTGGTCACGTGAATATATGCAATCTGTGTGGGCCCCTAGCATAACACAACTTGCTAGTTGCTAGTTGGCAGACCATAGATCCTCCTCTAATTCATGTATGCTCTCACTATTTCTATAAGCCCAATTGTGATCTTAAAATAAAATTTTGAGAATGATACTGGTTCTTGAGGCAACCTTTACATTGAGGTCTCTTCAACTAGTTGATGTGGAGCATTTTGTTTTGATATAATCCTATGATTGGGGGTTTTCTTCTCTCAAATTATTGTCATCCTATCCCTATTTTTTATTTCTCTTAGCTTCTCTATCTCTTATCTATACTTTACCAATGACTATGAGCATGTGTTGAATTCCCACTAATGTGGGACCTAAATCTAGTTTAGTAGATTGTAACCACTTTACAATTTTTTACTCTATCTGGGCCTTTACTTTAGTCTTCCCTCTCTTGGGTCATTTTAAGCTTATTTAGGTTTTATCCTATCCTACTATGCATGTCATATGCTAATGTTCACACTAGATCCTATGTCTTGGAACCTGATATTTTGTCACCACCTTCTCTAGTCCTGTATTAAGAGGACTAAGGTGCCTAGCACCCTAGTTTGAGTGGATAGGGCACCCATAGCCCCAATCCCTCCAGAACAGACCCATATTAAAATGTGCATCAGTGTCGGTTCCCACCATTTGTGATCTAATTCTAATATTTTACTTTGATAGTTGGAAGTTAGCCTAAATTCATAATACCCTGAGAACTTTATATAAAACAATAATTTATCATTCACAAAGTGTAATTTTAACAATCTATTACAATAATTTCTAATTACCAAGCATTCCTAATTCCTTCAATCAAGAGAAAACTTGAGTACACAGAGAAATAGGATATAGAAAACGCTACTAAAGTACAATAAATCTTAAGTAATTATGTTATGATTTATTATATTATTGCATCAACACTTGGAGGACCATCTAAATAGAGTTGCATCACTGCCATTACCAATCATAAGGTATAATCTTGTCAATTTAGTATTACAATTATGATTTAGTCTTTTTCCTACCAAGGGTAGGCTCTTTTTTACATTAATTATTACTTTTGTGGGGGTGGGAACACTAACACAGGGTTTGACTTAAGTAAGCCCCTATATAGCATCACCATTGCCCCCTCTTTCATGTATGCAAGTTAAAATTTGACAACAGAAGGGGCTACAAGAGTGCATTGTAGACTAAGATGGATAATTCTAGGTTTTACACAAGATAAAAACATCAAACTATGTCGAACTTCTCCAAGGTTTGACACTTTTTTACTGAGATTCTAGGAAATAGGCTTATAGGAACTCCTAAGTGCCTTTTTTAACCTTTTTGCCAAGTTGGACATCCTTAGACTAGGGTGCCTAACACACTAATTTAGCATTTTCTACTCCATATTGTAGCTACAAGTTCCTCTTTGTATCTCATTTCAGATCTAAACTTCTATGTTGATTTCCAACTTTGTATCTTACTATTTATATCAAAAATTATCAATTTTCTATCATTTAACCTAGTTCATTTGCATACACTTCACAATCTCAATCCCATAGCAATATAAAAGAAGGTAAAAACAACGTAGTGTTCAAATATGCTATTAGGATGATAGCTAAACCTTTCTTATGATTCTAATGATATTCCATGGCATGAGATTTGAGATCTTAGTTACATCCCTATGCTAGGATCTCATTTCCTACATATCACATCTAACTAGAATACCCAAGCTAGACACTATGCTTGGAAAAGTTAAAAGAGGAAGAATGGATAATGAGATTGGGTTAGAGTTAGAATGATTCTCTTCATTTTTTCAAATTTTTTTAACATCATGGGATCTCAAAGGAAATATTTGGAGATGTTGGTTAAAGATTCTTAAAAAAAAAAGTATTTTCTATGTCTAGTTTCTTATATAGTTTTGATGTTCCATTGTAGGTTTGAATTTATATTTTGAGTCATTGGTAAGTGTTGTAATCAATTTGAAATAAAAGCTTAAGTGAAAACCTTTATCCAAATTTCTCCACAAAAATGACATAATGTTGTAATCCATTAATAAGGAAAATCAACATATTATTCTATAATTTATTCTCACAAATTATCTTCCAAAATTATCATATTGAAGAGTTTTTGTGACCATATTATTACATATTTTATATCTAAAAATTAGAGTTTTGTAAGAGTGTTCATGGTTTTTCAAAAGTTAGAAAATAAGATAATCTTATTAATTTTCAAAATTAATATAAAATCATTGTTTATATGGTCCTTTTTTTTTTTTCATGACTAGGTGAGTGTAGTTTCTTTGTAGATTTGGATCTCATATAGAGTCTTCAAATTCATTTCCTTATTTTCTTAGGGACCTTATTGGACTATTATCTAGGTATGTGATTAAACCTTGTTGTAAGGGAAAATTCGCCTTTTTATTTGTTATCTAGCCTTGTTTTCATCACAATAAATTTTAAAAATGATAGAGAACATCAAGCAAGAATTCAATACATGCCATAAATGATGATGTAAGTAGTAGACATGGTAATTTTCAAATAAATTAAGGTTAGTCCTTATGTTTAACTCTAAAGGTGGAAAGTGTAATGTTTTATTCTTTGACTTGTAAGACAAGAACTACTTGGTAGGTTTAGGTTAGATATTGTATGCTCGAAAAGTGTGGAATCCTACAAATGAGAAACAAACAACTCAAGAACACCAATGAAAAATTATGTTAGAGGATTGAAATCATAAGAGAAGTTAGTGACATAAAACTCTAAGCACGTCCTATTTTCCTCTATCTCCAAGGATCCTTCATATTCAAGGTGGCTCTCAGCTTGGAAGAGCACTTGATCTCTAGGATGACAACCTAAAGAATGGGAGATATATGATTTTAAGATCTAAATGTATGCAACTACAATCTTAGTGAAATGCTATTGATATGAAACTATGATATGTTACCCAATTGATGAAATTAGTGTGATATTAAGCTAGACTAAGAAGATATGAAGATGAGATTAATCTAGAATGGAAAAGAAACTAACATGATATACTAAAACTTGATGAAATCTATGCTATGATGCAACTATAATGATATAAAATGCTTAGAGATGACAAACTGAGCTTCTTGATAACTTGCACAAGATAATTTAGCTGTAGCTTAGATGCAAATAACTAAGATAGGATCCTTGATATGAGAAAATGAACTCTATTTATAGAGGAATTGGTGAAATAAATGGCCAAGATTGAATTGGCTTAAGAAGGGTCAAGATTGAAAGTTATCAATCCATGTAAGATTTTCAACCTAATCTCATGTTGACAAGTGTCACCATGAGATTGTTCGAGAGGAGAGGAAGGAAACATTAAATGATTGGGAAGACTTAATGGCTAACCCCATGTGGGAAAGTTTGTTGGATAAAGCTTTTATCCAAGGATGCAGGCTATTATCCATTGGTTCAACTCTTGTGCAAAATTGAAAGATGGTAAAAGGGACAAGCCATGATGGGTTGATGTGTTGAAGGGATGGTGTCTTGTAAGAGCCTTAAAAGATCTTTGAAGACTCTGGAGGTTTAGCTTGTGTGAAGGAAGAAACCTTCAAGGATTTTGTAATAGCCTTTAATGGTTTGGAAGGCTTTGGAGTTTAATTTGTAAGAATCTCACAAATTTGGGGATCTCAACAAGTTAACTTGTTGAGAAGGATAAAGTCTTAAATGCATATAGAAGATTTTCTTCCAAATTTGTAGAAGTGACTTCCCGAAATTTAGGGATATGACATGATTAGAATAATTAAGCTCATTAAGTAAGATTTGAGGACTTCTAGAAGAATGATTAGGAGGTTAATGGAAAATGTAGGAGAATGCAAGTGGGGAAAATAGGGATTTTAATTAAAATAAAAAGATTTAGTTTAACTAAAATAAATGCAACTTGCATTTGTAGGAAAGTGCAAGTGGTGGGGGTTTTATAAATAAATTTGATTTATTTATATGCAAGAAATTATTTTAATTAAATATAATTTAATTAAATGGTGGAGAGGGAATTCAATCAAATAAATAGAATTTATTCAATTAATGGAAGAAAGGGGAATTAATCAAATATTGAATTTGATTAATGGCTGGATAGGAAAAGGGGATATTAATTAAACCTTAGTTTAATTAATAGGTGGCTAAATGATAATTAAGCAAATAAAATTTATTTAATTAAGTGTGCAAATTTAGGTGTCTATAGATATATATTCAAATTTAAAAATAATAAGTTGAGACTCCTAATCCTAAATACTCAACCCCTAAACCAAGACACCTCACAACCCCCAAGCCCTTTGCCAACAAGACCTTTTTTTCAAATGGTGGAATCTATCATATGTGACTGTTTGTATATTTTTTATATGGTTTTCATTGACCTTGACCCCTTTGATAGGTATTTATAATTCTTTTGTGCCTTTAGCCCCTATGGACCTAGGAAATAGGGCTACACACAATTAGCCCTCCATTTGGACTTTTCCCACTTTACCTATCAAACTACCTGAACAACCCCCTAAATTTTTCTTATATTTGAGTACCCTTTTGGGAATTATAAAATATTTCAAACTTCTACATCTGGGTTTTGAGTGCAATTTTTTAAACCCTATTGGGCCTATTTTTGGTCAAACTAGCCGGTATAGAGGTTTAGACATCAAAACCTTCACTAGTTGGATGGAGAGGAAGTCAAAGCTCTTGAAGAGGGTGTGCGCATTCCTAAGGGTCCTTCCCATGCAAAATTTTACCACCGTTGTGTCCAGTGTCTCAAGGATTCATTCAATCCCTCACTACACAAACTTGCCACATGGAGATGTCAAGTCCAGGGCATCACTCCAACAGTGCCAAGGCGAGATCTTCTGGTCCCCAAACCAAGAAAAAAAACTAGTATACATGTTAATCTAACATTACTCAGCGTTTCAGACCTTTCCCGTAGAGGAATGTTGAATAAGATCTCCTTTTGCATCCAAACCCTAGTTTTGAGGGTTTTACTAGGCAACGAGGAAGAAAAATCAACTACTCCTCGATCACATAACTTCAAGACCTCAAACCAACTTCAAATGAGAGGTGATTCACTGATACACACATTTCAAAAAATTAGATCTTCCAAAAGTCCATACAAATCCGTACCAAGACCAAGAGCCCAAGAAAAAGCAATAAAAATGACAGTTTCAGATTGGTAGGAAGCATAAATTTCATTCAAAGCCTCAATGTAAACTTTGGGAATCATTCCTGAGGCTTAAATAAGACTAAGGAAGCCTTCTAACCACTTCCCAATGTACAAAATGCAACCAACTAGCCGTTGGGCAACCACAATTCAAAAAGTTGCAAAAATTGCTCATGAGCAACTTTTGACATATTATGACATCACACACTTGTCTTCATATTGAAGGTTACAAATTGGACACACAACACCTCTAGGACCCCTAGACACCAAAAACATAAATAAAATGCCCATACAAGGCTTGTGACCACATATACAATTTTGGAGCCTTAGGGCTTATTACAAGCATTGGTAGCATTGGACCTACCATATCCATCTAGGACCTATACAAAAAACCAAACACATGTTCTAGCACACCTTTGAGTGCCCCTACACCACCAGTCTTTGTTTTTGGTTAGGATCAGGTTTTGCTGTTGATCTGTTGATGATTTTACTTCAGGTTAAGGATGCCTGGGAAAACCCTTCTTGTTGGTTGAAGGTGCCAAACAAACCCTTGTTCTCTGTCTTCGAGTTCTACTATTTGTTTTAGATCCGTTGGAACTACTAGCATGGTTTGTATTGTTCTATCTTTGTAATCTTGATGGCGTTTGTTTATTGTTGGTTGTTGGGTGTCTTTGATCTATTTGCTTGCAGCGTCCCATTGTTAGTTTAGGATCCGTGTGGTTTCTAGGGGTTTCAGGTCCCTTCAAACCTATTGTATGAGATTTTTGGTCCCCTCTAAACCTATTTTTCCTAATAAAAAATAATCTTATACAATAAAAAAAATTAGACAAACAACAAATACACAATCAACTTCTTTACTCATTTCACTAAATTTTATATTAATTAACAAAACATATTTAATTAATTTCCAAAATTAATACATCTTTATGTGATATTATCTCAATGACTAGATAAGTGCCAAATTTTTATATAATGTTGAATCTTCTTAATGAATAGTCAATTTTAATTAATGAAAAATCTCTGTAGACTATTAGAAATGTTTGATTATTAAGACTTTTAACACGAGAGAAAGTCACCATTAAGTTGGCTACCCACTCCTTGACTTTATCAAATGATATTAGCACTGATTAGATTCAGTAAGTCAAAGGTTGGGTGTTACCTAGTTAAATTGGTTCGGGAGCGGGTTAGTGGTGTGAGTGCGTGTGAAGATGGCTTTGAAAATAAAAAGCAACTCATTATAACTTTGAAATCATGAATCGACTTTTAAAACAAGCTGCGGTATCAGAATTGTTACAGAAGAAACTAGCCCTGCAATTCCTCTACTAAATATTTTAGCCTGGACATCAACTGTGAGGAACAAAAAACATGGGTGTTCCCCACTCAACTGCTATTATTTCCCGTAATACTCACTGTTCCTTTGAATGATTAAAGCTTCAAAACCAAGCACGGCCTGATTTTAACCAGAAAAACAGAAACAATGCGCAGTTTTCTAGGAATTTTAATTCCATTTGCTAGCTTGCCTTACACACAAGATCAATGCAGAGTTTGAATTGAATACTAATGGGTATTTAAATATAGAACACTAATGGAGATGCAACCATAACAGCAAGCCAAGCACAGTCTAAGCTATAGCAGAGCTTCGACATGGCATTCCGTATCATGTCACCCCTCCTCTGCCTTAACATGAATGTGCTGCTACTTTTAATGCTAAAAAGGGCATATCATTTTACACCACTTTTGGCTGCTGGTGGTGACAATGATAGTATTCTTCAACAGCCAACAGTGCCCCTTCTCAATTATTTGAGAGTATCCAAGTTTTCTGAAGGGTATGCCAATCTATGGGGAGGCCAACACCAAAATGTTTCAGAAGATGCTTACTCTGTTACACTCACATTAGATAGCTCATCTGGTAAGACAGCATTACTAATGCATTTTTTTTCTTTCTTGGTGGTTAGCAGCTTTTATATGAAATGAATTGAGTGATGGGGATTGCAGGTAGTGGTTTCAAGTCAAAAGTGGCTTACATGTATGGCTTCTTCAACGCTGCTGTTAAACTCCAGGCGGGATATACTGCAGGGATCATCACTTCTTTCTATGTATGTACTGTAAAACCCATACATGAAATTAGGGTTAAACTGGACTTTTTATCGTCATTACGGATAAGTTTCTAGGACCCATTATTCCTAATTAGGGTTTGGCCAGTGGAAGGTCGGCTGTTTAAAATCCAGGCCCAGCTGGCTCAATATTAGTAAACGAGTGGTTATAATGCAATTCTTCTTGTATCTCATCAATGTGAAAGTGGTGCAAGTTTTTAATGGGTGATTTGTGATGATCAGCTTTCGAACAGCCAAGTTTATGAAGGATGGCACGATGAGATAGACATAGAGTTCTTGGGAACAATACCTGGAGAGCCATACAAATTGCAGACCAATGTTTATGGCAACGGTACAGGAGATGGAAATCTGATCGGCAGAGAGCAACAATTTCATCTCTGGTTCGACCCAACTCAGGATTTCCACAACTACAGCATTCTCTGGACGCCTTCTCAAATCCTGTAATTTTCTTTTTCTCCCTAATAATTTCACAGCAGAACTGACAGTAGTTTTTACAATCTAGTATAATGAAATTTATAACTTATTCTTGTTTTGGTTACACATTTTTGGTGGACGGTATCCCCATAAGGAGGTTTCCGAAGACAAAAAGTCTTGGAGTGATATACCCATCAAAGCCAATGTCTGTGTATGCAACAATTTGGGATGCATCTTCATGGGCGACAGATGGGGGGAAATACAAGGCCAATTATACGTATGAGCCCTTCCTTTCCAGTTACACCAACTTCCAAACGATTGGATGCGATGAAAAGGATAACTACTGCTCCAAAGTGCTCTTAGATGGCTGTTTGGTATCTCCGCATTTGAACAAAAAGCAAATAGTTGATCTGAAATATGTTAGGAAGAATTATATGACATACGACTACTGCCAAGATTTGCAGCGATATCCCAAGGGTTCCATGCCTGAATGCCCAGCACAACCATCCGATTCATACTAATTTATTCTCCAAAGTTTGGTAAAAGAGGAAGTGGTGTCGGAATTAGGCAGAGAAAAATAGATTATTTGTAGTAATTCTCATCTTTATGTTTTATCCTGATGTATAAGGTTAGAGACCTTTTAAAATCTTTTTCAATTCATAATTCTATCCGAAAATCTTATCTAATCAAATTATAATGTTATATAGTATTTAATATGATTTTATCATTTTATCACATGTTATCTTGTCTCTTTTCATGAAAGAATTATACACTTGCTTCTTCCCGTTCTGCCAAAGTTTCAAATTACTCTCATCTAAGCAATAAGTTAAGGTACAAAGATACCACTTTGTCATCAAACCTTTACTTGATATGCAAGAAAGATAATTAAATTTTGTTTAAGATATGAATAGTAGAAGAACAACTTGCAGAAGTCTTCGAAGACCAAGGGGTTCATATTTGGTCCTAAAAAATAATTCCTTTTGATTTTGTTCCTCTTTTTGTTCATCGATTGGTGTTGGCTTTTTGGCTTTTTTAGCAATTGATACCTAGATATTATTAGTAGTTTGTTAATGGTCTCTATTTTTACCAAGACTTTAACTCTTAGTCCTAAGACTTTTAGGCGTAAGTGCCAAATTTTGATTATAGCCAGATGATATTTTGTTAATATAGTTCTTGACATTATAGGTAATTGCTGGTTAGTCGGTGCTAATATTGTTGGTTGATTAAGGGGGTCATGTATGTGCTTTAATTGATTTGCAACTTGTAGGCATTTTAGGTTGTTAGATGTTTTTATTAGTTGATGCTTTGAACTTCTCCTTTGTATTTGGAATTAGGACCCTCTCCCTTCTTCATTAATAAAAAAACATGAAAATTGTCTTGTAACTAAAGTAAAATCATTTCTAAAAAAATAAATCTATATTTAAAAAAGACATACATATAAGTTAGTATAATCTTGGTGAGTCTCATAAGTATAATAATTCTAGTAAAGATAGTTAATCACTATACAAAACATCGGGAATATAAATTAGCTTCTTTTAGAAATGAAGGGCATAGAAATAAAATAATTTAAATTATAAAGTTTTGAAAGGTATTTAATGTGATTAATCTAATAATTTAATCAAGAATAAAAAATGGATTTAATACTAAAAGCTGGTAAAATAAATTTTAAGAATGACAAAGAGAATCTAGGTTTTTAGTTTTATATGTAATTATGGATATCATAGTGTAGTATATATTTAATAATCTAAATTAAAATTTAAAAAACAAGTACAGAAAAGTGAGTAATGTGATCTTAAACTCTACATTTTACCCTAACATTGACTATCATGTGAACTAGCATGAATCATGTAAACAAACAATCAACACAAAATTCAATAATAAGAAAAAAATATACGTGTGGATTATGGATCACTTAGGTCCAATGATAAATTTGTTTCAAACATTCATGCACAAATTAAAATAATATCATTTAAAAATATTAAAGTAAGCACGTAGAACTATAAACTATCAACAATAATAGTTTCATATTGTATCGTATTCCCCAATTCTCGATCTAGTGGCCCTACTTATTTTCTTTGCTTTTGATCTATCCTCTACTTCAAAATGTTAATTAACTACTCTTGTTATAGTTTCTCATTGATCAATTTCTATAGTTAGGCATATTCCCCAACATGGTGCCACTAGTGAAGCCATTTGCGGTGGTTTATTGGACTATTGTCAAAGGGTGAAAGAAATGTCTTCGCAAGTTTATCTTATAGTCAAACAACTAGTTCAAAAATCTATAGATGACAAGAGTTGGATCTAGCATCATTTAGGCTATTATTTGGGTGTTGTGTTGTTATTGGTATCTTGGATAGAATTGTATATTTATCATTCATTTTAGTTGATCCATATATCATATATCATGAAACCCATTTTATGTTTTTTTTAGTTCTATTGTATGACCCCCCTTTTTAATATATAATCAAAAGTAATATCATAAATCATTGCATAAATGGAAAAAAAGAGGTGTAGGATTATGGAGTATATTATTGCAATAAGAAAAGGGATAAAATGAGAGATATAATAGTATAGGATTACACAAAAAATTACTAAATAACTAATATAGAAGGATACATAATTTTTTTGAATGAGCCACTTGAACCACACTCAAGATAATAAAATAGGATGGTGTAGGATAATAGAATGAGTCAATATAACCATAATCATAAAGAGAATTAATGATGTAGCATTCTCAATAGATTGGTTGCATGCACATGATGATAGGAATTTAAGGAGAGAAGCACAATGAATATATGAAAAGATATGATCATGTAGCCTCACTAATTGAGTGATAATTCCAGAAAGAATTGTGTTACAAGAATCTAATATTATAATAAAACGTGATCATGAAAGAATATGCAATAAAAGACAATAAGATGCACTCAATGTTTGGACCCTAATTGCAAATTTAATGAAACATCAATAATATCTAATATGCTATTTATGAAATTGTAAGCATATACTTGAATAATTGTATGATATAAATAAAATATAAACATTTAAGTACATATATGCAAATATAAAAAATGACATAAACATGCTAGTGTAAGATACTAGCATGTACATGTAATGAAGTATCAAAGTAAACATATTCAAATAAGACAAGGTAGACATTATAAAAGAGGCTCTAATCCTCTAAGTGGGGAAACACTAATATCATGATTAAAAGTAACATACAAAAGAGATACAAAAGAACACTTCAAATAGTACACAAACATATATTAGATCTTATAGAAGATAACATCATTAAAGTGAAAATCATAGAGGGAAAAAAAAAGTATTAAAACCATTTTTTTTTTTGTATACATGGCTATTCACTGTGCTTGTAAACTCTTATTTGAAAATAATAAGTTGAGGTATCATTTTCTAAAAATTGTGAGATCAATCGAGTTTCATATTTTAAAATTTAAATCTAACCTAGGATCGTAAAAACTAGAAATTAAATAAAAATGAGCAGTCTTTGGGAGTGAATATAGATGAAATCAGACTATATTTGCATTGTGTGCCATCTTCGAGGGAAAGATGTCACTTGTACTACTATGATTGCATAATAAATAATTAGGTTATATTATGTCCAAAATAAATGGAGAAAGTGAAACATATGGAATTTTCACCATTATATTCATATATAGCAATTATATGTGCTTATTTTTCGTATTCTTATAGAAAAGCAATATATTACATTTTAACCATGAGCATTTCTATGATGAATTTAATGTTGTAAATAAAAATGATCACTATAATAGTTTACCTCTAAATTGTAAATCACTAATATAAAATTCTCACCAAATCAATAGAAAAAGTTACTAATAAAATTCTAGGAAATTAATTTTAATGAAGGTGCAAATTAAAATTAACAAGTATGAAGTGCACATATATATAAATAGTAATTTATCATTAACTATAAAAATAAGTATAATAAAATCTAATCTAAAGTTTAAAAAATATACTATGTAGATAAGTCTAATTTGTGCTCCAAATCTATTAATCTTAGAAAAGGTTCTTATAAAAATTCTATAATTTATACTATTTGTATTTCTTTTTAAAGACATGATATTGGTGCCATTGTTATTCTTTCAACATCTATGATTCTCTTGGTCCATCTTCTCCTTTAGGGTTGAAGTTTTGAAAAATGAGTATTTCTCTCAAAATGGTTTAATTTATAAATTAGATATATTGTGCCCTCAATTTAATTATTTGTAAGTGGTAGTATCATATTTAAGGGAGGGAAAATTAAAGATGTATTATTTTTCTTAGAGATTCATTGTGGTTATTTTCAATTCAATCTCTAATTGAAATGATATTTTTTATGCTTTCTCTAGGTTTTTGTAATGAAATGATCTCATAATTAAACCTTGGGTTTCTTATTTTAACCCTATCATCAATTTATTTAATTAATCAAGTATATTTAGATTCACCTTTCAAATATTCCTCTTAACTTTTGGTATGATTCCTAGTATATTGACATTAAAAGTTCTATGGGATGTTTTATTATGGTGGATCAAATAGCTAAATTTTTCTCACACAACCTATGATCCTATTCTTATACATTAAGATTTTTCTAAGCCTCTCTAAGTAGAGCTTTTTCCCAAGTTTCTAATTTCTCTTAGAGTTATATTTTGTTATAGGAATATTGGTGTGATTAATTTATTTTATTTATCTATAGGATATAATTACACTTTACTTAAGCTTACTTAGGGAATTGCATAGGATTAGTTGGAGCATTTCCACTTTAGGTGGAATTGTCCTTTCCTAGGATGGATTGTTACTTGTGTTGGGTGGTTGAGTTCTAACTAACTCTTACCTACCCTTGCATCTCATTGGGCCACATGTCATTATTGTGTGCTCTCCTTCCCTTTTGTCTTGCTTTTATAAGAAGGCTCTATTGGATATCAGAGTTGTTGGAATGTGTTATTGTAATTGATGTCAACATATTCCTGTGTTGCAGAGAATTGGTTTGTTTTTTTATAAAGATAAATAGGTTTTACAGGGACCTCAAACCCAGAGTATTACAGACCAAGGCCAATAGCCAACCAGAAAATAAACCTAAGCAAAACAGGGGACAAACCCCACATAGACCAAAAGCCAAAATAAAAATCAACAGAGCCAAAAAATAGGGCAAAGCACTCAACTAAGAGAGTGCACCAATTCAGTATTTTTCTGAATAATCCTCTTGTTAATTTTCTCCAAATCCTCCATGATGAATCTGGAGATTCCCTGGTCCTGGCTCCGACTCCTGGTTCTAGTGCAAGGACCCGAGCTAGTCTTCCCACCAATAGAATTCTATCAACCCTCTGAGGCATTATTGTTTTTCTTTTCCCCCAAGGGAGGGTCACTGGCGATGGTTCTGGTTCTATAGTCGGCCATCATGAAATTAATTCTCCAAACTATCAGCACTATTATTCATCGCCTCACTACTGATTTCCACCATATTGTTCAAGTTTTCCTTGATATCACTCACATACTCTTCCAGCTTCTCAATTTTGTGCTCAAGGATGACCTTCATAGTTTCAACATCCTGAGATATCTTCTGGAGCATGCTCATGATCTTCTCAATTTTACTAGGCCCAGGGGACTCCGTGAAAATATCAACAATTCCCTTAATCCCATCTTTCAGGGATCCAATTTCCTTATCTACCCACTTCCAACAGTTCTCCTGACTTCTAGTACCCTCCAAAAATAGATTTCCCAACACTTTCTCCTCCTTTTCCTTGCCTTTATTTTCCTTATTCACAAACCCCTATTTCTCATTATTCACATTGATGGGGATGTCCAACCTAATCTCATGGTCTAGAACTTTGGACCCACTAGATTTGGTTAATTTCATTTTCTTTTTGGTGAGGGGTTCCAGGTCTTGCATTTTCCTACTACTAGATTTGAACTTACTTGTCGTCCACCTTGGAGGATTGGTTTTCCTAGTACTATTAGTTCCCAGGGTCACCATAAGCTCCCCTTCTTTCCTTGGTCTATATTCAAGGTCCTATGTATCCTTGATGTCACGCCAATCCATGGTAGCACCACTGTCATCCTCATCCATCTCCATGCCAGAAACAAACTGCACATCAGGGTTAGAGGAGGAAATGTGGGTTTTATCCTTGGGGGAGGTTTTCAATTCATGAGCTTGGGCATATTCCATAATCAACAATATAAGCCCTTCATGAATCACAGGGTTATCCTGGTTTTCAAAATGTTTAACTAAACTATTCTCCATAGACAAAACCAAGTAGAACGGGATGGAAATAATTCTACCATGCCTAAAATGATTTAAGATAGTAAAATGATGCAAGAAAATGCTAGAATATATACCATCCAGGGTGATGTACCTCATAATGAATTCCGCCATATCAACCTAGAGGGAAATTTGCTCTTTCCTATTATAACCACTGTCTGCCATTTTTGTAACCCTTTGTTGTTCTTTTTCCTTATCATAAAAGGTAGCAATAGCCTCCTCACCCAACTTCCTCTCTATAGAATTTCTTGCCTTTCATATCCAGGCCAGTAACAGTGGAAACCAGGGTTTCATCAACTTGAAACTCTGCAGCAAAGGCAACCAACACACCCTTATTCCAACTTTTGACAAAGCTTTTCATAACAATGGAAAAATGACCTTGCAGTCTCCAAAAAGGGCACCATTCCACCGTCAGAAATTTCCTCCCAAATCTTCTTATTCTTCTGCCACTTATCATAGGTCGTGGGTTCAAACCTATTCTTTTAACCTCCCATTCTATAGCTCAAGCAATTCAGATAACAAGAGTCTAGAAAAACAAGGAGGAAACAAAACCAGAAACATGACAGACTGAAAGTTCTAGAACTTCTCAAAGTGGTAATAATTTGAAATACCACCCCAATGAGTCCCATCCCATCATAATCTTTTATCATTAATTTCATTGGAAAGGCTGAAGGTCTTGACATAATTTCTTGCCAAGTCGCATAATGTTTTTGGGAAATTTTCCCTTCCTAGCCACCATTTAACCTCCACATTATCAACCACCATTTAACCTCCACCTTAGCACAACCTACTTCCATAGGTCCATGAAGATATTTGGTAACATCTCCATAGGGGGGGAACTCTCATCCCCTCAGCCAAAATAAATGACTCACAATCTACAAGTGAAGTGGATAAGCCCCAAATCAACCGGCCAAACCTAAAAGAAGGAACCCCAACATAAGAGAAAACTAAGAGCACAAAGCTCCTCAACAATAGGGGACATCCAAAAATTGATCCAAGAAGAAAATAAGAGGTAGGAAAAATATTATAATTCTTACCAATTTCTAGAACAACATCCATCAAACCCTGAGAGAACCCTATAGACCAAATCCTAGACAACCAACAAATAACTATAGAGGCTAAAGAAGAAACAAAGTCCCACACTATATGAAATAGAATAGGGATAGATCATAGAACCCTCATATTGAGAGGAGGGTCACCCACTGCATAGGCTTGACAAGAGAAAGGTAAGAAAGAAACTATCAAATCCGTGAGGAGAACACTTGTAGCATCTAGCTAGACACATCTAGAACACCAATAGACCCAATGACATCAATATAGGACAAAAGGGGAAGAGAAGAGAAAGGCTCTACCCATGTAGAAACAAAGAGAACCAAGAATGAAAGAGCCGCATCATGAGCCCTATTGGAAAAAATAACAAAACCAACACAAGTAGTGAGCTCAACAAGAAAATATCCACTGGGAATCCTGATAGTACCAAGAATTGATAAGTGGGGGAAAGTGCAAGACCAAAGGGATGCACATGATAGAGGATGGGTAACTAGAAGCGTTACACACCAAACACTCTAGCAAAAGCCAGAAACAAGCAAGCCCACAAAATAAAAAACCGCAAACTGGACAAAGAATACCAGGGTTGACAAAGGATATACAATGTCAACTAAAAGGGGAAGCACAACTCCAATAGCTTGGTTGAAGGAGGAAAAGAGAAATGAGAGAAAGAAGCTCTAAAAGGTCCAAACTCAAAAATCCCCAAGGAGAAAAATAGGACAAACAAAAACACATGAACCAATCAAGAGATAGACCCAACACCATTTGGGTTTCCATATCCATCCTCGCCCTCCTCCTTTGTAGCTTCCAAAACCCTACACTTTCCCTTGCCTCCATACTCTCATGCCATTTTTAAAAAGTTTCTATAGTTTTGATGCTCCATTATAGGTTTCAATTTATATTTTGAGTCTTTTGCAACTATTGTAATTCTTTAGAAATAAAAGTTTAAAGGTAACTTTTATCCAAATTTCTCCATGAAAATGATGCAATGTTGCAATTCATTAGTAAGGAAAATCAACATATTATTCTAAAATTTATGCTAAAAAGTTATCTTCCAATGTTAACATATTGAAGAGTTTTTATGACCATATTATGCCATATTTTAAATCTATAAATTAGAGTTTTGTAAGAGTGCTCATGGTTTTTCAAAAGTTAGAAAACAAGAGCATCTAATTAATTTTTAAAATTAATATAAATTATGGTTTATGCGGTCCAATCTTTTGATGTCTAGGTGTGTGTAGTTCCTATGTAGATTTGGATCTCCTTATAGTGTCTTCAAATTCATTTCCTTGATTTATTAGGGATCTTATTGAACTATTATCTAGGTATGTGGTTAAGATTTCTTGTAAGGCAAAATTTCTCCATTTAATTCATTATAGATAGGCTTGTTTTCATTTACAATCAATTTTTAAAATGATAGATAACATCAAACAAGAATTAAGTAAATGTAATAAATGATGATTTAAGTAGTAGACATAGTAATGTTAAAATCAATTAAGGTTAATGGAATTATATTCAACACCAATCTTTGACTTGATAGACAACAACTAATTGGTAGGTTTAGGTTAGATGTATATTCCAATTTTAGAAATAATAAGTTGAGGGATCATTATATAAATCATGAGATCAATCTAGTTCAATCTTATAACTTACAAATTTGACCTTAGGTTGGAAAAATGGAAACTAAGAATCACAACTACTCCTTGGGAGTTAGTATAAATAAAATGATATAATATTTAGGTTATACACTAGCTCTTAGTAGGAAACATGTCACTTGTATCATTATCATTAGATAAAGATTGGTTGAAGTAAAGTCCATAATGAAAGGAAAAAGTGCAAATCATGTAATTTTCATCATTAGCATCATATGTAACAATTGGATGTGCTTTATTTTTTTTATTAGTATTACAAAAAGGTATTATAATTTAACCATTAACATTAGTGTAATGGATCCCCTTGCCTTAGTGGTCAAAGCTACTCTGCATTTTGGGACTCAGCTGTGTTAAGGATTCTAACACAAAAAAAAATTCTAATAAAGTCATTGGACTGTGTAAAGGTTGGCAATAGGGTAACGCCTCTACCTAGTAAACCATCCCTTTGTGTCTTTGGTAGGTGGTTGGTTTGTTTTTGTTCTTTCATTCTTTCTTTTGTCTTTGTCTTCTTGTCTGGTGGTAATGACAAATTAAAAATAGAGAAGAGACAGGCAAAAAACAAAGCACATTTTACTCTCAGAACGAAACAATAACACTTTATTATTTTTAAGAACTTTACAACAATATATTTTTCTACATCACTACAAATGGAAGGAGGGATGCATATTTATAATCATATACATATATCTAGAGAATTGATCTAAATCCTATGATGGAGAAGAAGAGTCTAGATTTACAATGTGTTGGAGTTTTTTGCAAAGATCTTTACAGTGCTTAGTAGTTGAAATATGCTGGAGAATGATAGAGAGTTACATATTTATTGACTCACCTACTCCATTTGGTGGTTAAAATAAAAATTACAATCAACAACCCCCCATAATGTCTATTTTGAGAGTATAGTTACTTCGTTGAGTTGTAACAAGTTTCTAAGCTTGACAAATTTTACAATAGGTAGTGCTTTCGTAAATATTTCTGCAATCCGATTTTCTGTTCCACAAAATTGTAGCTCCACCACTTGAGTTTCAATTAGATATTGAAAAAAATTATGATGCACTTCTATATGCTTAGACCTTGCATGATATATGGGATTTTGTGACAACTTGATAGTGCTTTGATTATCATAAAATATTATCGTAGGATAATGTTGTGGATGGTATGTTTCTTGAAGTAGTCTTCTAACCCACAATGCTTCTTGAGACTCCTTTGATGAGCCAATATATTCAGCTTTTGTTGATGATAGTGACACAATTGATTGCTTCTTTCTGTTCCAAGAAATTGGTCCTGATCCAAGATGAAATATGTGTCTCAAAGTTGATTTTCTATCATCAATGTCACCTGCATAATCAGAGTCTGTATATCCAAATAGAGTAGAATCTCCTCCATATTTGTATTCAATGCCAAGATAATAAGTACCCTTAATATATTTTAGTATTATTTTAGCCACTTTCCAATGTTCAATGTGTGGAGCTGCCATGTACCTGGATACAATACCAACTGCATATGCAATATCTGGTCTAGTTATAGTAAGATATAAAACAATTCTAACAAGTTGTCTATACAATTTTCCATCCACCTTCTTTTTAGTAGAGTTAGCACTCTATTTTAATCCTACTTCACATGGTGTATTAGATGGTTTGCAATCATTCATATTAAATTTCCTTAATACATCAAGAGCATATTTGGTTTCAGAAAGGATAATCCTTCCTTCTTCTTGCCATACTTGCATACCCAAGAAATAATGCATTAGTCCTAGATTAGTTATTTCAAAAGATTGTTTAAGTTGTTCCTTGGTACTTTCAATGCACTTTGTGTGATCTCATGTAATGATTAAATCATCCACATATAATACAATAATAACAATTCTATCATCACTATGATTTACATACACATCTAGATCAACTTTGCTTCTTTTAAATCCCGCTCCTATAAAATATTCATTTATTTTGGATTACCATGCCCTTGGAGATTGTTTAAGACCATATAATGATATTTTTAATCTACACACTAGATTTTCTTCACCAACTTTAACAAATCGTGGTGGATATTGCTTATAAATTTCTTCTTTCAAATCACCATGTATAAATGCACTTTTTACATCCATTTGAAAAATTTTCCAACCAAATTTTACAGCTAAAGCAACTATTGTACGTATTGAAGTCATTTTAGCAATTGGAGCAAAAGTTTTATTATAATCAATACCTTCTGTTTGTGAAAATCCTTTAGCTACTAACCTTGCTCTGTGTTTTTTGATGGCTCCATCTTATGTGACTTTGTTATATAATTCCACTTGCAACCAACCACATTTTTCCCTTTTGGAAGTGTTGTCGATTCCCATGTTCCATTTTTCATCAAAGAGTTGTACTCCTCTTGCATAACTGCTTCCCATTCATCTTTTCCTTTTGCTTTTTCATACGTGCTTGGAGTTTCAACCTGCATCACCTTAGCCATAAGAGCATAGTTAGCAAAAAAATTCTTAGGACCTTCTTGGTATATTTCTTGAATGCTTCTAGTTTTTTGTGTATTTTCATCATCACTTTCACTTGATTCTTCAACTTGTGCTCCTTCTCCTCCTGTAGAAGATTGCACTCCTTGATTTTGATCATTTATGGACTTATCTTCTTCAAACAAAATTGGAAAGTAAGATAAAGTAGGAGAATGATTACTTTCAATATCTCCATCAAACGATACATTCCGTTTGATATGAATTTCATTTATTTTGGGATTGAATAACCTATATCCTTTTGAATCCTCCCTATATCCTACCATTATACACTTCTCATTTTTCCTTTCAAGTTTGTTCCTTCTTTCATTAGGAATGTGTGCATATGCATTACAACCAAAAACTCTAAAATGAGACACTGTAGGCTTTCTTCCACTCCACGCCTTTTCTAGTGTTATGTTCAAAATTGCCTTAGTAGGTGTTCTATTCAAGATATATACAATAGTATTAACTACTTCAGCCCAATATTTAGCTTCTATATTTCTAGAGTGAAGCATACATCTAGCCATTTCTATTATAATTCTATTTTTTATTTTAGCTACCCCATTTTGTTTGGGTGAATAAGAAATAGTTGATTCTTTCTTTATTCCATAATCTTTACAAAATTCTAAGAAGGCTTTATTTATATATTTACTCCCTCTATATGTTCTTATTATCTTTAGATATTTTCCACTTTTTTTTTCAGCCAAAGCTTTAAAATATTTAAACTTCTGAAACACTTCATCCTTCTTTTGTAGAAAATATACCCAAATTTTTCTAGTATAATCATCTATAAAAGTGAAAATAGAACTTGATCCTCCAAGTGAAGGTATTCTAAGAAGACCCATTACATCACTATGAACCAAATGTAAAGGAGTTTTTTCCCTCCATGATTTTCCTTGTGGGAAAATTTCTACATGTTGCTTTCCCATTGCACATTCTTCACATACCTTATGCCTTGGTGAGATTTTTGGAAGCCCATACACCATATATAGTTTCTCCATAAGCTTGAGGCTAAATGATAGTTGACATGTCCCAATCACTCATGCCATAACCTGCTCATATCATCATATTGGGCAATAGCACACATATGCTCATCTCCACATTTAGAAGTAAATTCTTGAAACTTATATAATCCATTCTCCCTTTTACCAATTGTGGACACTATAATTATCATACACGTCTTTGATTAAACATTTTTCATTGTAGAACTCTATTTTATACTCTTAATTTGCAATTTGAGATACAAAAAGTAGATTTGTTTTCAATTCAGGAACTAACTTCACATTTTTGAACACACCATTATCAACTTTGACATTTCCAGTCCCTTTAACTTCTAAAGTACTATTGTTTCCCAAATATATTTTTTTGCACTACTTTCACTTATAAATTCAAATTGTTCCTTATTATTAGACATGTGTCATGTAACACCAGAGTCAATAACCCAATCATCCTTAAAATAATTATTTTCTTTAAGTGTGACACAAAAAGCATTTCTTTTAGAATCAACAAATTTAGTAGACTTATTTGTCTTCTTCTCTATATCTCTATTGTTTTTGAAAAAATCATTTTCTTTGTGACCCATCTTTCCACAATAATTACATTTCCATTTACTTCTATTATAATTTGTAGATGACATACTTTTATTTTCATTCTTCCAATTCCTTTCTTTGGATTGATTATCTTGTGACTACTTATAACATTGTTTTCCTTTCATTATGAATGCTTGAGATTCATCACTAAATGTTTCTCTTTCCTTAATTTGATGCTTTTCTACTTGCACTAACTTAGCACATAACTCTTCAGATTTAATACTTTTTAATTTATCTACAGTATCTAGGCTTCTTATGAGTGATTGATAAGATCTTGGAAGATTGTGTAATATTATTTGCACTAAATCTTTATCTTCTATATCTTTTCCAAGAGAAGCAAGCTCATTTTTCTTTTCCTTTAATTTACTTAAATGTGGAACTAACTCGTGTGAGCTTGATAATTTCATGTTGTATAATTCTGTGGTGAGAGATAAAATCCATACATCACTTGAATTTTGATATAGATTTTTAAAATGTCCCAAACTTAAATTCCACTCCTTTCATTGTGAACTTCTGGAAAAATTTCTTCTGAAGTGTTAGCTTGATTAATGCTGCTGCCTTTTTATCTCTTTTATTCCTATTTTCTTCGTCTTTTCTAGGATTTGTTGGTCTTTGTTCACTACTAGTAACAATCTCATACTAATTTTAAAGAGTTAGAGTAATTTCAAAATGAGATACCCAATCATAATTTTTTTTTCATTTAATTTAACTGTGGGCAAAGAAATAGCAAGAGAATCCATTATGTAAAGTTTCCTCCTTTTTGGATGAGAGAGATTTCAAAACTTCTAGTACCCAGATTAAAAGATTGAAAATTTCTCACCAATTTGTGTATAGAAATTATTTTCCTTTATTGCAGTATGTTTACTTTCCATAGAAAATTCTCAACACTGCTCTTAGTCAAATTTTAACCTGCAAAATCAAGTTTTCACATGTAGTCTCCACACCACTTCCCAAGATTCAAGCATGCTTTGATACCATAATGACAAATTAACAACAAAGCAGAGGCAAGCAAAAAAAAGAGCACATTTTACACTCAGAACAAAACAATAACAGTTTATTATTTTTAAGCACTTTACAACAATATATTTTTCTACATCACTACAAATGGAAGGAGGGTTGCATATATATAAGCATATACAAATATCTGGAGAATTCTAAAGCCTACGATGGAGAAGAAATATGTTGGAGTTTTCTGGAAAGATCTTTACGATGCTTAGTAGTTGAAATATGTTGGAGAATGCTAGAGAGTTTCATATTTAATGAATCACCTATTCTATTTGGTGGTCAAAATAAACATTACCGTCAACAGGTGGTTCCTTCCCAGTTTTGGTGTTTTGTTTTTTTTTTCCGAATGGGTGTGCATTCTTCATGCTCCCTAGGTGTTGTTGTTTAGTGGTTATATAAAGGTTCAAGCCTATCTTATTTTTTATTAATCTAAACATCAATACAATAATTTCAATAGTACAAATAAGAAATAAATTATCACCATAATATTTTACCACTAATATGAAATTATTGTAAAATCAAAATTAAAGATAAACAAAACTTTAACAATTTTTTTAATAAAAGTGCATATTTAAAATAATAAATTATAAATTACACATATAAATAATAAATTATCATTAACTAAGAAAAAATGATGTAAAAAAATTATTCTAAATTGTTATAACAATCTTATATAATAAAAAATGTTAAACAACAAATACACAATTAACTTCTTTACCTCATTTTACTAAATTCAATATTAATAAATAAAAACATCTAATTAATTAATAACTAAAATTAAGAAAAACATATGTAATATTATCTCAACAACTAGATAAATGCCAATTTTTACAATTCAAATTTAATCTCTTTTAATATTTAAAAAACCTTAGTAGACTATTGGAAATGTGTGATTATTATGACTTGATACAAGATAAAAGTAACCATTAAGTTGGCTCCTTACTCTTTGAATTTATCAAATGATATTAGCACTGATTAGATAAAATAAGTCAGAGGTTGGGTGTTATTTAGTTATATTGGTTGGTGGTGTGTGAGTTCGTGTGAAGATGGCTTCGAAAAGAAAAAGCACTGCATGATAACTTTGAAATCATAAACTGACATTTAAAACAAGCTGCATTACGTGCGGTATCAGAATTGTCGCAGAAGAAACAAGCCGTGCAATTCCTCTACTTAAATATTTTGGCCTGGACATCCACTATGAGGAACAAAAACATGCGTCTTCCCCACTCAATTGCTATTATTTCCCGTAATACTCACTTGCCCTTTAAATGATTAAAGCTTCAAATACAAGCACGACCTAATTTTAACCAGAAAAACAGAAACAATGCGCAATTTTGTATGAATTTTAATTCCATTTGCTAGCTTGCCTTACACACAAAATCAATGCAGATTTTGAATTGAATAAACAATCTAATTGATTAGCTCGCTGGCCTTTCCCTTCTGATGGATACTTAAATACACAACACCAATGGAGATGCAAGCACATCAGCAAGCCAAGCACACTCTAAGCCATGGAATTTCGTATCATGTCACCCCTTCTCTGCCTTAAGATGAATGTGCTGCTACTTTTAATACGAAAAGCGACAGATCATTGTACACCAGTTTTAGCTGCCGGTGGTGACAGTGATAGTATTCTTCAAGAGCCAACAGAGCCCCTGCTCAGTTATTTAAGAGTTTACAAGTTTTCTGAAGGGTATGCCAGTCTGTGGGGAGGCCAACACCAAAATGTTTCAGAAGATGGTTACTCTATCACTCACATTAGATAGCTCATCTGGTAAGACTGCATTAGTAATGCATTTTTTTCCTTTTTTTGGTAGTAATTAGCAGCTTTTATATGAATTGAATTGAGTGATGAGGATTGCAGGTAGTGGGTTCAAGTCAAAAGATGCTTACATGTATGGCTTCTTCAACGCTGCGGTTAAACTCCAGGCGGGATATACTATAGGGATCATCACGTCATTCTATGTATGTACACTAAAACCCGTACATGTAATTAGGGTTAAACTGGACTATGTAGGATCATTAGAGATAAGTTTGTAGGACTCATTATTCCTAATTAGGGTTTGGCCAGTTGAAGGTCGGCTGTTCAAAATCCAGGCCCAGCTTATGGTTCCAGCTGACCCAATTTTACCAAAGGGGTTACAATAGAATTCTTGTTTATCATCAGTGTGAATGTGATGCAAGTTTTTAATGGGTAATTTGTGATGATCAGCTTTCGAACAGCCAAACGTATGAAGGATGGCACGATGAGATAGACATAGAGTTCTTGGGAACAATACCTGGAGAGCCATACAAATTGCAGACCAATGTTTATGGCAACAGTACGGGAGATGGAAATCTGATCGGCAGAGAGCAACAATTTCATCTTTGGTTCGACCCAACTCAGGATTTCCACAACTACAGCATTCTCTGGACGCCATCTCAAATCCTGTAGTTTTATTCTCTCCCTGATAATCTCACAGCACAGCTAAACAGTAGATATTACAAGCTAATATGCTGCAATTTAAAACTTATTATTGTTTTGGTTACACATTTTTGGTGGACGATATCCCCATAAGGAGGTTTCCTAAGACAAAGAGCCTTGGAGTTATATATCCATCGAAGCCAATGTCTGTGTATGCAAGGATTTGGGATGCATCTTCATTGGCGAGAGATGGAGGGAAACACAAGGCCAACTATACGTATGAGCCCTTCCTTTCCAGTTACACCAACTTCAAAACGATTGGATGCCATGACAAGGATAACTACTGCTACAAAGTGCTCTTAGATGGCTGTTTGGTTTCTCCGCATTTGAACAAAAAGCAAATCGTTTATCTGAAATATGTTAGGAAGAATTATATGACATACGACTACTGCCAAGATTTGCAGCGATATCCCAAGGATTCCATGCCTGAATGCCCAACACAACCATCCAATTCATACTAATTTATTCTCCAAAGTTTGGTAACGGGGGAAGTGGTATTGGAATTAGGAAGACAAATAGATTATTCATTGTAATTCTCATCTTTATGTTTATTCTGTATAAATGAGGTTTCAAGAGATCTTTTTCCAATTCATAATTCTATCGAAAAATCTTTATTTAATCAAATTATAAGCATTATAGAGTATAAAAAAGTTTATTATTGTACCATGTGTTGTGTTGTCTTCTTCTATGGAAGAATATATACTTGTTTCTTCTTTTCATATCAAAATTTCAAATTAACTCTCATCTAAGTAATAAGTTAAGTCATAAGGATGTCACTTTGCCATCAAACCTTTGGCTAATAGACAAGAAAGATAATCAAACTTCCCAAGAAAACTATGAAGATTAATATTAAAAGATATGAATATCTTCAAAAGTTACAAAGGAATCAGAGCTTTTTATTGCAATGTTTTTCAAAACTAGGGTTACATGTAATAGTCACACCCTTTGAGTTGATATCAGGTTACAACTTAGAACATAAATACACAAAACATAAAAATAATAAACATTAACCATTAAGTGGTCAGAACAAGAGTAGGAGGAATGAGGATCCTAGTTATCTAACATTCCAATAAAAGAGAAAGAAAAACTAAAGGAGATTCTAGAGGAAATGAAAAATATTCTTGATGGAAGGTAAATATAGCATCAGGTGGACCTGCTCTAAAATTAGGGCAATGCAATGCTAAATATAACTATATGGTGGTAGATTGGCTTGGGAAAATATGACATACCAATTTTCCTCTATTGGGACAAGGATTGTCTTCCTAAGGCTAGAGTCTTCACTTGAGAAAATTTGCAAAAGAAAGTTCTAACTATTGAGAGGTTTCTCAGGATGGGGTTCTTCAGTCCTTCAAGATTTAGTCTCTATAAAAATTTTTGAAAGAAAATGTGGATCACTTATTCTTAGGTTTCCAATCAAGTCTTGAGAATTTTTGAGGTGGTTATGTGCCAAGCTTAGATTGATTGGTGTCCTTACCAATGATATTCATAGCTGATTTGAGGCATGACCCATTCTAAACAAGAATAGTAGCCTCACAAGCCTTTCGATCATGAATCCATCAATAATGATATGAGAAATTTGGAAATAATTAAATAGGAGAATCTCTTAAGATAAATCGCTTTTGATGCCCACCTTCTTGAATAAGGTGGAGGTAGCAATAATGGAAGTGGTCAACAAAAGGGTGAAGTTTCAAGCACCTTAGAAGAGATTCTTTACTAGGTGGGACAACAGGATGACAAAAGCTGCACACTTTAGACTTGGAGCTACTCCCATTGGGGGTGTTGAGAACTTGCTCAACCAAAAATAATCTAAAGTAGAAAACACCTAAATTTGGGTGGTAAAAATTAAATTTCAATGAATCTTCCAAAGAAAAACCAAACATATCTACAAGTGGTTTATTATTTGAGACTGAAATGGTTAGGTAATTTTGTCAAGCATATAGAAATCTTTGTCTTTAAGCCAAAGTAGAGATAGAAGGAGATTCACCGCTTGCAATCAATTCTATTAGAATGAAAGGTTGAAAAATTATCTCCCTATTTGAAGGGGCCAAATCACTCTTGGAGAAATATAATTTAAATCATGTTTGCCACAAGGTAAACAAGGAAGTATAGACTCCCTTGCCAACTTGGAAATTCATAACATCTATTAGTTCTTTACAATGTCACAACAAAGTAAATTTGCCATATGTAACCTTAGTGACGAGACTTAATGAGTACACCAATAATTGTAAGTCCTATAGCCTATCTAATATTGCATATGTTGTCGAGAATTATTTAAAGGAAGAGTAACTATTATTTCACACTCTTGGCCTCGCAAGCACACGTGAAATGGATGGGGCCAATATTAAAAAGTAAAGGACTCAATTGATGCTATTTTGAATCAATAGGTTAGTAATTATATGTATTTGGCAATAGAAAATGTAATCTGATTAGTTTTCTCTCATCACCAAATAATGTTATTGGATATCATTATAGAAA
Organism: Cryptomeria japonica; assembly: GCF_030272615.1. Taxonomy (NCBI): domain Eukaryota; kingdom Viridiplantae; phylum Streptophyta; class Pinopsida; order Cupressales; family Cupressaceae; genus Cryptomeria; species Cryptomeria japonica. The sequence continues at coordinate 460,921,964 of NC_081413.1, read as the reverse complement.
AAGTATAAAAGGTAGTTTTTAATACTCATTATTGACTCATCCTTGTGGTCATGAAATGGGTTATTAGTGATGATTTCACAAAATAAAAAAATAAATATAGGCTTAGTAGAAGCATCACCAATTTTTTAGCCTCCTATTGGATATCTAGAACTTGAAGGACATTTAGAAGGATCTTAGATGGGTTCTTACAAAGAAGAATCCCCTTTGAAGTTTGGATGAGGTCTTTCAAGTTGCATGATATGGACTAGGAATTCCTTAGTTGGCTAACTTCCAAAATATCCTAATGGCCAAGGCTTTAGTGGAGTGGTTTCCTTTCTTCTTACACTTCAAGTCAATCTCTTTGGACTAGTATCATCTCAAGATTGTTCATTAATGATAAGCTAAAACATGGCATTGAATGTATGTATGATTTTATCAATGAAGAAAAAGATGGGTAACAAGAAGTGGTACATGGGTATCATATGTATAGTTTATATTTTATAATATAGTGTGTACATAAATTTCATGGACTCTAGCTGTCGCTAGGATTTTGTTTCTTTGTGGTTATGTGAGGCAAATAGAGAAAAATCCCAATGATAATTTATGCTTTAGGTTGTTAAGAAATTGTCTGTAAATAGGCTTTTGGATGCTACCTAGTATTTGTGGTATATTGGGAAGTATATAAAAACTATTTCATTGTAAATATTTCATAAGATCAATACATTATAAGTAGCCCTATTGACTACAATTTATCCATCATTTTTTGAATTTATTCTTAATTAAAAATATTAACATAAAATATGAATACATTTTTTTTTAATGTATCTTGACCTTGATTTTGTACATGCATTTGGGGAGAACAAGTTTGAAGGAATTTAAATGTTTGATGTATGATTTTTAAACATGAAAAAATATATTGTAACTAAAGTATAGTTATTTCTAAACAAAGCAAGAAAAAATTGTATATAAAAAAAGACGCACATATAAGTTAGTGTAATCTTGGCGAGTCTCATGGTGAAGGTTTATATAATTCTATTAAATCTAGCTAATTACCATACAAAGCATCATGAATATAAATTCATTTCTTATAGAAGTTAAGGTCATAGAAACAAAAAAAAATTAAATTATAAATATATTTTAAGGGGAATTTAATGTAATTAATATAGTTCAATTTAATCATAATCATAAAAAAATAGATTTAATAATTAGGGTTAGAAAAAAAGGTTTGTAAAATGAATTTTGAAAATTACAATGATAATCTATTTTCTTAGTTTTATATGTGATAATGGATATTATATTGTACTATATGTCTAATAATTAAAATTAAAATTTCCAAAACAAGTAAAGAAATGTGAGTGATACAATTTTTAACTCTACATTTTATCCTTATTTTGACTATCATTTGAACTAGCATGAATCATGTAAACAAACAACCAACACAAAATTAAATAATAAGAAAAAAATAATAATTATGAATTATGCATTATTTAGGTCCATTGATAACTTTGTTTCAAACATTCATGCATAAAATTACACTAATATCATTTAAAAACATTTAAGTAAGAACATTAAACTTTAAACTATCAACAATCCTAGCGTATTGTAGCATAATCCCCAATTCTTGATCTAATGGCCCTACTTTTTATTTCCATCACTATTGATCTATCATCTAATTCAACATGGTTATTGACTATTCTTGTTGTAGTTTCTCATCAATCAATTTTAGTAGTTAGGCATATTCTCCCACATGGAGCCACAAGTCAAGTCATTTTTTGTGGTTTCTTGGACCATTGTATATGGGTGAAATAAATGTCTTCCCAATTTTTTCTCTTATTCACATAAGTAGCTCAACAATATATAGTTGACAAGAGTTGGATATGACATCATTTAGGCTTTTTCTTTGGGTGTTGTGTTATGATTGGTAGTTTGGCTATAATTGTATTATTATTATTCATTTTAGTGTTTCATATATCATGAAACCCATTTTGTGTGCTTTGGATTGTCTTATTGTACAAAAGGGTTTGGACCTATTCAAACCCCACCATTTTACCTATCATTAAAATTAATATTAACAATCATCAAGTATAAAAGTTAAAAATGAGGTGTAGGATTATAGACTAAAATTTTTTCGACGCCTTGTGATGAAACACTTTACTAACTTTCCCTTAATTGATTAAATAATTTTAAGTATTTAATTAAACTAACTTGATTCTTCTATTTTCAAATTCAAAACTTACATTTTTCCTCTTCTCATAATTAAATAATTTTTAATTATCTAATTATGAAACTTTCCTCCAACATTTGTTCAAATTAGATTAAACTAGGAGAGGCCTAAACAATTTCATAACCATTACATAGACAAAAAAATGAGAAAAAACTATGGGACTCATGAGGAGTGAGATCCAAAAACAGGAGTATAGCTGCCAAAAAGTAACAAAACCCAATGGGCACCCAAAACTAGACACCACAAACCCAAAGATAGATGAGACAATAGACAAATAGAGAAACAAAAATACAAACCTACCTCCATTGAAGGCACGAATCGATGGCCTACCTAGTGGGAGGATTCTCAGTCTTCCAATCCTAACGCATAGCCTTCATTTTATTAGAGGAGTCTCTTGTTAGATTCTTTACCAAAAAAAATAGTAGGGCATTTTGAAGTCACTTTCACCCTAGACACCGACACCTCTAAACTAGTAGCAAGGGAAGAATCCAAATGTTGATTCTTCCTAGCTTGCCTCTTGTTGATCTCATCTTGGATGGCTTGAAGAGTTGTCAAATTCTTTTTGAACATTTTATTGTTTTGAGTTAGATCACATCCTCCATTTTTCTTTTAACGAACACTTGGTTGTTCTAAATAACTTCAATAGCCTTCATCGTTGCCTTCATGTCCTCTTTCTAGTAAAATTTATCATAGAATCTCTTTAGTTCATCCTCTATTCCTTCCCATTTATCAAGCTTCTCGACCAAATCATTGCTCACTTCCTAAACCCTTTGGTCTTTGTCCTCCATTTCCTAGCTAGAATCTTTGGAATTTTTTATGGTGAGGGCTTTCCATCTATTAATTTTCTTTTTTTGCCTCATTAAGCTAACCTAGAAGCCAATGGATGATAACTTCCTATTTATTTTAGCTATCATAGAGTTCATTAAATTTATCCGCAAAGGCATGGAAATCACATTTTCTTGGTGAATTCGTAGGTGATGGAGGAGGGGAAACAAAAGGAGTGGAAGGGGTACTCACTTTGTTAACAAGGTAATTTAGGGTCCACTTCAACCTAGTAGACCATGAGGAAGAAAAATCCTCAAAGGCATTTTCCTCTTCGTTCAACTCTTCAATAATTCTTTCAATAGTGGGAGGGGCTAGGTGTTCTTGGATTTAGCTATTCTATTGGGGTTAACTTGGGTTAAAATAAGGTAGACATTATAAAGCCATAGGGTAAGCCCCTAGTGTAGGGGAAGGACATATTAGATTTTGTCCATAACTACAGACTAATAGATATACAAAAAAAACCAACAAGGGAAATTTGTAATTCAACCCATACCTTAAATAGTTGAGCATGGGGAGGAGTTGTGAGTGGAAACATTTAAACCTCTCGTTCAAGGTAATTAACTTCACGAGAAGCAATGACACCTATTTCCAAACCCTATTTTTAAGTCATTCTTGTTGCAACCACTCTACATATGGATAACTTTTTCACCCAGTTTTAGGAAACAATTAAAATCCTATTTCTAATTGTCCTTCGATTTCTTAGGGAAGGTAATGGCTTACACCACAAGACCCATTGCAACAGCAATGGTTTCCATAGACATAGTAAATTTTACCCCATTTACTTGAATTTCACCTTCATCCCAATATTGGGCAAACTTCTTAGATAGAGTAGGGTTATGACCCTTCATACCTTCGACATAGGTCGCTAGATTGCCCTCCAACATCTTATCCTAGAGAATCCTATTTTTTTAAAACTTGAAGTAATTGTCTAGCTCCATCTAGATAAGATGTCTACCCATGATATGCATATTAAGACCAAGAATATGACTCAAAAAGTGATAGCTAAAACTAGCTTTGGGAAAGATACAATTTTAAGAAAAAGTCATTATTGCTAAAAGCATAGCTTTCACTAGATTTAACAAGGTCAATCCTTTCCAATAAATAATTGTAGTACAACGTGGCCAAGATGAAGGTGAAAAAGGCCAATATAAAATCTTTAGTTCTCATTGGGATTAATGTCTTCAAGTATCTTGGCACGAATATCTTTAGGTAATTCATGTTACACCGCCCAAATTTTAAGCCCCTCAAAAAAAGGACCTAAGTTAGCTAACCTATCTACAATCCTATTTCCTTATGTAAAGGTGCGATGAAATCTTACATGGCCAAATGTAGCAATCATATCTTAGCATTTGGTGATTATATCCACCTTCCACCATCCATGCTTCACCTTTCCTTGCAAGCCCAAGATAGCCACATAGGCCACCATGACTTTACCACTTGGATCTCTGATGACTCCAACCCCACCTGCTTGACTCAAGTTACCTTTACAAGACCCATAAAAAATTAATTTCAACCAACCGATGTTGAGGGGGGGTCAAATTTCCTCCAACATTAATTAATTTGTTTAAATTTAATTAATTATTTATTGTACAAATAAATAAATGATCTTTACTATTTAATTATTTTAATTTTCTTCCACCATGCACATTAATTAAATCCCTTTCTTCCACTTTTCCTAAAATTAAATAATTATTTTAATTATTTAATTAGCTAAATATTTATTTTATAGTTAAATAATTTATTTAATTCTTCACTTTTCAAAATCAAATCCCTCTAGAGTAAATAAAATCTTTATTTAATTTTTGTATTTCTCTCATGCACATGCTTAAATAATAATTATTATTTAAATATCTAATTAAGTCCTCCTCTTAACTACCACTCAGTTTGAGTTCCACTCGCAATCACCTCTTCTAATAGATTCATCAATTAACTGAACAACCCAATCAATTCTCTTAACAAATCAATCAAATTAGTCAATTGATCAGTCAACTTGAATCACAAAGTTAGTGAACTCCTAATCAATTCTTCTCAACAAATCTCATTCATTGATCTCCAAATCCTCCCCTAAGAACTCAATCATTGATTAATATCTAAAAAATTTATATATGCAACCCTATTCAACTTTCAAAAACAACCATAGTCTTCGATGTTTTGTGAGATCACATTTCCCAATGAAGTGCTACAATTATGAGAGCCAATTCATACAACACAAAAGTGAAAAAGAAAATGGAGGCTTCATGCAAGGATGCACTAATGTTTTGATTTCCATGTTGATTTCCATGTTGCATTCATTTGTATTCCTTAATTAATGTGATTAGTGTCGTTTGTAATTGATTTGAGGTTTTTGGTTACTCTTACAATCAATTTCTAATTTTCTTTGACAAACATTCAAAAGGTATAATCCAAGAAGAAATTGATGATGCGTCCTAGGATCCCCATATTATTGCAATCATGAATGCACTATTGTCTATTGTTCCAAATAGATATTTCCTATTACTCACACAAAATGGAGAAAAAAGATGATGGTGTCTTACCCACCTTATATCACTTTGTCCCTCTCCTAGGTTCCTCATACCCATAAGGATATTTTGGCACAAGATGATGATATCATTAGCATATTTATCAATGCTCTATCTTCTAGAGATGACTTCCCACAATAGTAGTTACACTTTTTATCCAAATTTGACATTGAAATGAACATTTAAAACTAAATCTTAACTTTCCAATACCTATAGTTGCTAAACTGTGTGGAATTCAAAGACGATGAAAACTAGTGATTTGTGACATTTTGAATGTAGATTCTAAATGTATATTTTTTTTTAATTTTAGGAATCAAATTGCATTTATTTTTGTATCTCCTTCAAAAACTAGTTTTTAACAAAAAAATAACATTTTTAACGAGTGAGTTCCATGTGGTTGCACGTAATTTTTTTCTACAAGGGATAAAATTATGATTCTTTTGGATATTGATTTGTAACACTAGTATGCAGTGTTTGCATTTAGTTTCATAATGTTTTGTTGCACTTTTTTTAATTAAGTTTTGAATTCGAAGCAATTATAATTTAGATAGTGGTCTTGATGGCATTGCATGAACATTGCATTGAAGAAGTATAGTGTTGTCATTGATGTTAATTGCAACCAGTAATGAAGAAGTAAAGAAACTGGTAATGAAGCAGTGAAGATCAACAGGTAGCCCTAACTAGTTGAAATGCAGAACCCTAACCGATGGAGCTTGGAGATCGGTTGTCCTGATTTATGACCAAATGTTGATCGGTGATGAAGATACCACATAAGCATGTTGCGCGTGATGAGTTTTGAAAAGGTTTTGGTGTGTAAAGATAACCGTTTATCTTGGGAATGATAAAATGCATAGCATGAAGTGACAAATGCATGATGTGTTACAAGATTCAAATTGTTGTGATCCAGGAGTGGTTGTAGATGACTAGAAGAATGTAAAGTTGATTGCATGTAATCTAATGATCAAGATTGAACCGATGTGTTTGTAATCTCTATGAGAATTTCAGGGTTTGTGTTGTGTTACCGACCTAAAGTATTTTTTTTAAGGTCGATGAATTGATTTAATGAGTGGTTGGAAAATTCGGTTAAGTGTGAAAGTGATTGTTACCAGGTGGTCCTTAACCAGGTGGTCCTTAACCAAATTTGTTCCTAACAGAATATTCTTGTATAAGATTCTAACAAGGCTTGGCTCCTAACAGGGAAAACTTCAAAAGAGTTCAAAATACTTATGGGTATTCATCCCCACTGTGGTTTTTCCCATTTGGGTTTCCATGTCAAAAATCATTGTGTCAAGTGGTGAATGATTTTGTGGATGTGGTTTTGGTATGGTTGATATAAATGATTGGTAAATATACATAGTTATATCTAAATGATTGGAAACGATCTAAAATATGTTATTATTGGTATTAGTGAAATGGTTTAAGGTTTTGGTAAAAGGATATTTAAGTTTTAGATCTGTTTCTTTATATCATTGAAGTATTTAGTCAACCGGTAAGGTTTAACAGTGTTGTTGTAGTTTTGTTAAAGTGTCTAAACCGATATACTTTGTGAGTTTATTCTAAGTTGGAAATAAGTTTGGTGAAAGTTTAGTTAATTTTTTATCTACTAATTCAGCCCCCCCTCTTAGTAGTTGACTAGATCTTTATAGTTTTATCATATTATCAATTGACATCAAAGCATTCTAGGTCCTCTTGAGTATAAGCCTAATAGCCTAAGGATAAGATCCAAGAGAAAATGATGAAGAGAGAAGGTCTGAAGTTAAATAGAGATAACTATAGAATTTGGAGTGATAGGATGAAGATTTACAGCAAGAGCTTAGGAAATCAGTATTGGGATCATGTTGTTACTAAGTATAACTTGCCTAGTGGAATTCTGACAGATGATCAAAAGAAAGAGCAACAGGAGAACAACCAAGCGTTGGAGGCCATCATCAGTACCTTGTCAGACTTAGAATATGTTGATGTTCATGGATTGGAGACTGCATATGAAGTTTGGAAGAAACTAGAAGAAATCTATGGCAGTGATGAGCATGTAAAGATAGCCAAGGAAGAGAGTCTCAAAGGAAAATTTGATGACATGAGAGTGGCTGAAATTGAAAACATTCAACTATATGGTCAGATAATCAAGGAGATAGTTAGATAAATCAAAAGTGTTGGAGGTACAGTGAAGGATGCCACTGTGGTTAGCAAGCTATTGAGAACCCTTCTACCAGTCTACACTATCAGAGTTACAGCCATTCAAGAACTCAAATATATTGACAAGACAAAGGTAACTCTTGACTCTATCATTGGTAAACTAACTACAATTGAATTAAATGGTTTTGATGGAAGTGTTCATAGGTTAGAATTTGCATTTAAAGCCTCAGTCTCAACCCCACTAGTAAGGGAAAGCAAAGAAGTAAGTTACAGTCATGAATCTAGATCTAGATGAGAGGTAGATGATGATGATGAAAGCCTAAGGGAACTTGAAGCATTGTTGGCCAAGTGATTACCTAGAGGTATTGGTAAGTATAGATGTAAATTACCACTAAAATGTTTTGCATGTAATCAAATAGGACATACTACTGCTAACTGTCCTAATGAAGATGACAAGGAAAAAAGAGAAATATAGGAAGTTTAAATGAAAGGAAAAATAAATTGTTTCATTGCAGTGGATGAAGGTATTATAGATGAAGAATCCAAGGGAGATACAAATGAGGACATTGTCTTTGTTTCTATCAAAGAAGACATATCAGATCAGAAGGCATTGGTCTCTCACTTGGACAACTCGGATGACTTGGCTATTCACACCACATGACTGGTGATCAGAGCAAGTTTCTAACATTAGATGAATTTGATGGAGGTGTTGTCAGATTTGGGAATAACTCTCCCTACATGGTGAAGGAAAAAGGATCCATTTCACCTAATGGTAAGAGTAGTGTAGATGATTTCTACTGGGTTGAAGGTTTGAAACACAATCTTTTGAGTGTTGGTCATCTCAATGACAAAGGTTACTATCTAGAATTCAACAATGGAGTTTGGAAGATATTTGGAAGCAAAGGTGAATTGATTGCAACAGGTAAACAAACCAGAGGTAATATTTTTCACTTAAACTCTAAAGTCAATAGTTGTTTGATTGCAATAGTAGAGATAGTTGTCTTTGGAATCAGAGGTTTTGCCATGTGAATTTTGATAGCATTGTAAGAGTCAGCAAGTCAAAATCAGTAAGAGGATTGCCACAGTTGGACAAATTGGTGAATGCTTTGTGCAAGGAATGCTAGTTAGGGAAATTAATATCCTCAACCTTCAAGAGACAACCTTTCTCAGCTGAACATTTGCTTGATTTGGTTCATACTGACCTATGTGGACCAATTAGGACTAGTAGTATTCAAGGAGATTGGTACTTCATGATATTTATCGATGATTTCTCAAGGATGGTGTGGGTCACATTCTTGAAAGACAAGACAAAAGCATTCAACAAATTTAAAGCATTTAGATCCCTGGTTGAGAATGAAAGTGGAAGGAAGCTGAAATGTTTAAGGACTGCTAAAGGTGGAGAATTTACTTCAGAGGAATTCACTAGATACTGTGAAAAAAATGGGATCAAGATGCAACTATCTACACCAAGGACACCACAACAGAATGATATTGTAGAAAGGAACAATTGGTTAGTGGTTGACGCTGCTAGGACTATGTTAATTCAAGGAGGTGTAGCTAAGACATTTTGGAGGGAAGTTGTATGCACAACTGTTTATACAATGAACTGGATACTGGTCAAAAGAGGTAAAGACAAAACACCTTATGAATATTGGTATGGTAGATCACCGAATGTCAGTTACTTCAAAATTTTTGGTAGCATATGTTTTATTAAAAGAAGTTATTATATTGGAAAGTTTGATGCCAAAAGTGATGAAGACATATTTCTTGGTTACTCCACCAAGAGAAAAGCTTACAAGTGCTACACCAACCAGACTAAGAATATCATTGAAAGTGTCAATGTCCAATTAGATAAATTTCTTGAAAAATATGAAGAAACCAACAAGAAGAAGGAAGAAGAAGAACCAAACACACTAGTTTTTGAACCGGAACCGATAAAGCCAGAAGTTGGAGAACTGAACATAGAAGCCCTAGTTCAACCGGAATAGGAAGGTCCAACAAAAGATGAAGAAAGTGAAGAAGAAGAACCTAAAAACTAAGATCATGTTATTCCAAGGTATATCACACTCAATCACAACCCTAATCATATTATTGGAGACAAGAGTGCAAGTGTGTTAACTAGAAGAAGGCTAACAAAAAACTCTTGTATGATATCCACCATTGAGCCTAGAACAACAAAAGAAGCCTTTGCAGATGAAGACTTGATCAAGGCAATGGAAGAAGAACTTAATCAGATAGAGAATAATAATACATGGTCATTGGTACCCAAACTGGAAAACAAGAATGTAATAGGCACAAAGTGGGTATTCAGAAACAAATTGAATTAAGATGGAGTAGTGGTCGGGAATAAAGCAAGACTAGTATGCAAAGGATATGCACAAGAAGAAGGTGAAGATTATGGTGAGACATTTATACTAGTAGCAAGATTGGAAGGAGTAAGGACTCTACTTTCATTTGCAGCATATAGAGGATTTAAGGTATATCAGATGGATGTTAAATCAGCATTCTTAAATGGAATATTGGAAGAAGAAGTCTACATAGAACAACCAGATGGTTATGCATTAACTTAAGTAAAGGATATGGTGTGCAAGCTTCGTAAGGCACTATAGGGATTGAAACAAGCACCAAGAGCATGGTATGAAATATTGCACTCTCACTTAGTAAAGATAGGTTTTGAAAGAACCGGTGAAGATAGTAACATATATCTCAAGATAGAAGGAGATAAAATACTAGTAAGTGAGGTATTTGTTGATGATATCCTTTTTGGAGATAATGATGATATGTATCATGATTTTGCCAATGAAATGAAGAATGAATTTGAGATGTCACTAGTAGGTGAGATAAAAAAAAATTCATAGGCTTGCAAATCGAACAGATGAAGGAAGGAATCTTTATCACACAATCCAAGTATGTGAAGGAAGTGTTGAGAACTTTTGGAATGAGAGATTGTAAACCAATTGGAACACCAATGGTTACAAATTGTAAATTGTCAAAGGAAGATGATTCTGCACCAATTGATGAAAAAGAATACAGATCCATGATAGGTAAGCTACATTATGTTATCCACAATAGACCAGACATTGCCCATGCAGTAGGATTGGTTGCTAGATTTCAGAAAAATCTGAAGGAGTCACATATGATTGCAACCAAAAGAATTTTCAGATACTTGAAAGGCACAATAGATTATGGTTTATGGTATCCATATGCAGGAGACTTTGACTTAAAAATCTATACCGATGCAGATTGGGCAGGCAATGTTGATGATAGGAAAATTACAACTAGAGGAGCATTTTTTCTTGGAGGCAGATTAGTGTCTTGGAGCAGCAAGAAATATAGTTATATCTCTCAATGAGCAACATAAGCTGAGTATGTTGTTGCTTACATGAATTGTAGCCAAGCGATTTGGATGAAACACATATTGGAAGGTTTCAAGCTGAAGATATCAGAACTAATAAGAATTTTTTGTGATAACACTAGTGCTATCAATATTTCTAAGAACCCAGTGTTGCATGCTAGGACAAAGCATATAGAGTTGAAGTATCATTTCCTAAGAGATAAATTTCAAAGCAAAGATGTATCACTAGAGCATGCTTCCACTAAAGAACAGCTGGGAGATATTTTTACTAAGCCTCTACCTAAGGCTACATTTGAATATCTTAGAGGTAAGTTAGGGGTTGTACCCCTACATGAAGTCAATTAAGCAAATATGGAAGACATCAATCCCGGAGCCTATTGAAAATATTGAAGAAGGATTGGTGAAGAATGGAGCTACTCCATGGGGGGAGAAGCTAATTACATATCGATGAAGCATGGATAAGAAACATAATGCTTTACCTTCACTTTGACATTGCTTTCAAAGGGGTGGAAATGTATATGATTGATAGTCTTATATGTTAAGGAGAGAAGATAGATTACAGACTAGTTACCAGCTAAAGATATGAAGATACAGTTGAAGGATAGTATACGTTGAAAATGTAAACCAGGATTCCTATACCTGTGTATACGCTTTACTCTCAATCATGACAATCAATTGGTATTCATATTTATATTGCCATCAATGCCAAAGGGGGAGAATGTTAGCATTGCATGAAGATTGAATTGAAGAAGTATAGTGTTGTCATTGATGTCAATTGCAACTGGTAATGAAGCAGTAAAGCAACTGGTAATGAAGAAGAAAAGCAACTAGTACAATAAAGCAGTAAAGCAACCGGTAATGAAGTAGTGAAGATCAACCGGTAACCCTAACCGATGGACCTTGGAGATCAGTTGTGATGATTTATGACCAAATGATGATTGGTGATGAAGATGCCACATAAGCATGTTTCATGTGATGAGTTTTGAAAAGGTTTTAGTGCGTAAATATAACCATTTATCTTGGGAATGATCAAATGCATAGTATGAAGTGACGAATGTGTGATGTATTACAAGATTCAAAGTGCGGTGATCTAGGAGCGGTTGTAGATGTCTAGAAGAATGTAAAGTTGATTGCATGTAGTCTAACAGTCAAGATTGAAGCGATGTGTTTGTAATCTCTATGAGAATTTCAGGGTTTGTGTTGTGTTACCAACCTAATATATTTATTTTTAAGGTTGATAAATTGATTGAATGAGTGGTTGGCAAATTTGGTTAAGTGTGAAAGTGATTGTTGCTAAACCAGGAGGTGTGTCTGCAAAATGATGTTAATATAGATAGGAGTGATAAAGGATCTGATTCAGCAAGGACATGTTATTTCTAGATTGGTCAAAGAACCTATTGTTCTTTAACCATTACAACAGTAAAATCCCTTAACCGCGTAAGCTCTAACAGGCTTGTTGTTGAAATCCTCTAACCAGGTAATCCATTATCTTGGATTTGAAATCCTCCATTGGGGTTACCTTTAATAGGGTATTACCTTTAACAGGGTATTTGTAGTCAATCCCTTAACCGAGTGGTCCTTAACCGGATTTGTTTCTAACAAAACATTCTTGTATAAGCTTCTAACAAGGCTTTATTGAAAAATATATATTTATAAAAGATAGTAAAAAATATGTCCATGCACTAAAGTTTCAAGTTATAAATATAAAAACAAAAGGTCTAGAAAAAAGGTAAAATTTATTAAATAAAGTGTGGTGGCTTGTGTAACTTCAATTTTAGCATTTTTTCAACAACTAAATTATAGTGTTTACTTTATAAAAAACTACATTCAAATAATTTTTTAAATTTTTATTAAAATTATAAACATAAAATAGACATAAGAATATAAATTTTATTAGTTTACATCATTTCAAAATTCAAAACATATATTTCACTTTCTATTGATTTAATTTAAAAAGTTGAATCAACATTGACCATTTCCTTTATAAAAGTGTGACATGTCTTTGTACTTTTACCCAAATGGTTTTTTTTACATTTTTTCAACTGAAAATAACAAGTTTAATTATGTGCATTTTCCTTCTACTTGAGGCAAATTAGGAATAATTTCTGGGATGGAATTTTTTAGGAGCACATGTTCAAGAAAAGGAGATGACAAATAAAAGGACAAGAGAAAGTAAGAGCACACGGAAGAATACACGTGAAAAGGAACAAATATTACATGAAGAAAGAATGTGAAGATATTATAAATAAAAATAAGGTATGCATCTTTACCTTTCTATTTGAATTTATTGTATCATGTAATGCAGAATGTTAAACTCTCTCTCTCTCTCTCTCTCTCTCTCTCTCTCTCTCTCTCTCTCTCTCTCTCTCTCTCTCTCTCTCTCTCTCTCTCTCTCTCTCTCTCTCTCTCTCTCTCTCTCTCCCTTAAGTATTTTTAGGAACCCTCTCTCTCTATAATTTTAGGACCCCTCTCTCTCCCCTTAAGTATTTTTAGGACCTCCCCCTCTCTCTCTCGTTAAGAATTTGTAGTTTTTCTCTCCCCTTTAGTCCTTTTAGGACCTTTCTCAATATCTCTTTCCTTAAGTCATATATATTCAACTTTTGTGTCCAGATCAGGCTCAAAAGGAAGAAAGTTCTCAAGTAGGAATTTAGGGTGAAAACAAGGTTGAAGATAGGGAGGAGGACTGAGTCCAAACAATAGAGGTTGGAGAGGGCTCAGGCTTGCTTCTTTCTACTGGTATGGATGAGAATATTGTGAAAATGGATGTGGAACAATTGAAACTATATAGTGAACAACCTAGACATACTAAAAGGAGGTCAATGAATAAAATAGGCAAGAAAATAATTTCTCATTTTGAAAATCTTGATAACTATCGAAAATGATGATTTCATTGTCATTTTTGATAGTTATAAAATTTCCAGAAAAAACCTTAAATAAATAAATTCAAGCGAACACCTCCTTTGATTGAACCTATTATTTTATTCATAATAAAATGGTTGACTAGGTTTTCAATCAAACCACTGAAATATTTGCATGTTCAATCGAAGCCAAAAATGTGCTTCAACTAAAGGTCTCCCTTCAATCTAAGGTGTTGAAAATTTATTTTTTCACCACTACTAATTTTTCTTTGTGACCAAAATTGTAACCCACTATTGTGGGATCACCCTTAGAATTGCTAATCATGATTATCCCTCTACCAAAATCGACTTTACTTATGAGGATCTTTTAGCACTAGAGAATGACATCATAAACATTTTCCTTAATGTACTTTACCTTTGATTCACTTAAATGAAATATCTTCTAGAGATGAAGAATTGATTTATGTTGCTAATCCCTCTTTCAAAGTTTGTCCTACTCATGAGTATACCTTTGAATAAGAGGATGACATAATTATAAGTTTTCTTGATTCTCTCCCTTCTATCGATGAATCCTTAGTATAATATAAGCCCAATAAAATTCAATTCAATATAATTCATATTTGAAGTCACATGAAACCTCTTTTTTTTTTCATTTTCATCCTAATATTCCTCAACCTTAAAAAAACCTATGCTTGTTATCAAAGGTGTTAAGAATCCAAGTAGACCTCCTAATTACATTCTAATCATTGCAAAAAAAACTCACTAAGTAATAGAATTAATAAACAAGTGACAAAACAACCTCATTATCATGAACTGACTTAGACATATAGCACCTATAACAATAATCAAGATTCAAAATGTTCTTCCTAATTCTAATTTTTTTAATAATGTTGGTAAGGAGTATGATCTTGTTTATTGAAATAACATGCTACTCTAGATAATATCTCCCTTTAGTATTTGATTCCAAATTCATCTACATACTTTAAGATGCTCCAATAAGCGTTATATAAGGTAGTTGTCTCACCTTTTGCTAGAACATATGAGTTAGCAATCTTGTTAGATTGTATGCATGACACATTTAGATGGATATTATGTTCATACAATATAAAGTACCACATTGAAAGTTAAAAATTAATATGATCCCCTCATGATTAATTTTCTCACTAAAAAAACTAGGATTAGGCATACCTTAGTTGTTAATGGATTAGGTATTAATGTTTGTATCATGAATATGTTACATTAGTTTAATTTGGATATCTCTCATTCAACCAAATTATCTCTCTATCCATGGATTTGATAATGTTGGTAGATATTAATTACATATAATTCTATTACCTATTATTATATAGGACCTATGACTTTACCCATATTCCTATCCATGTCATGCCTAATCCTCTTACTAAAATCTTCTTGTAGGTAGATCATGGATTCATGTTAATGTAAACAGTGCCTTCTACCCCTCATCCAATAATACAATTCATTTACAATGACCCAATGTACATGCTATCAATTGATAAAATTTGTATATTGCTATTATAAAAAAGTAGGGTTTATATATTTCCTTAACACTACGCTTCCATCTACAATATAGTCTCCTACTGATAATGCTTTCTTGGAGAAAATTGGGATCCATTAGAATTTTCACCCTCCTATAATAAATATTATAATGTCACCCATTTCAAATATAAAACTTTATTAAGGGAGCCTAGTGTTTCATTTATCCAAGCTACTTCTAACTCCATTCGAAATTATTCTTCCAACACATGTATTGATGATAATTGGGGCTCTTTAGATTTCAACCCATATGGTTCAAGTTAATCTAAGAGTGTACCTTCCCATCATGACATCTCAACACCCAATAAGGATCTCATTTCTTGCAAAGAATCAATTCTTATTCTAATAAAGATCCTACATTTGATTTGGATAAATAGTATGAACCTGGTTGTAAAATCCTTTCTAAACATAGATACAATGGACATGGTTTAGGATGTATGGAATAAAGTATTGAGGCTCATGTAAACATACATGAAACTTTTGTAAAAAGGGTTTCTAGGTCTCCAACATCCTCCCTTTTCTACATCTCTCCTCTATTGTTGAATTATACATCTGTCTTCTTCTTATGAAGAGAAAGGATTTCTTTTTGCTCCCAACGTTTCATTTTAAAAAGAGAGTATCTTGTTAATGCTTCTTAAATACAACTTGCTTACACTTCCTCTTCCAAAATGAAATAAAAATTATAAACCTTATCAAAACATTGTTTATTTTTGTGTATATAATCAAATGCATGACCATTCCACCAATGAATGTTAAGCCTTGGAATGTAAAATATAACTTATTATTTTTATATCATTCAAATAACAAGTGGCAATAAGTTTCACCTTTTTCCTATCCTTTCTAAAAAACACTTATTTCTATTATGTTTCTCTTGACTATGTGACATTTGTAGATCTACATGGGGGCTCATTTTCATTCATGGTGGTAGAGTCTCAAGTGAAACTATCTCTTTTCTAGAGTAAGAAACATAAATAGTCTCTTGTGAGTTTTTCCTTGCCTATACACTAGGAGCAATGGAAAACTTGTTTTGAGGCATGCATCCTTTCTTGAGGATCTCCATTCCTCTTGTGTGTATCCTTGCCTAGATATCTCCTTCCTTGATATAAATTAGTGTCTTTAGACAAGAATATTCTCTTCTCTTGACCTTTTTGTTAGCTATGTATCCTTGAAAAGGATTCTCTTACACTTTTTGGAAGATATTTTCTTTACAATGATGTCTTCTTTGGTGAAATATTTGCATCATTTATAAGGATTTTGTTTATATCTTATAATACATACAATTTTAAAAGGATATCTCCTTGGTGTTAAATGTGTTTTTATCTTTGATATGGATCTCTATTTTTCTTAAGATATCAACATAGAAACATGTTGACAGCTTAAGGGGGTTATGTGAGGCCTCCTTGTCACTTGTAGTAATTTATTGATGTGTCCTTAAAGTGGTGGTGTTGTGTTGCATAATTCCCCCTAAGGTGTGGTTATCAATCTCTCTACAAACTTTCATGGTATACAACCTTTTTTTTTATCATTGAGCATAACAAATATTGCTAGCTTGATCCTTTAGAAAATGTATTTATGCTTTCTCAAGTTTTGGTCAACTAGTATAGTGAGGCTTGATAGTTGTATCATTGTTTCAATTTTAATCTCCTTGAGCATTTGTCATCTAACATAATGCAACTTGCTAGCATGATCATTGTTGTTATCCTTTACTCTTTCTTGCATGTTGATTACCTATTATAGGATGTCTTACTATCATTATTATTTACTTACACTCATAATAACACAACTTATTCATGACCACTCATAATAACACAACTTATTGGTCATGTGAATATATGCAATCTGTGTGGACCCCTAGCATAACACAACTTGCTAGTTGGTAGACCATAGATCCTCCTCTAATTCGTGTATGCTCTCACTATTTCTATAAGCCCAATTGTGATCTTAAAATAAAATTTTGAGAACGATACTGGTTCTTGAGGCAACCTTTACATTAAGGTCTCTTCAACTAGTTGATGTGGAACATTTTGTTTTGATATAATCCTATGATTGGGGGTTTTCTTCTCTCAAATTATTGTCATCCTATCCCTAGTTTTTATTTCTCTTAGCTTCTCTATCTCTTATCTATACTTTACCAATGACTATGAGCATGTGTTGAAATTCCCACTAATGTGGGACCTAAATCTAGTTTAGTAGATTGTAATCACTTTACAATTTTTTACTCTATTTGGGCCTTTACTTTAGTTATCCCTCTCTTGGGTCATTTTAAGCTTATTTAGGACCTCATATTTTGTCACCACCTTCTCTAGTCTTGTATTAAGAGGATTCGGGTGCCTACAACCCTAGTCTAAGTGGATAGGGAACTCATAGCCCCAATCCCTCCAAAAGAGACCCATATTAAAATGTGCATGAGTGTCGGTTCCCACCATTTGTGATCTGATTCTAATATTTTACTTTGACAGTTGGAAGTTAGCCTAAATTCATAATACCCTAAGAACCTTATAAAAAACAATAATTTATCATTCACAAAGTATAATTTTAACAATCTATTACAATAATTTCTAATTACCAAGCATTCCTAATTCCTTCAATCAAGAGAAAACTTGAGTACACGGAGCAATAGGATATAGAAAACGATATTGAAGTATGATAAATCTTGAGTAATTATGTTATGATTTTATATTATTTCATCAACACTTAAAGGACCATCTAAATAGAGTTGCATCACTGCCATTACCAATCATAAGGTATAATCTTGTCAATTTAGTATTACAATTATGATTTAGTCTTTTTCCTACCAAGGGTAGGCTCTTTTTTACATTAATTATTACTTTTGTGGGGGTGAGAACACTAACACAGGGTTTGACTTAAGTAAGCCCCTATATAGCATCACCATTTCCCCCTCTTTCATGTATGCAAGTTAAAATTTGACAATAGAAGGGGCTACAAGAGTGCATTGTAGACTAAGATAGATAATTCTAGGTTTTACACAAGAAAAAAACATCAAACTGTGTCGAACTTCTCAAAGGTTTGACACTTTTTTACTGAGATTCTAGGAAATAGGCTTATAGGAACTCCTAAGTGCATTTTTTAACCTTTTTGTCAGGTTGGACATCCTTAGACTAGGGTGCCTAACACACTAATTTAGCATTTTCTACTCCAGATTGTAGCTACAATTTCCTCTTTGTATCTCATTTCAGATCTAAACTTCTATGTTGATTTCTATTTTTGTATCTTACTATTTATATCGAAAATTATCAATTTTCTATTATTTAACCTAGTTCATTTGCATACACTTCACAATCTCAATCCCATAGCAATAAAAAAGAAGGTAAAAACCACGTAGTGCTCAAATATCCTATTAGGATGATAGCTAAACCTTTCTTATGATTCTAATGATATTCCATTGCATGCGATTTGAGATCTTAGTTACATCCCTATGCTAGGATCTCATTTCCTACATATCACATCTAACTAGAATACCCAAGCTAGACACTATGGTTGGAAAAGTTAAAAGAGGAAGAATGGAGAATGAGATTGGGTTAGAGTTAGAATGATTCTCTTCCTTTTTTTAAAATTTTTTTTAACATCATGGGATCTCAAAGGAAATATTTGGAGATGTTGGTTAAATATTCTTTTAAAAAAATTATATATTTCTATGTCTAGTTTCTTATATAGTTTTGATGTTCCATTGTAGGTTTGAATTTATATTTTGATTCATTGGTAAGTGTTGTAATCAATTTGAAATAAAAGTTAAGGGAAAACTTTATCCAAATTTCTGCACAAAAATGGTGTAATGTTGTAATCCATTAATAAGGAAAATCAACATATTATTCTATAATTTATTCTCACAAATTATCTTCCAAAATTATCATATTGAAGAGTTTTTATGACCATATTATTACACATTTTAAATCTAAAAATTAGATTTTTGTAAGAGTGTTCATGGTTTTTCAAAAGTTAGAAAATAAGAGAATCTTATTAATTTTCAAAATTAATATAAAATCATTGTTTATATGGTCCTTTCTTTTTTTTTCATGACTAGGTGAGTGTAGTTTCTTTGTAGATTTGGATCTCATATAGAGTCTTCAAATTCATTTCCTTGTTTTCTTAGGGACCTTATTGGACTATTATCTAGGTATGTGGTTAAACCTTGTTGTAAGGGAAAATTCTCCATTTAATTTGTTATCTAGCCTTGTTTTAATCACAATAAATTTTAAAAATGATAGAGAACATCAAGGAAGAATTCAATACATGTCATAAATGATGATGTAAGTAGTAGACATGGTAATTTAAAAATAAATTAAGGTTAGTCCTTATGTTTAACTCTAAAGGTGGCAAGTGTAATGTTTTATTCTTTGACTTGTAAGACAAGAACTACTTGGTAGGTTTAGGTTAGATATTGTATGCTTAAAAAGTGTGGAATCCTACAAATGAGAAACAAGCAACTCAAGAACACCAATGAAAAAATATGTTAGAGGATTGAAATCATAAGAGAAGTTAGTGACATAAAACTCCAAGCACGTCCCATTTTCCTCTATCTTCAAGGATCGTTCATATTCAAGGTGCCTCTCAACTTGGAAGAGCACTTGATCTCTAGGATGACAACCTAAAGAACAAGAGATATATGATTTTAAGATCTAAATGTATGCAACTACAATCTTAGTGAAAAGCTATTGATATGAAACTATGATATGTTACCCAATTGATGAAATTAGTGTGATATTAAGCTAGCATGAGAATGATATGAAGATGAGATTAGTCTAGAATGGAAAAGAAACTAACATGATATACTAAAACCTGATGAAATATATGCTATGATACAACTATAATGATCTAAAATTCTTAGAGATTACAAAATGAACTTCTTGATAACTTGCACAAGATAATTTAGCTATAGCTTAGATGCAAATAACTAGGATGGGATCCTTGATATGAGAAAATGAGCTCTATTTATAAAAGAATTGGTCAAATAAATGGCCAAGATTGAATTGGCTTAAGAAGGGTCAAGATTGAAAGTTATCAATCCATGTAAGATTTTCAGCCTAATCTCATGTTCACAAGTGTCACCATGAGATTGTTCGAGAAGAGAGGAAGGAAACATTAAATGCTTGGGAAGACTTAATGGCTAACCCCATGTGGGAAAGTTTGTTGGATAAAGCTTTTATCCAAGGATGCAGGCTATTATCCATTGGTTCAACTCTTGTGCAAAATTGAAAGATGGTGAAAGGGACAAGCCATGATGGGTTGATGTGTTGAAGGGATGGTGTCTTGTAAGAGCCTTAAAAGCTCTTTGAAGACTTTGGAGGTTTATCTTGTGTGAAGGCAGAAACCTTCAAGGATTTTGTAATAGCCTTTAATGGTTTGGAAGAGTTTGGAGTTTAATTTGTAACAATCTCACAAATTTGGGGATCTCAACAAGTTAACTTGTTGAGAAGGATAAAGTCTTCAATGCATATAGAAGATTTTCTTCCAAATTTGGAGAAGTGACTTCCCCAAATTTAGGGATGTGACATGATTAGAATAATTAAGCTCATAAAGTAGGATTTGACGACTTCTAGAAGAATGATTAGGAGGTTAATGGAAAATGTAGGAGAATGCAAGCGGGAAAAATAGGGATTTTAATTAAAATAAAAAGATTTATTTTAACTAAAATAAATGCAACTTGCATTTGTAGGAAAGTGCAAGTGGTGGGGGTTTTATAAATAAATTTGATTTATTTATATGCAAGAAATGATTTTAATTAAATATAATTTAATTAAATGGTGGATAGGGAATTTAATCAAATAAATAGAATTTATTGATTTAATGGAAGAAAGGGGAATTAATCAAATATTGAATTTGATTAATGACTGGATAGGAAAAGGGGATATTAATTAAACCTTAGTTTAATTAACAGGTGGCTAAATGATAATTAAACAAATAAAATCTATTTAATTAAGTGTGCAGCTTTAGGTGTCTACAGATATATATTTTAATTTAAAAATAATAAGTTGAGAGATCATTCTATAAATCATTAGACCAACTTTGTTCAATCCTATAACCTCAAATTTGACCTAAGGTTGGAAAAATGGAAATTACAAATCAATAGTCCTTGAGAGTGAGTTTAAATGAAATTATATAATATTTAGGTTATGCATTAGCTCTTACTAGAATACATGCCATTTGCATCATTACCATTGGATAAGGAAATAATAGGTTAAATTAAGTCCACAATGAAAAGAGAAAGTGTAAAGAATACAACTTTCATCATTAGGGTCATATATGTTGCAATTAGATGTGCTTATTTTTCTTATTAGTATACTAATTAAAAAGTAAATTCTTATATAATATTTTACTTCTAAATTATGAAACCACTAATATGAAATTATCTTAGAATGATAATAAAGGTTCACAACAAAATTTTATAAATTAAAAGTAATAGATTATGACTTTAGATAGGAAAAATTTGATTTTTAAAAAATATTATTCAATTTGAATTGTCATAACAATCTTATACAATAATGGGGTAAAAGATGCAGTGAAGTGGGAAGATTGGTGCTAGGGTTTCAGAGCTCAAGGATGCAAGGGATGAAGATGGGGAGGAAGTTGACAATGAGGACCTGAGAGGTTTTCTGATGTGGTTGCTTTGGATTTGGCGATTGGTGGATATATCGTTCCAGGTGATGGCATTTTTGGGAGTGTTGTTTCCATTCTTGCGGTTTGCTGCGGCTTGCCACCTATTTGGATTTTGTCTCTGTGGCCATGGGCCCCTGTTTCAGATGGGTTTATGTCTGTGTTTATTGACGAGATCTGGGATGATGTTGGCATGATTGTAACCAAGAGGTTTCTTGCATGTTTGACCTCTTCCTTGACTGTTTGGCTTGATGCCCATGGGTATTGTTGCGGTGAGGGGATTGAGGATGGTTGTTGTGGGTGGGGTGAAGTGGAGATGCAGGATATGCCTTTGGAGGAGGATGGTGTTGCTAGGGGGTGTGTGGGCTTCATGGGGCCTTCCCTCGTCTTTGTGGTTGTGGAAGAGACTGTTGCTTTGGCCCTAGTTTTTTACTGGGAAGGTGTGGTGGATGAGGGCACTCTGATTGTGTTTGCTCCTCCGGTTGAGATCCTACTTTGTAGTCACCTTATTAGGCCTTGGAGTGAGGGAGTTGTCTCTGACCCAGGTGGAGTTTCTGTAGAATGCTTGTGTGGGTTATGGGTGTCTCCTTCCCCTTTGGACTATTTGTTGTCCCAAGGGATAGATCTGGTGATGTTTCGGGTCTGTGTGTGGGGGATCCTAGTTTATTTTTGGTTTGACTACTCAGAGCTTCCTCTTGAAGACTATGTGTGCTCTTCTTGTTTTATTATGATCAAGGGAGTCTCTATTTTTTTGCAAGTTGTCATTTTTCCCTTTCTTCTTTCCTATCCTTTAGAGGTGTACTACTCTTCTATGGAGGGGAAGAGTTGTGGCCTGTTTGTTGGGGGATGGCTACTGCTGGGGGTATTGGATACACTATTTTTTGAGGTTGGGTGTGTTGTTGTTTTTATCTCCTTGTCATTGGGTCTCTTTCCCCCTTCTCTTATTGAGAAGGAGATTTTAGTGGAGATTTTTGGCATGGAGTCTTTCAGGTTTAGGCCTCTCTATCAGTTCATGGTTTTGGAAGCCTTCTCAAAACCCTTCTTTCCAGCTATGCATTATGGGTTATTATCTTGGTTGCTAGAATTTGTTTTGAGGTATGATGCCTGGCTCCTTCAGATGTTGATTTCTCTCCTTTCAAATCCTATTGAGGTGGTTCCCTATCCTATAGAGGTGGAGAGGTGCTATGTTAGAAGGTGGATATTTTTTAGTTGATGGGTGGTGGCTGGCTTCTTCCTACTGGTTATGGGATCCATTTTAAAACCCATCTTGAAGGTTCGGGAAGCTTTTTTATTTGGTTGTGGGAACCTTGGAAAACCCTCATTCAAGATTGTGGAAGCTTGGAAAATCCCTATTGTTGGTTGTGGGAGCTCGGTTACTGGTTGTGGTAACCTATCAAAACTCATCAAGGTTGGGGGAGCCTGGTAAAACCCCATGTCTTCTGGTTGTGGGAGTCCTATAAAACCCACTCTTAAGGTTGAGGGAGCCTAGAAAAACCCTATGTATTGTTATCTCTTCACCGCTAGGCTAGATGCTAGCAGTTTTCAAGGGCCCAGTCTATCCAGTTGATGCAAAGGGAATGGTGGTAATGGGCAAATTCCCTAGTTTCTTCTTTAGAGGGTCAACACTTGGCACCATCCAATGGTCCAACCTATCTAACCTTCCAAAGATTATCAAGTCTATCCTTGATCCTCCCCAAAAATCAATCTTCTCAGGACAACTTAGTTTCTCTAGGAGACTCCTACAACTAAATACTCAACCCCTAAACCAAGACACCTCACAACCCCCAAGCTCTTTGCCAATGGGACCTTTTTTTCAAATGGTAGAATCTATCATATGTGAGTGTTTGTATATTTTTTATATGGTATTTGCATTTAACTTGACCCCTTTGATAGGTATTTATAAGTCCTTTGTGCCTTTAGCCCCTATGGACCTAGGAAATAAGGCTACAAGCAATTAGCCCTCCATTTGAACTTTTCCCACTTTACCTATCAAACTACCTGAACAACCCACTAAAAAAATTTGATATTTGAGTACCCTTTTGGGCATTCTAAAACATTTCAAACTTCTGCATCTGGGTTTTGAGTGCAAGTTTTTAAACCCTATTGGGCCTATTTTTGGTCAAACTAGCCGGTATAGAGGTTTAGGCATCAAAACCTTCACCAGTCAAATGGAGAGGAATTCAAGGCTCTTGAAGAGGGTGTGTGCATGCCTAAGGGTCCTTCCCATGCAAAATTTTGCCACCGTTGTGTCCACTGTGTCAAGGATTCATTCAATCCCTCACTGTACAGACTTGCCACATGGAGATGTCAAGTCCAGGGCATCACTCCAACAGTGCCAAGGCGAGATCTTCTGCTCCCCAAACCAAGAAAAAAAACTAGTATATATGTTAATCTAACATTAATCAGCATTTCAGACCTTTCCCATAGAGGAATGTTGAATAAGATCTCCTTTTGCATCCAAACCCTGGTTTTGAGGGTTTTACTAGGCAGCGAGGAAGAAAAATCAACTACTCCTCGATCACAGAACTTCAAGACCTCAAACCAACTTTAAATGAGAGGTGATTCACTGCTACACTTGTTTCAAAAAATTAGATCTTCCAAAAGTCCGTACAAATCCGTACCAAGACCAAGAGCCCAAGAAAAAGCAATAAAAATGACAATTTCAGATTGGTAGGAAGCATAAATTTCATTCAAAGCCTTAATGTAACCTTTGGGAATCATTCCTAAGGCTTAAATAAGACTAAGGAAACCTTCTAACCAATTCCCAACATACAAAATGCAACAAACTAGCCGTTGGGCAACCACAATTCAAAAAGTTGCAAAAATTGCTCATGACAACATAGCAACTTTTGACATATTATGACATCACACACTTGCCTTCATATTGAAGGTTAAAAATTGGACACACAAAACCTCTAGGACCCCTAGACACCAGAAACATAAATAAAATACCCATACAAGGCTTGTGACCACGTATACAATTTTGGAGCCTTAATGCTTATTACAAGCATTGGTAGCATTGGACCTACCATATCCATCTAGGACCTATACAAAAAACCTTCAAGGCAACACATCATGTTGCTTGCAAACACATGTTCTAGCACACCTTTGAGTGCCCCTGCACCAGCAGTCTTTGTTTTTGGTTAGGATCAGGTTTTGCTGATGATCTGCTGATGATTTTACTTCAGGTTCAGGATGCCTAGGAAAACCCTTCTTGTTGGTTGAAGGTGCCAAACAAACCCTTGTTCTTTGTCTTCGAGTTCTACTATTTGTTTTAGATCTGTTGGAACTGTCAACATGGCTTGTATTGTTCTATCTTTGTAATCTTGATGGTGTCTATTTAGTGTTGGTTGTTGGGTGTCTTTGATCTATTTGCTTGCAGTGTCCCATTGTTGGTTCCGGATCCGTGTGGTTTTGGGGGGTTTCAGGTCCCTTCAAACCTGTTGTATGAGATTTGTGGTCCCCTCAAAACCTATTTTTCCTAATAAAAAATAATCTTATACAATAAAAAAAATTAGACAAACAACAAATACACAATCAACTTCTTTACTCATTTCACTAAATTTTATATTAATTAACAAAACATATTTAATTAATTTCCAAAATTAATACATCTTTATGTGATGTTATCTCAATGACTAGATAAGTGCCAATTTTTTTATATAATGTTGAATCTTCTTAATGAATAGTAAATTTTAATTAATGAAAAATCTTTGTAGACTATTAGAAATGTTTGATTATTAAGACTTTTAACACGAGAGAAAGTCACCATTAAGTTGGCTACCCACTCGTTGACTTTATCAAATGATATTAGCACTGATTAGATTCAGTAAGTCAAAGGTTGGGTGTTACCTAGTTAAATTGGTTCGGGAGTGGGTTAGTGGTGTGAGTGCGTGTGAAGATGGCTTTGAAAAGAAAAAGCAACGCATTATAACTTTGAAATCATGAATCGACTTTTAAAACAAGCTGCGGTATCAGAATTGTTACAGAAGAAACCAGCTCTGCAATTCCTCTACTTAAATATTTTAGCCTGGACATCAACTGTGAGGAACAAAAAAACATGGGCCTTCCCCACTCAACTGCTATTATTTCCCGTAATACTCACTTTCCCTTTGAATGATTAAAGCTTCAAAACCAAGCACGGCCTAATTTTAACCAGAAAAACAGAAACAATGCGCAGTTTTCTATGAATTTTAATTCCATTTGCTAGCTTGCCTTACACACAAGATCAATGCACAGTTTGAATTGAATAAGCAATCTGATTGATTAGCCCGCCGGCCTTTCTCTTCTGATGGGTATTTAAATATAGAACACTAATGGAGATGCAACCATAACAGCAATCCAAGCACAGTCTAAGCTATAGTAGATCTTCGACATGGCATTCCGTATCATGTCACCCCTCCTCTGCCTTAACATGAATGTGCTGCTACTTTTAATGCTAAAAATGGCAGATCATTTTACACCACTTTTGGCTGCTGGTGGTGACAATGATAGTATTCTTCAACAGCCAACAGTGCCCCTTCTCAATTATTTGAGAGTATCCACGTTTTCTGAAGGGTATGCCAATCTATGGGGAGGCCAACACCAAAATGTTTCAGAAGATGCTTACTCTGTTACACTCACATTAGATAGCTCATCTGGTAAGACAGCATTACTAATGCATTTTTTTTTCTTTCCTGGTGGTTAGCAGCTTTTATATGAATTGAATTGAGTGATGGGGATTGCAGGTAGTGGGTTCAAGTCAAAAGAGGCTTACATGTATGGCTTCTTCAGCGCTGCTGTTAAACTCCAGGAGGGATATACTGCAGGAATCATCACTTCTTTCTATGTATGTACTGTAAAACCCATACATGCAATTAGGGTTAAACTGGACTTTTTATCGTCATTACAGATAAGTTTCTAGGACCCATTATTCCTAATTAGGGTTTGGCCAGCGGAAGGTCGGCTGTTTAAATTAATCCAGGCCCAGCTGACTCAATATTAGTAAACCAGTGGTTATAATTCAATTCTTCTTGTTTCTAATCATTGTGAAAGTGGTGCAAGTTTTTAATGGGTGTCTTGTGATGATCAGCTTTCGAATAGCCAAGTTTATGAAGGATGGCACGATGAGATAGACATAGAGTTCTTGGGAACAATACCTGGAGAGCCATACAAATTGCAGACCAATGTTTATGGCAACGGTACAGGAGATGGAAATCTGATCGGTAGAGAGCAACAATTTCATCTCTGGTTCGACCCAACTCAGGATTTCCACAACTACAGTGTTCTCTGGACGCCTTCTCAAATCCTGTAATTTTCTTTTTCTCCCTAATAATTTCACAGCAGTGCTGACAGTAGTTTTTACAATCTAATATACTGAAATTATAACATATTCTTGTTTTGTTTACAGATTTTTGGTGGACGGTATCCCCATAAGGAGGTTTCCGAAGACAAAAAATCTTGGAGTGATATACCCATCAAAGCCAATGTCTGTGTATGCAACAATTTGGGATGCATCTTCATAGGCGACAGATGGGGGGAAATACAAGGCCAATTATACGTATGAGCCCTTCCTTTCCAGTTACACCAACTTCCAAACGATTGGATGCGATGAAAAGGATAACTACTGCTCCAAAGTGCTCTTAGATGGCTGTTTGGTTTCTCGGCATTTGAACAAAAAGCAAATAGTTGATCTGAAATATGTTAGGAAGAATTATATGACATACGACTACTGCCAAGATTTGCAGCGATATCCCAAGGGTTCCATGCCTGAATGCCCAGCACAACCATCCGATTCATACTAATTTATTCTCCAAAGTTTGGTAAAAGAGGAAGTGGTCTCGGAATTAGAGAAAAATAGATTATTTATAGTAATTCTCATCTTTATGTTTTATCCTGATGTATAAGGTTTAGAGACCTTTTAAAATCTTTTTCAATTCAAAATTCATCTGAAAATCTTATCTAATCAAATTAATGTTATATAGTATTTAAAATGATTTTATCATTTTATCACATGTTATCGTCTCTTTTCATAAAAGAATTATACACTTGCTTCTTCTAAGCAATAAGTTAAGGTACAAAGATACCACTTTGTCATCAAACCTTTTCTTGATGTGCAAGAAAGATAATTAAATTTTCTTTAAAAAAACTATAAAGATTAATATTAAAAGATATGAATATCTTAAAAAATAACAAAAAAATCAATTTTTTTTATTGCAATTTTTTTCAAAAGTAGTGTTACATTTAGTACTCTTACTCTTCGAGTTCATACGAGGTTACAACCCAGAACATAAGTACCTAAAACATAACAATGATACACATCAACCATTAAGCAGTGACAACAAGAGTAGAAGGAGGATGAGGATCCTAGTTATCTAACTCACTCTATACCTTGGGGGGTCCAAAGTGTCTATAAGAAGGTCTCAAGCATCATTTCCATCTTTACGATTAGGTAAATTTGTCAAGCATATAGAAATATTGTGAAAGAGACAAATAATGAGGTAGAATTCCAAGAACTAATCCTAGGTCTACAATAATGCCAGAGCCTAGTATCTTCAAAGTATAGATAGAAGGAGATTCATCACTTGTGATCAATTCTATCAAAAGGAAATCTTGATAAGCTTGGAAAATTATCTCCCTTTTTGAAGGGTCCATATCACTCTTTCTTGGTTTGGATGATTATATTTCAAATCATGTTTACCATGAGGCAAACAAGGAAGTAGACTCCCTTAAAACCTTGGTCATGTGCACCCTCAATAATAAGACCTAATGAGCACATCAGTAATCATAAGTCCTATAGCCTGTGTGATATGACATATGTTGGTGGGAAGTATTTAAAGGAATAGTAATTATTATTTCACACTCTTGGCCTCCCAAACACATGTGAAATGGATGGGACCAAGACTTAAAAAATAAAGGACTCAATCAATGCTCTTTTCAATCAATGTATTAGTAATTCTATGTCTTTTGCAATGGACAACCCAATATAATTAGTCTTCTCTCATCGTCAAATGGTGTTCTTTTGTATAGTTATAGACCAAATGTTAAAGGTAGTTCTTAAGACTCATAATTGTCTCATCCTTGTGGTCATCAAATGGGTTATGTGGAATGATATCATGAAAGAAAATAATAGATATAGAGTCAATATAGGCATCTCCAAGTTTGTAGCCTCCCAATTGGATCTTTGGAAATTGAAGGACATTATGAAGGCTCTTACATGAGTTCTTATAAAGAAGAATCCCCTTGGTAGTTTGGATGAGGTCTCACAAGTTGCATGACTTGAGCTACAAATTCCTTAGTTGATTAAATTCCAAAAGATTTTGATGGCCAAGACTTTAATGGAGTGGCTTCCTTTCTTCTTTTCAAGTCAACCTCTTTAAACTAGGACCACCTCAAGGTTGTTAAGGGTCATTCCTCCCTAAAGAAGATCATGAACCATAAGCTAGCACATGGCATTGAATGATTGTATAAATTCATAAGTGAAGAAAATTATGGGTAAGAAGCAATGGTATATGGTTATTAAATATATATGGTATGAACCATAAGCTAGCCATGATTTTGTTTCTTTGTGGTTATGTGGGGAAATAGAGATTGATCCTATTGATAATTTATTCTTTAGGTTGTTAGGGAATGTGCCACTAGGGTTTTCGATGTCACCTAGTATTTGTGGCATATTGGGAAGTGTATTGAAACTATTTCATTGTAAATTTATTTCATATCATCAATACAAAAGGAGCCCTCTTAACTACAATTTATCCATAATTTTTAACTTATTTAGATGTTTACTTAAATTATGTGTTTTGAACTTGAATTTGTACATGCACATGGGGAGCATAAGTTTGAAGGAAAAAATATTTGATGTATGAGTTTTAAACATGAAAAATTACTGAGAATGGAGGAAGCCAAGACCAAGGATGGAGGCTGAGACAATGCAATATTATAAGAAGTGGAAGAAGCCAAAGAGGTTTAACCTAAGTAAGTTCTTGAGTTCTTTGATGAAAAAGGAGACAACGCTGGTAAAGAGGAAATGCAAAATATTGAAAAGGAGGGAAACACATATGATAAGTTGGTCATGAGTCTCAAAGTCTAGGTGTCAAACATGCAAGTGAGATTGAAACATGTGTAAACCATGCCTAAGGAGTATAGAGTGTCCAAAACTCAACTTAAAAATTCTATAAACTCTCTCACTATTGTCACTGATGGAATTATGAGAAAGTTGGTGATGGGCATGGTTTCTAGATAATCTAAGGTAAAGAAAAAACTCAAGAATAATGTAGGAGTTCAAAGGATAAAGAAAATGACTCCTATGGCATATCTCTCCTCAAGGAAACTAGAAGAACAACTTGCAGAAGTTGTCGAAGACTAAGGGGTTCATCTTTGGTCCTAAAAAATAATTCCTTTTGATGTTGTTCCTCTTTTAGTTCATCGACTGGTGTTGGCTTTTTGGCTTTCTTAGTAATAGTTACTTAGATATTATTAGTAGTTTGTTAATGGTCTCTATTTTTACCAAGACTTTAACTCTTAGTCCTAAGACTTTTAGGCCTAAGTGCCAAATTTTGATTATAGCTAGACGATATTATGTTAATATGGTTCCCGACATTATAGGTAATTATTGGTTAGTCGATGCTAATATTGTTGGTTGATTAAGGGGGGTCATGTTTGTACTTTAATTGATTTGAAACTTCTAGCTATTTTAGGTTGTTATATGTTTCTATTAGTTAATGCTTCGAACTTCTCCTTTGTATTTGGAATTAGGACCCTCTCCCTTCTTTATTAATAAAAAACATGAAAATTATCTTGTAACTAAAGTAAAATCATTTCTAAAAAAAAACTATATTTAAAAAAGACATACATATAAGTTATTATAATCTTGGTGAGTCTCATGAAGTATAATAATTCTAGTAAAGATAGTTAATCACTATACAAAACATCATGATATAAATTAGTTTCTTTTAGAAATGAAGGGCATAGAAATAAAATAATTTAAATTATAAAGTTTTGAAGGGTATTTAATGTAATTAATGTAAATATTTAATCAATAATAAAAATGGATTTAATACTAAAAGTTGGTAAAATAAATTTTAAGAATGACAAAGAGAGTCTAGGTTTTTAGTTTTATATGTAATAATGGATATCATAGTGCAGTATATGTTTAATAATCTAAATTAAAATTTAAAAACAAGTACAGAAAAGTGATTAATTTGATTTTCAACTCTACATTTTATCCTTACATTGACTATCATGTGAACTAGTATGAATCATGTAAACAAACAATCAACACAAAATTCAGTAATAAGAAAAAAAATATATACGTATGGATTATGCATCATTTAGGTCCAATGATAACTTTGTTTCAAACATTAATGCAAAAATTAAACTAATATCATTTTAAAATATTAAAATAAGCACGTAGAACTGTAAACTATCAACAATCATAGTTTCATATTGTATGATATTCCCCAATTATCGATCTAGTGGCCCTACTTCTTATTTCCTTTTCTCTTGATCTATCCTCTAATTCAAAATGTTACTTAACTATTCTTGTTATAGTTTCTCATTGATCAATTTATATAGTTAGGCATATTCCCCAACATGGTGCCACTAGTCAAGCCTTTTGTGGTGGTTTATTGGACTATTGTCCAAGGGTGAAAGAAATGTCAACCCAAGTTTGTCTTATAGTCAAACAACTAGTTCAACAATCTATAGATGACAAGAGTTGGATCTAGCATCATTTAGGCTATTATTTGGGTGTTGTGTTGTTATTGGTATCTTGGATAGAATTGTGTATTTATCATTCATTTTAGTTGATCCATATATCATGAAACCCATTTTATGTTTTTTGGTAGTTCTATTGTATGAAAGGTTTTGAACAAACCCTCCCCCCCCACCCCCCCAATTATATATAATCAAAAGTAATATCATAAATCATTGCATAAATGTAAAAAATGAGGTGTAGGATTATGGAGTATATTATTATGACCAAAAAAGAGATAAAATAAGAGATATACTGGTATAGGATTACACAAAAGATTACTAAATAACTAATATAGAAGGATACATAAATTTTTTGAGTAAGCCACTTGAACCACACTCAAAGATAATAAAATAGGATGGTGTAGCATAATAAAATGAGTCAATATAACCATAATCATAAAGAGAATTAATTATGTAGCATGCTCCATATATTGGTTGCATGCACATGATGATAGGAATTTAAGGAGAAAAGCACAATGAATATGTGAAAAGATATGATCATGTAACCTCACTAATTGAGTGATAATTCCAGAGATAGAATTGTATGACAAGAATCTAATATTATAATAAGATGTGATCATGAAATAATATGCAATAAAAGACAATAAGATGCACTCAATGTTTGGACCCTAATTGCAAATTTAATGAAACATCAATAATATCTAATATGCTAGTTATGAAATTGTAAGCATATACTTGAATAATTGTATGCCATAAATAAAATATAAACATTTAAGTACATATAATATGTAAGATGCAAATATGAAAAACCACATAAACATGCTAGTGTAAGATACTAGCATGTACATGTAATTGTTAGACAACTCAGATAAACGATGGACAACTGAGAGGGTGGGGTGAATCAGTTGTCAACAGATTATAGAACTTTAAGCATTAAAATCTTATTACTGGAATAGCAGATATAACAGTTAAGAACAAATATAAGCCACAAAAAATTTACCAACTATCCACAAAAGATAACACCAAAATTTGTACGTGAAAAACCCGGTAAAGGGAAAAACCATGGTGGGAAGCCTACCCACAATCAAATAATACTGTTATAGTAAGTATGTGATTACAAAAAGACAGGCCTATACATGCAAGAAGGTCAATATCCTAGAGAACACTGCTCATCACAAAAGGAGCCTCACTGACTACAAAATAAATCCAGACCACAATCTAGAAAGAAGAGTGAACTGCAAGAATATCATCTCCTATGCCTGCGTACAGTTCTGGTTAAGCTCAGTATGGGAGGTCTTAAACTTCTTTCACCAACCCAATTCGATCACCTCTAATTGACCAAAACCTCTACATATGATTAAAACCTTATTCGCACACAAATAATTGCATAACCCCTAAAACCATAACCATAATCTAATCTACAAAGAGATCTTACATCATATTTATACCAACTTAAGACCTAAACAATTAGGTTGACCACCTAAAAGGTAGTACAATAAATTCATAACATA
Source organism: Cryptomeria japonica (assembly GCF_030272615.1). Taxonomy (NCBI): domain Eukaryota; kingdom Viridiplantae; phylum Streptophyta; class Pinopsida; order Cupressales; family Cupressaceae; genus Cryptomeria; species Cryptomeria japonica. The sequence continues at coordinate 460,888,701 of NC_081413.1, read as the reverse complement.
AACCAACAATCCAATGATCAACCAAGCCGACCTAAGACCAAAACAACATAATACAATCAATAGATCCAATTGGTAATACATCGTGCTCATCCACCAACACATTACATAAACCGGTCCATAACCTAGCAGAATAAAATAGCATTAGGTCCGGTCCTAAATTCAACACCACCGATCAATAGGAACACAAACAAGATAACCAACAATATCCCGAAATCCATCTAGAAGCTGCACCAACACCACTTATCAAGTGCATCAAAAGATATTCAACAAATCTCTGCCAGTGAAACCCTTACCAGTGAAAAAAAGGCTTACTAGAACAAATGATAGCTTCTGAGTCATCAAATATCGAACCAACTAATCATGCTACACATCTGAATAGCATCAATGACATATCCAAACCAATTCCACAAAACAAATCATATCAAAGCATACTGGATCAATATCATAATCCAACTGCTCTATCAGAACCTACCGAAAATCGATAAACAACTAAAACAGTCAGTGTTGCCATCAATGACAAAACATCAATGCAACAGATAATCAATTCCTCCAATTTTCCAACAATATGCCCCTTTGGCATTGATGGCAACACTAGATGTGAAAAACATCCAAGTGCCAAGAAATGTCAAACAAGTCTCCCCCAAAGGAAGACAACCAACAATCTCCCATAAGATGATATTACAATGAAGTTAACAAACTCCCCTTGTGAATGATATCCCTGTTAAGCTCTTATCTCTCCCCTTTGACTGATATTTTGTTAAGATCTATTTTTCACATATATCTCTCCCCCTTTGACATCAATGCCAAAAACTTGACATAAACATCCAACAAAAATCATAAATCCATTGAACCACATAGCTAACTACTCCCCCTGAGTAGTAGCACCAACACATTAATCCGTAATGAATAGTATCTTTGTAAATGCATACCGGACTGATGCTAATAAACATCACTAGGGTCTCTACTGCGGGGGGGGCAGAAACCCCCAATCTATCTCTGAAGTACTTAAATGATTCTTTAGGAAATGGTTTAGTGAAGATATATGGAATCTTCTCTTTAGTGTTCACATAAACTAGTATAACTTAATTTGCTTCCACCTTCTCCTTCAAAAATTTGTACTTGATAGATATGTGCTTTGTCTTAAAATGAAATATCAGATTCTTTGATATGTCAATAGCAGCAAAGTTATCACAGTGAATAACTGTCGGTTCATTACAATCCACCCATATATCCTTCAACATTTTCTTCATCCATAGAACTTGTGTACAGTTAGTAGTAGTAGCAACATACTCAACTTCAACAGTAGATAAAGAGGTACATGACTGCTTCTTGTTGATCCATGAAATGAGTTTTTTTCCAAGAAAGAAAGCTCCATCGGATGTGCTCTTCCGGTCATCAATATCTCCAGCCCAATTTGTATTTGTATATGCACATAGTGTAAAACCATCATCCTTAGGATACCACAAGCCATATTCAGTTGTTCCTTGCAAATACCTGAAAATCATTTTCACCACTTTCTCATGATTCTCTCTAGGATCACTCTGATATCTTGATACAATAAAAATTTCATTCACTATATCTAGTCTAGTCTTAGTCAGATATAACAAACCTCCAATCATAGATTTGTACCTTGTAGGATTTACTAGTGTTGATGCATCTATCTTAGTCAATTTCTCACTTGTAACCATAGGAGTACCAACCGGTTTAGAATTTTCTATACCAAATTTATTCAACAACTCCCTAGCATACTTAGTTTGACAGATGAAAATACCTTTATCAGTCTGAGTAATCTGCAAACCTGAGAAATTTTTTATCTCCCCAATCATAGACATCTCAAATTCATTCTTCATATTATCAGAGAATTCCATACATAACTTATCCTCACCCACAAAAATGATATCATCAACAAAGACTTCAACAATCAGTATGTCATCATCAATGATCTTATAATATAAATTACTGTGAGCATTACCTTTAGTGAAACCAAGCTTCAAAAGATATTTATCCAATCTTGCATACCAAGCTCTAGGGGCTTGTTTCAATCCATTTAAAGCTTTCCTTAACCTGCAAACCATATTTTTGTCATTTGAAAGTGAAAATCCATCAAGATAATCAATATAAACTTCCTCTTCAAGATCTCCATTCAAAAATGCACACTTAACATACATTTGATAAACCTTGTAGTTCTTATGGGCAGCATAAGCAAGAAATAATCTCACAACTTCAATCCTAGCTACCAGAGCAAAAGTCTCATCATAATCAATTCCTTCCTTCTGAGAATATCCTTTACAAACCAATCTACTCTTATTCCTCACAACTTGTCCATCTTCATTCAATTTATTCCTAAAAACCCATTTATTCCCAATAACATTCTTATTTTTTGGTCGAGGAACTAAAGTCCATGTGTTATTCGTTTCTATCTCATCTAATTCTTCTTCCATAGCTCTCATCCAACATTCATCTTTACATGCTTCAATTACTGATGCCAGTTCAATTTGAGAAATTAAACATACCTCATTAGCTGCCAACCTTCTTCTTGTTGTCACTCATTTATTCTTGTCTCCAATGATCTAATCTTCTGAATGATTTAACCTTACATACTTAGGAGTCTTCTGACTTTCTATTCCTCTACTCTGATCTTCAGTTACTATTGAATTTTTTGATACTTTTGGAGCAACTGGTTCAACATTTTGTTTCAATGTAGGCACTATCGATTAAGTTATGATCATTTCCACTAGTGATTGTCTCTCACACATTTTGATTTGACTTCTGTTCAGGGTTAGTGCAGGATCATGGGGGGCCAAAAAGTGGCAATGTGAAAAAAAGAGCCATTTCCACTCGCCTAAAAATGCAAAAATCCATGTTGACTTTTTGCTTGGCTTTCATGTTAGTACACCTTGGCATGGTAAACACTTGGGCAAATCAGATATCGAATAAAATCAGATATCCAATTTTTTATAGGTAATTTTAAATTAAAAAATAAATTATATATTATATAATATGTAATATATAATATGTTATATTATATTATATATTATTTAATATATTGTTATTTAAAAATAATTTAACTATAAAAATGAGATATAAAATCTGATTTTATCAGATATCTGATTTCTTTGAGACAATAAAAGAGGACTATGACAGCTCATGGGTTATGTTTTACCCATGGGCTGCGTGAATTCAAGCAAATCCGATATCCGATTGGACCCAATATCTGATTTTGTGACCCAAATTTGCAATAAATCCAATAAAAGGTAGGATTTTTATTGTTTTTCATCATTTTCATTCAATTTTTTGCATTTTCTTAATTTTTAATTTTTTTCATTCAAAATATGTTTTTTTCATGAAGACTAGGTTTTTTTAAATCAAATACAAAATTGTTCAAATTTATTTGGTAAATTCAATTGTTTACATTCAATTAGGTTAAAAATGGGGGATAACAATGAAAACATTGATCAACCACAACTGCAACAACCAAACCCTCTTGCACAAAAATCCTTTGCCAAGCCTCCCCTCAATTTAGGATTTAATTGCACAAAATTTGAACCAATTGAGGGTGATTGCAGATGTCTATCATAGGATCCCTTGCATGAACCAAATGTTTGATCCCCTCATGTCCATCATAAAGAGTATAGAAACCATCACTAAGGAGCACAATGCCGCTCTTTTGTGGCAAGATTCTATGAGGAAAAAATATGCAGATGGCTTATCCTATAAGGAGATCAAGGATCTTGAGATATCCAAAGTCGATATCACCACATAGTTTGTGAATCCTCGCACTGGTCAGCCCGTAGATCCCAAAAAAATAAAACTTTCTATTAAATGGTGCACAAATGATGATATTAGGAAAAACTTTTGGGATCGTTGGTAGATGGTTTTCAATAAACCACCCAGCAACAATCTTGATGTCCCCTTCTACTTCATCAAAAATTGTATGCTGAGTTTGTTTTAGGAAAACATGTGAACTATTTTGACATCCATCCTTTCTAGGGTGTGGGTTTAGGTATGCCCCAAGATAGACTTGGGGTAGTCAGAGTAGTCTAGGGCCCATATGTCCTCCCTCCTCTTGTCAATCCCCCACCTCTAGTGTAGCATCAAGATATCATCTGTGAGGCGGCGTCACGGACCATATCGACTATTCACTCTTTGAGTAGCCTTTTGGTTTCTCAGGATGGGGTAGTAGCTCAGCCTTCTTTTGATGGTAGTGGTGCATCCAGTGGCACTAATGCATCCTCCTCAGTTCCACACATTTTCATGCCCCATAGTTGTGTTATGTGTGGGCACCTATGCTTGGGTCCAGTTGGACAGCCTGTTGATCCTCCTATGCACACTGCATATTAGGAGGTGCATAAGATGCATGATGCACTAGATGTTATGACAAGTACTGGAGGATACCCTGGAGAGTCCTTGCATGCTAGAGGCAAGGAAGCACCTTCATCATACGTTGATGATGTAGTGGTAAGGTTTGTATTTTAACACTTCATTTTATATTTTAAATGAATATTTATAATCTAGATAATATTAAGTACTAATGTTTATTTACATGGTCTATTTAACAATTGATGACAGAGGAGGAGTTGACATAGATCTAGGAGGGCACCTTGACAGCCATTTCTTTTGGCCTTGATAGCTTTACAATACATATATTATTGCACCTAGTTGTTTGTATTTTGTTGTACATACATTCTCATCATTTATATTGGCATTAATTAGATTATGTAGTAACTTGCATGTATATCTTATTTTACTCTTGTAGGGCACAAGTAGCATGAGTATGGGGCTGTGTGATTCGGGATCTGGTAGTGCAACTGGAGACAAGGGAAAGGTAATTGAATGCAAATATGATTGAATGAATAGTTTAAATAACTTATAAGAATTATACATGTCTAGACATAGATTGATAGTTTCACATACTTGTTGTGTATATGTACAGAAAATTCTTGGCTTCACATCCTTGTTGACTACACCCACTATACCTGAAGATGAAGAAGAAGAAGAAGAAGAGATGCCTTGGGTATATGTGTTTATTTTATTTTGTGTTTAATAGATATAATTCATTATTATCAATGACAATTATATGCTAACTTGTATCAATGTCATGTTTGTGAACATATGTCTAGGTTGTGTATGAAAATATTGAAAACATACCTCCTCTACCAAAGACATACATCAAGAGTCCTCCAAAGATGAAGAGGAAACATAGAGATGAGGTAAAAAATAATAGTTCAATTATAGTTCATTTTTATGTTAACTTTTCTAATTCGAGTTATATAAGATAACTAATCTTAATTGTGGTTTGTTTTTTCTTGTGTAGGATCCTTCAAAGCCAAGTAGTGCGGTGAAGAGGATTGTTTTTGATGATCCATCAGTAGCTTAAGATGTTATAGATATTTTTGGGATGCTTACATGTCTAGTTGGCATGTATATTTTGTATATTAACATACATTCATGTATATAGACATACATTTTGTTTGAGCTGGCATTTATGCCATATTTGTGTATGGACATACACTTGTAATCATTTGATATTTTCATATATACAGAAGTTGATATTTGATCATATAAATTGTTGCTTATGTGTGCATGGTGTTATCATTTTAAACTTTAATCTTCAATCCAATAATTAACAATGGTTAATAATGGTTATTTAATGAACAATACAATTCATTTCATTTCATCGTAAGTGTTGTTTGTATAATCTTTATATTATATATAATTCATTTCATCTAAATTGTAAGTGTTAAGTTTGGTTGCCTTTGGCAACTTCACCAAATTTAATGACTTCCTTTCTCATCAGGCCTCCACGAGGTAAAATTTGGAAGACAAGTGTTTTGATGGATTCTCAATGTAAATAAGGTGAAATATAATCATTTTTTATGTAATAAGGTCATCTAGACCAATATTTGTTATATTTAGTCACAGGTGTTGGAGATGTGCCTCACATTAACTTGACTCTCAGACTGATTGGAGTAACCTAACCCGATGAAACAATTTCAGTGTAACTCTTTCTGAGGACCCAATGGAATCGATTTCGGTTATTGGGGCAACAAAGACCAGCCAAGATAAACCACGTGCAAGTTAGTGTAGATCTAACAATCATCGCATTACCGCATCGAGAAACTGATCGGTAAATAACCATGCAGACTTGGCAACTAAGCATGTGCAAAAAGGAAGCGAGTAAAGACCGTGCAGGTTGAAGTGGATTGAATGGCTGTCGCTATACCGCAGGATGAAGATGCACAAACTTTATCTATCGTGGTCTGGTGACCAGTGGTGGGGCCCGACAAAAAGGGAAGCTCGGACAAGTTAACTGGTGAACAAGTCTAGTCTTGATCGATGGTCATCACTATACTGTGATGGTGTAACCACTCGATGGTTAACTATCACGACTTGGCGACCAATGGTGGGGCCCAACAAAAGTTATGGTGGAGCAAAGAAAAGAGATCAAGATGTTTTTGGAGATCGGGGTAACTGGAGTTTTTTTTATACCGATACCTGATGGAGTCGCCTTTCGGCGATCGGGTATCATCAGGTGATCGGCTTTACCAGGCAAAAGCTGTATTGATGGCCGATGGAGCATAGACCGACTGCAGATGTGAGATTGAACCGAGATCCAAAAAGGTGAACACTCAGAAATTAAGGATGAGACTGTCTGTGTATATGAATACGAACCGACTCGACTCCCTACTGCATGTGGGATAATTGGTTTTCCATGAATGAAGACCGACATAGGCAGGGGATTAGACTTCAAGCCATTGCTACAGTTTCTCAGATGAACGGTCAACCAGTTTGGTATTTGAAGACGAACGTGAACTGAATACATGGTTATGACTTGGGATAGCTAATGAGTAATCTGGAATTGTAGTTTGATCTGAGTGTTGTTTGTTACATCTGGAACAATTGTTTGACAGAGTGTAAGGAAGTCTGCAGACTGAACTTTATTATATTTGACATACTAATAATAAAGTTATTTTCTGTTGGTGGTGGGTTTTTTCTCCCAAAAGGGATTTCCCACGTTAACTCTGTGTGTTCTATCTTTGTGCTGTTTAATTGTGTATGCTCATGCTTGTGCCATATTTTATAAAATTTGAAAATTTGTAAACACTAGTCTATTTTACCCTACAAATTGACATTAGGGAAGCGAATTTCCACACTTGCTTTCCTTACAAGTGGTATAAGAGATTGGCCCATTTTGTTATCCTTGTTGGGTAGGGTTGGTTTTTTGTGTCAATTTTGTTTCAGTGGGAGCCTTGCAAATTGTCTACTTGTTTGTTTTATAGGTTGAGATGGCGAGCACCTCAGGGCATATAGACATGGAGAATTTTAATGGTTCCAGTTTTGAACTATGGAAACTCAAGATGGAAGATTTGCTGATGGATAGAGATCTTTGGAATGCTATGGTTGCACAGAAACTTACAGGCATGAAGCAAGATAATTGGGATTTAGCTGACCGGAAGGCAAGGGGTCTAATCAGGCTATATCTTGTTGATTCTGTTATGTTGAACGTCCATGAGGAGAAGACTTCTTATCTTCTCTGGAATAAGTTGGGAGACATTTATCAGGGAAAATCCTTGGTGAATAAACTTTTCTTGAGGAAAAAGTTGTACTCTCTGAAGATGGATGCAGGAACATCATTGGTAGACCACTTAAATGCATTCGACATGGTTCTTGCATAGTTAAACTCTATTGGTGTGTCCATCCAGGAAGAAGAATGTTGCATGTTGTTGTTGTGTTCATTTCCTGACTCTTGGGAACACTTAGTGATGGCTATCGGTAGTACTACGACCCAGTTCAAAATGGATAATATGGTAAATGCTCTTTTGTCAGAAGAAATGAGAAAGAAGTCTTCTGAGATGACAAAATATGCACTCTTTGTTCATGGCAAACTGAAGGACAAAGACAAGAAGAAAGGAAAGAAGTCCAAGTCTCAAGAGAGATCAAAATCTCCAGGCAAGAAGTCAAAGGTGAAGTGCTCGAACTATGGACAGAAAGGGCATATCTGAAAGGATTGCAAGGAGGAGAAGAAGAAGTATTCTGACACTGAATCTTCTTAGAGTAATGCAGATGCTTTTGTAGCAGCCCTGACAATGCCTACCTCAGATGACACCTAATTAGTAGATTCTGGTAAATCTTTCCACATGACCTCCCACAAGGAGTGGTTCTCGAAGTATGAATCGTATGTTGGTGGAAAAGTATACCTGGCTAGTGATTCTACGTTGGAGATTGAAGGGAGAGGTATAATTAAATTTTAGTTCCCAGATGGTAGAGTGAAGGGTATAAACGGAGTTCTTCATATACCAAGTCTGGCAAGAAACCTTCCCTCTGTAAGTAAACTTAATGATGTTGGAGTACAAGTTACTTTTGTATCTGGCAGTTCCAAGATGACTAGGGGTTCTATTGTATTGGCAAAGGGTGAACACATTGGTACGCTATATAAGTTAAATGTTGAACCTATATGTTGTAATGTAACCTCTGAAAAGTCTGTTAAGAAAATTGTAATGATGTATAATGCTAATTCTTTGGAAGTTAAACTTCCTATTGAGAAAACAATTCTCTAGCATAATAGGTTAGGCCACATAGGTGAAAAAGGTTTAAAAGCCTTGAAGAATAAAAATTTGGTTGAAGGTCTGGATGATTGTAGTTTTGAGTTCGATTTCTACGAACACTACATATATGGAAAGCATAACCATGTTCAGTTTTATTCTAGTTCTCATAAATCTTCTGACATCCTGGATTATGTTCACTCTGATGTGTTTGATCCAGTGGATGTACCTTCTCTGTTTAAGTCTAAGTACTATGTATCCTTTGTAGACGATTATTCAAGAAGGGTATTTGTGTACTTTCTTAAAAGTAAATCAGAAGTGTTTAGTCGGTTTAAGAAATTTAAGAACCTTGTTGAAAATCAGACTGGGAGAAAGATTAAATGTTTAAGAACAAACAATGGTAGTGAATACTGTAGTGCAGATTTTGATAAGTATTGTGTTGATCATGGAATTAAGAAACATAAGACTGTACCTTACACTCCACAACAAAATGGAGTCGCTGAAGGTTGAATTGGTCTCTAATGGAGAAATCAAGAAGCATGTTGAGCGGAGCTGGGCTGGAACAAAAATTATGGGTTGAAGCAGTTGCTATAGCATGTTACCTGTTGAATCATTCTCCTACTTCAACATTGATTGACAAAACACCTATGGAAGCATGGTCTGGTAAGAAACCTGCTTTAAGATTCTTTAAGAAACCTACATGTTTTTGGTGCAGAGGCATATGCTCATGTGCTTGATGTTAATAGATCTAAGTTGGATAACAAAGCGGTGAAATGTATCTTCATTGGCTATGGAGTTGGTGTGAAAGGATACAAACTTTGGAATCTAGTGACTGGTAAGGTTGTGTATAGTAGAAGTGTGATCTTTCATGAGCTGAAGCCTATGTCACTAGATCATAAAATAGAAAAGAAAGGAAAATTTGAGGTTGAAATTCCTCCAACCAAAGAAGAATCTCTAGAGATACCTGAAGATGAGGAGAGTTCAAGTAGTTCAAGTAGTTCTGAAGAAGAACATGATGATGAGCCTCCTGTGGAACCTCAAGAACCCTCAACACTAGAGTTGAGAAGATCTACTCGAGAGAGGTGGCAAACAATTAGGTATACACCTAATAAGTACAGTCACTCTATGTTGAATGGTAATTGTGCTTATGCTTTACTTGCAGATATTGATGAGCCTAGGACTATCAAAGAAGGAATTGAAATGCCTGATTCAAATTCCTAGTTGGAAGCCATGAAGGATGAAATGTCATCATTGGATAAAAATAGAACTTGGGATTTGGTGCCTTTGCCTAAAGGAAGAAAGCCTCTAGGATGCAAGTGGGTGTTCAAAAAGAAGTATGGTCTAGATGGCAGCATTGACAAGTACAAAGCAAGACTAGTTACCAAGGGGTATTTGCAAAAAGAAGGTATTAACTATGGGGAAATTTTTTCTCCTATAGCTAAGATGACATCTATCAGATTTCTCTTGTCACTTGCAGCAGCATATGATTGGGAGATTGAGCAGATGGATGTTAAGACAACATTTCTTCATGGTGATCTTGAAGAAGAAATTTATATGTCATATCCTAAGCACTTTGTGGAAAAGGGAAAGAACATCTGGTATGCAAACTCAAGAAGTCTCCCAGAATGTGGTATCAAAAGTATGATACATTTGTTTTGTCCTTGGAATTTGTGAGATCAAAAGATGTTCATTGTGTTTACTACAAAACTAATGGTGATAGGATTCTTATCATAGCTTTGTATGTAGATGATATGTTGTTCATAGGAAAGACAAAAGGTATGATCTCAGATTTAAAATCTCAGCTTTCTATGAAATTTGAAATGAAGGACTTAGGACCAGCAAATTATATTCTGGGAATGGAGATCAAAAGGGATAGATCTAAGAGGAAACTTTGGCTCAGCCAGAAAAAGTATATAACCAATGTTCTTGACAGGTTTCATATGTCTGACTATAAACCACAAGTTGATCCCATCTTGTAGGGAAAAGTTTATCTTAACAAGGTAGACACTCTGGAGAATGTTGCAAATGCCTTGATGAAACCGGTGAGCACTCACAAGTTCAGGTGGTGTTCAAATTCTATGGGTCTTGATACCCATGTTCCTTAGTAATGTCTGAAATGGTAATGGGTCTAGTGAATTCCTGGTCAAGTGGGAGTTTGTTGGAGATGTGCCTCACATTAACTTGACTCACAGACTGATCAGAACCCTCAGACTGATCAGAGTAGATTGATTGGAGTAACCTAACTTGATGAAACAATTTCGGTGTAACTCTTGTCGAGGACCTGATGGAATCGATTTTGGTCATCGGGGCAACAAAGACTAGCTAGGATAAACCATGTGCAAGTCAGTTTAGATATAATAGACATCGCATTATTGCATCAAGAAACTGATTGATAAATAACCATGCGGACTTGGCAACTAAGCGTGTGCAAAAAGGAAGCAAGTAAAGACTGTGTAGATTGAAGTGGATTGAACAACTATCGCTATACCATAGGATGAAGATGCACGCACTTTATCTATCATAGCTTGGCGACCAGTGGTGGGGCCCAACAAAAGGGAAGCTTAGATAGGTTAACTAGTGAACAAGTTTGGTCTTGATCAACGGTCATCGCTATACCATGATGTGTAATTGCTCGATGGTTAACTATCGCGAATTGGCGACCAGTGGTGGGGCCCGACAAAAGTTCTGGCATAGCGAAGAAAAGAGATCGAGATGTTTTGGAGATTAGGGTAACTTGAGGTTTTGTTATACCGATACCTGATGGAGTCACCTTTCAGTGATCAGGTATCATTGGGTGATCAGCTTTACCGGGTGAAAGATATACTGATGGCTGATGGAGTGTAGTCCGACTACGGATGTGAGATCGAACCCAGATCCAAAAAGGTGAACACTCGGACACTAAGGATGAGACTATCGGTGTATATGAATATGAACCGACTTGACTCCCTGCTGCATGTGGGATAATTGGTTTTCCATGAATGCAGACTGACATAGGCAGATGGTTAGACTTCAAGCCATTGTTGCAGTTGCTCAGATGAACGGTCGACTAGTTTGGTATTTGAAGCTGAACATGAACCAAATACATGGTTATGACTTGGGATAGCTATTTAGAAATCTAGAACTATAGTTTGATCTAAGTGTTGTTTGTTACATCTGTAACAATTGTTTAACATAGTGTAAGGAATTCTGCAGACTAAACTTAATTATATTTGACATACTGATAATAAAGTTATTTTCTGTTGGTGGTGGGTTTTTTCTCTCGAAAGGGTTTTCCCACGTTAACTCTATGTGTTCTATCTTTGTGTTGTTTAATTGTGTATGCTCATGCTTGTGCCATATTCTATAAAAGTTGGAACTTTGTAAACACTAGTCTGTTTTTCCCTCCAAATTGACATTAGGGAAGCAAATTTCTGCACTTGCTTTCCTTACAATAGGTTACTCATATTGGCAAAATTTCTCAAAAGTTATAAAAAGTTGTCAATGGGGGATTCATGTGTCGAAATGATTCATCTCGATTTTTCAAGATTCCCTACGGTTTTATTAGGGCAGCATTTATTCAGTTGGCAAAAAAATCGTCAGTCTCATTCAATCAAATTTTGTCATGTGGCCAATTTCTCATTCTTCTCATCGTGATAATGAACTATCGGTTCTGACATGTCTAGTTAGGCATTATTACCCTATGCATGCTCCTATTTTCCCCCCCACTCGGTCAAACACTCAAGGTCATATCCTACTAGCGTCGTCCCTTGAGTGCCCTGAGTGCTAAAAATTGTCAAACTTTGACAGGCCCTAACTCAGAATCTGTGGCACCTATGAATGATTTGTTTGAACCTACAAGGCCATGATAGGGGTCCCTACAAAATCCTATCTCATTTTTTCAAGATTCCCTATGGTTTTATTAGGGTATCATTTTTTTAGTTGGTGAAAAAATCGTCAGGCTCATTCAATCAAATGTTGTCATGTGGCCAATTTCTCCTTTTGATCGTCATGATCATGAACCATCAATTGTGACATGTTCAGTTAGGCATTCTTACCCTATTCATACTCCTAATTTACCCCCCCCCCCCCCAACTCGATCAAACGCTTAGGGTCATACCCTACCGGCGTCGTCCCTTGAGGGCCCTAAGTCCTAAAAATTGTCAAACTTTGATGGGCCCTAACTCAAAATTTTTGGCACCTACAAATTAATTGTTTGAACCTATGGGACTAAGAGAGGGGTCCCTACAAAATCCTATCTCGGTTTTTCAATATTCCTTACAGTTTTATTAGGGCAACATTTTTTCAGTAGATAAAAAGTATAGATAAAGAAGCATTACACTATACACACATAATGATCATCAATATTTCCATGTATTGTATACACATAATTACCATTACACTGGCATGTGACATCCATGAACAAATATGCAAACATGATTTTTCATCCTTATCAATACAACTACACCAATGTACTAATGTACAGATACATTGTATATCATCAATATAACTAAACCAATTTGCTCATGGACATTGTATATCATCATAATAAAGTTACATCAATTCACATCCATATACAAATACAACATCCCACTTCATATGAATCAAACATCCTCATGTCGTAAGAGAAAAGCTTGCATAGAGAAATGCCTGCATATAAATGAAGACCAAAATAAGCAACCTTTTTATGCAAAATGAATGTGCTACAAGAAACAAATTATAACACAATACAAACTATTTTGTCAAATTATAAATAGATCATTTGAAACATTTTTCAGATGTACAAGATTGTATAATTACGAAACTTACCAGTTTCTCTGTAAAGTCTACAAGCATAACTTTGAAGAAAGATGCATGTTGATTAAAGCCCTTCTCATTATATTTCTCGCTGCATTCTCTGCATGGTTGAAGATGATGGTAGATATTTTCATTTCTGAATGGAAATACATTCACTTGACATAGTGTGTGAAATTTTATAAAATTTAATCACATTGACAAAGTGAGAGACTTAGTGTTTACACACACAATTTAATCTCATTAATGCACACAAAGAATACGGTGTTGTGTTTGGCTGTAAATTTTTGCAGTTCTTGAAAAGAAAACTTAAAAAGTAGCTAAATATTGATAATCCCAAGGAATATGTACCATCACCAAGAGTAAACTAGTCAATGATGAATGATCTAGCATGAACCTATATTTTTAAGAATTGTTAGTCTACACATAAAATGCATGCATGAACATAAAGGCTTTATGATAATCACTTCACCTCAAATGCATGATAATAAATGAAAAGGTGGTATTATATGCTGTAAAAATATGTCCCTTCAAATTATATCAAGTGAACCCACTGTATTGACACAAAAATCATAATGCGATAGTGTTGTATATCATCAAAAAGACTTGCATGAGCATAAAGGTTTTGCGATAATTATATCATCAAAAATTGTCAAATAGTGTTATCTATTATAAAAAATTATAATGCTCATCAAATGCATGAGAATAAGTTTTGTTGCAAAATATGTCCCTTCGAATTATATCGAGTGTACCCGCTATGTGCATGCAAAAACCATGCTGCAAAAAACATTTCATCAATAGACCTGCATTTTAAACATATCCTTAATATAAACGTAACAAACTTGAAAATTAAGGTTTTATGATCATTGTTTGAAATGAAATGCATGATAAAAAAAATAAGACACCATTAAAGACCTACTACTCAAGTGTTCCTGAAGCGTCATCTCTTTGCTTAAGAGTATCCAGTATTGCTTCATGATCAATAGTAGTCACTGTCCATAGCTCTTTGGTCTTTGGTTTTGCTTGATGCTTCAGCAACTTGACATTTTTAGCTATAATAAGGTGTGAATACATGAGAATGGTTTTCTGTCTCTCATAGTCTTCAAATGCAGGTATGTCATTCTTTCTAATCATGTATGTTCACAACCAAGTTCCCAAAACAACAACTAAACTTGTAGGATATTTGAACCCATCATCATCAGTCACTAGTTGTGTTAGCTTATGTTTTCCTTGAACACATCATTCCAACTAATATTCTAATCTCTCTTCATTCCCTTGCAGTGCAACAACTGCAAAAACATGTCCTGGTTGTACAAGATCTGATAGACAGACATACTCAAGTTAACATTCCATGTCATCGTTTGACAAGGATATTGTTTGAGATAAAGGAGATATATATTGTGGAACCCATGTATCAACCCACTCACTTGACTCGCACTTATCCCAATCACACCGAACACAACTCTGACAAAAACAAGCCAATGCTCATGTCCAAATGGTCCATGTACTTGCATCTAAGCTGAGAAATGAATGCATCTTTGAAGAATCTTTAATTGTTTGACAATCCAATTTGTCTCTCACTGTGCCCTCCTCAACCAACCAAAAGAATCTAGTCACTGCTGAATCAAGAGTACCTCCATGTGACAATGCTGAACTACACCAATCAACAATAGAACATGCATCAAAGAAATTTGCACCTGAAATCCTTAATTGCTCCTTAACTAGAGCTCTCTTCAAACAGGCACCTGCTCCATCGTGGTCTCCCTTCCCATGCCCTACCTCAAAAAAACACCAAATGTGAGGTATATGCCTCTCTACATGTGTTCTACTCAACTAATAAAACATACAAGCATTCTTGAATTGAAATGTATAGTTATCTAACCATATGAGATGTTGATCAATTGCAATGTCTTTCTTATGCAAGAGCTCAAAAAAATTGTCGAAAGAATGTTGCACATACTCGAAGGAGTGTGATCTATCATAACTCATATAAAAATGATACTCCCTGATTATCTTCATGTCCTCTTATGTACAATCAGGAGCATGTCTATATTTAATGTGAACAAAAATAGCAATCTGGATTGAATTGTAGTACTGAGATTGTACCTCATTCTGTGGTTGCAATGTATACTTCTCTGCAAAATCAACCACTGATACAATAGTGTCAATCGAGAAAGAGTTATTACACATCTTGAACTGTTGATCCAACCATTGAGACCTATGGGTGTGCCTTGCATACTTGTAGAAAATGTTTTCCTTAATATCCAAAATATAATCAGCAACACTCACTTCTTTTGAGACTAATTCGCATCTAGAACCTTCACCTCCACTGTTCAAAGTATATTTCACTGTCTCATATCATTTTTTCTCAACATAATTTTTTCTGAACTCATGTTCGCTGCCCTCATGAAAACATGAAACAAACTTTGACAACCCACCACATTGTGAGCACTTCTCATTCAAACAATCATTTCTATAGAAATAACAACCATCATCTCTAGGGCATAAAAATAGATCTTGCAAGTCTCTTGATAATCTCGGAAATAGCATTGCACTACACTCCTACAACATCTCATTAGTATGCATCGTAGGATGAATATGGCATAAAATTCCATGGTACATTGAAAACTCCACATGGTACTTGCAACAACAAGTATTACGAATCTTAAGAGGTACACAATAAAATGGCTTCAAATATTCAAAGGCCCTTCGTGATATTTGCAAAGTTGGATGTACTTCACAAAAAAAATTGTACAACATTGTTTGGCTTGATTCCAAGAAATGTTTTGGATGTGATGTGCAATCTCAGTTGCCAATTCTTAATTTTAAAAAATCCTTTACATTGGGTGATACTCTAGAATTAGAGTGTCAAAATTGTTTAGTTTCCTCCTTCACATTGTCAATCAACTTTCTATCAACACGTGGAAGCCTCCCACCAAAATCCCATATATCATGTTGAAGTGGATCTTCAAGTCTTTGTCTTCATGCAAGTGCTATATCCAAAGTTTTACGGTTTATGTTCAAATCAACACAAGTTTGTCTCATTTGACAAGCATTCCTCAATTGATGGCTTACTAAGGAGGTTGTAATCACTCTTTGAGCAGCTCTCTTATCTCTTTCCTTGGTATTCTTTCCAATAAAATTGAGAGCAATAAATAGATTTTTGACAATAATAGAGTTTATCTCCATCTTCTTGTTCATACGAATCTTTAATTTGTTTAAAAATGGTCTCATCTTTATCATCTTTAGCAATTGAACAAAAAGTTGCCATTTCTCGGTCAATGTCTTATTGTTAAAATTTTGGTCAAAAAGTTGTGTAGCCCACAATCGAATGGTTCTTGTTGACCTCTTGCCTTCAAGATTCACAATAATGTTCTCATCAATTTCAAGTAACCATTTTGGGGTTCTTGAAGGTCTTGGATTTGGAATTTGTCTTTCATCCATGAGAGGGTCTTCATTTCTGAAGTAATTAGGTGTTATATATTGTTCACTTGGCTGAGAAATTCCACCTTCAATGTCAAAGTTTTCCACATTTTCACCTCCAATGTCAAAAAATTTCACATGTTCATCTCCTATGTCAAAGTTTTCTACATTTTCACCTCCAATGTCAAAAAAAATCATATTTACACCAAAATTATGGACACCTTCATTGTCAACTCCCAAATTTTCACTTTCCATTCTCACATTATGTTGAGCATTTCATTATCACTTTCAACATTTTCAACATGTTCAACATTTTCACTTTCAAAATCTATATTTTCATTTTTAATAACTTGTTCAACATTTTCAAATTCAATTTCCTCTTCACTTGAAGTAACATTAGCAATATTTAACATACCTTGTCTTCTCCTCCTATGACCTTCTCTATCTCTTTCTCTATACACTTCAATTTGGTCATTCAAAATCTTTATTTTGTGTTTAGACTTCCGATGACTACTACTCCCCATTTACCTCCACAAAGATGCTCCTAAATGATTGACAATGTAATATTTGACTTTAAGAATCTCTCAAAAGCACAAATTTGTCTCAACCTGTCTAAAAACCTATGATTATTGATAGAAACTAGATTGTGAAGAATGTGGGCCATTGGAATCCACATAATGTCCCATGAGGCTCTTTTTTATTTATAGAAATCAGATACCTGATTTTAATGTATAAATTTGGGGTCCCAAAAATAATTCCCGTTGCTGCCTTTTTTTTTACTATTGCCACATTAATGGCAGTGGTAGAAATCAGATATCCGATTATATTGGATATCCGATTTGAGTAATTATATTTTAGATAGGGAGAGAGAGAAATTAGGGGGGGGAGAGGGGGGAGGGGGTAGAGGGAGAGAGAGATTAGGGGATAGAGAAAGGGATTAGTGGAGAGGGAGAGAGAGAGAGATTAGGGGAGAGGGAGAGAGAGAGATTAGGGGAAAGGGGGAGAGAGGGAGAAAGATTAGGGGAGAGGGGGAAAGAGAGAGATTAGGGGACAGAGAGAGAGAGATTAGGGGAGAGGGAGAGGGAGAGAGATTAGGGGAGAGGGAGAGAGAGATATTAGGGGAAAGGGGGAGAGAGG
Organism: Cryptomeria japonica; assembly: GCF_030272615.1. Classification (NCBI taxonomy): domain Eukaryota; kingdom Viridiplantae; phylum Streptophyta; class Pinopsida; order Cupressales; family Cupressaceae; genus Cryptomeria; species Cryptomeria japonica. The sequence goes on along the minus strand of NC_081413.1, from coordinate 460,870,828 downwards.
GAGAAAGATTAGGGGAGAGGGGGCGAGAGAGAGAGATTAGGGGAGAGAGAGAGATTAGGGGAAAGGGGGGGTAGAGAGAGAGAGGGGGGAGAGAGAGATTAGGGGAGAGGGGGAGAGAAAGAGACTAGGGGAGAGGGAGAGAGATTAGGGGAGAGGGGTCATATGACCCTTAGGACCCATAACAACCCAATATGGTGTCCTAAGGGGTCATATTGTGTCCTAAGGGGTCATATGGTGTCTTAAGGGGTCATATGACATAATATGACCCCTTAGGACACAATATGACCCATAACAACATAATTTAGTGTTGTAAGGGGTCATATGTTGTCTTAAGGGGACATAAGACCCAATATGACTCTGTAGGACACAATATGACCCATAACGCCACCGTATAGTGTCATAAAGGGTCATATTGTGTTCTAAGGGGTCATATGACACAATATGACCAATAACAACACAATTTGGTGTTGTAAGGGGTCATATGGTGTCCTAAGGGGTCATAGGACACAATATGACCCCTTAGGACACCATAGGACCCATAACAACCTAATATGATGTCATAAGGGGTCATATGTTGTTCTTAGGGAACATATGGTATCCCACGACCCCTTAGGACACCATATGACCCCTAACAACACCATATGGTGTCATAAGGGGTCATAAGGGGTCATATGACCCATAACGACACTGTATAGTGTCATAAATGGTCATATTGTGTCCTAAGGGATCATACGGTGTCTTAAGGGGTCATTTGACACAATATGACCCCTTAGGACACAATATTGTTGGCATTTGCATGAAGATTGCATTAATGATATGTTGTTGTCATTGATGTCAATTAACCTATAATTATATTGTTGATATTGTTGTAATAATGTTTTGTAACCAGTAGGAAGAATTTGTGGAGTGAACCAGTATTTCCTTTGTATTGGAGAGTTGAACCGGTAAACCCTACCTGTTGATTTGATAAACCCTAACCAATTAAGTTTGGTGATTGGTAATATTGGTTTATGATCTGATGATGAGTGGCAATTATTATGACCCATATGATTATTGTATGAAGAGAGTTTCAAAGTGATTTTGGCGCATTGATGAAACGGTTTTTGTCTAGGGAATGAGCAAGTATATTGCATATAATCGAAAGCATGTGATGAGTTACTAAGTTTGATGAAGTGGTGATCAAGGAGCGATCGAGATTTTCTTGATTGATGTGCAGAGATTGCTATGTAATCCAATGGTCATACTTGAACCGAATTGTTTGTAATCTCTATGAGAGAATTACTTTTTTGTTGTGTTATCGACCTAATTGATTTGTTTATAAGGTCGATGAGTTGTTTAGTTTCAGAGTTGGAAAAGTTTTAGTTGAGTGTGTGGTTCTCAAACTGGATGATGTATCTACAATTTGAGTAAAGGCAGATAGGATCATGAAAAGGATCTGAAGAAGCAAGTGTAGTGCTATTCAAACAGATCAGCAAACTCCTGTTATTTTCTAACAATTATAGCAGATTGAAATCCTCTAACCGGGTAAGCTCTAACAAGCTTGGTTCTATTAAAATACTCTAACCTGGTGATCCATTAGCTTGGATTTCAAATCCTCTACTGAGGTTACTCCTTACAGGGTATTGCTTCTAATAAGGCATTATAGTCAATCCCTTAACCGGGTGGTCCCTAACAGGATCTGTTCTTAACAGGACTTTTGTAAAGCTTTAATAGGCTAGGCTCCTAATAGGGAGAACTTCAGAAGGGTTCAAATAGTTATCTTGTGAGTCTCATCTCACCGTGGTTTTTCCCATTTGGGTTTCCACTTCAAAAATATTGTGTCAAATAGTGAATGTTTTTGTGGTTATGTTCTTATGGTTGATTTTATTAACTACTTAATCCACTTTGATAAATCATGATAACCAGAAGCATTGTCAAATGATATTTTACTTATGTCAGTAAAAGCATTTGTATGTTTATGAGTTTGAAGTTGTTTACTATTAATTTCTTGTAATAGTCAACCAGTTTATCTTGAGGGTTTTTATCTTGACAGTGATATTACATTGATAGTTCTAAGTTTACTTTGAGAGATTGATTTTAAGATTGGTGAAGTTAGTATTAGTTTTTATATCTACTGATTCACCCTCCCCCTCTCAGTAGTTGACCAAATTCTTATTCTTTCATCATACCATCAATTGGTATCAAAGAATATTAGGTCCTCTAAGGTCTAAGCCTAACAACTTGAGGTAAAGATCTTGCAGATCATGATGAAGAAGGAATGTTCAAAGTTTAATAAAGAAAATTATAGGATATTGAGTGATAGAATGAAAATTTATATAAAGAGTCTAGGAAATCAATATTGGGGACATGTTGTTACTCAATATGTTGCACCTAGTGGGACTATGACTAATGATCAAAAGAAGGAGAAACAAGAAAACAATCAAGCATTAGAGGCTATTATCAGTTCTTTGTTTGATGCAAAGTATGTAGATATTCATGGTCTAGAGACTGCATATGATGTATGGAAAAAACTTGAAGAGATTTATAGCAATGATGAACATGATAATATTGCTAAAGAAGAGAGTCTAAGAGGAAAGTTTGATGACATATGATGGATGGCTAAAGGTGAGAATATCCAATAGTATGGTCAAAGGATAAAAGAGATAGTCAGTGAAATTAAGAGTGCAGGAGGTAAAGTGGAAGATGCCACAGTGATCAGTAAGGTACTAAGAACCTCGATATCGGTCTAAGCTATCCGAGTTGCAGCCATTCAGGAGCTAAAGTTTATTAACAAAACTAAGGTAACCCTTGACTCCATCACTGGAAAGCTTACTGCTTTTGAATTAAATGGTTATGATGGTAGTGTACAAAAATCTGAGTCTGCATTTAGAGCTTTTGTTTCTAACCCATCTATAAGGAAAAGTAGAGATGCTAGTCACAATTATGAATTTAGATCTAGCAGAGAAGTTGATGATGAAGATAGTTTAGTTGAGCTTGAGGCATTGTTGGCCAAGTGGTTGCCCAGAGGTACTGTAAAATATAGAGGTCAATTACCTTTGAAATGTTTTGCATACAACAAGATCAAAAACATAGCTACTAACTGTGCTAATGGTGATAATGAGCACAAATGAGAGATATTCAAGAAGTATAAGGGTAAAGGCAAAAGAGCTTTTCTTATTGTTGTTGATGGTGGTATCACTAATGAAGAATCTTATGGTGATTCTAACAAAGATATTGTATTTGTAGCCATTAAAGAGGAGATATCCGATCAGAAGGTGTTAGTATCTCGAATGGATAAATCTGATGATGGGATCATTGATAGTGGTTGTTCACATCACATGACCAGTGACCAGAGTAAATTTCTTTCCTTGAAGTAATTTGATGGCGGAGTTGTAAGATTTGGTAATGACTCACCCTGCATGGTTAAAGGTAAGGGAAGTATTTCTCTTAATGGAAAGAGAAGTGCAAATGATGTCTACTAGTTTGAAGGTTTAAAGAACAATCTTTTGAGTGTGGCACAACTCAATGACAAAGGATACCCTTTGGAGTTTAAGAGTGGTATGTGGAAAATCTATGGGAGAAAAGGTGAATTGATTGCAATCGGGAAGAAAACTAAAGTTAACCTATTTCACCTTAATCCTAAAGTCAGCAACTATTTAATTGAAAAGATAGATGATAGTTGGCTTTGGCATAGGAGATTTTGTCATATAAACTTTGATAATATTGTTAAAGTGAGTAAGTCCAAGATAGTGAGAGGTTTTCCTCAATTGGACAAACTAGTTAATGCTCTATGTAAGGAATATCAGTTGGGAAAGATGACATCCTCAACTTTCAAGAGCAAATATTTTTCAGCGGAACATTTGCTAGATTTGGTTCATACAGATCTTTGTGGACCAATAAGGACAAAAAGTATTCAAGGTGACAGATATTTTATGATCTTCACTGATGATTGCTCAAGGATGATGTGGGTCACATTATTGAAGGATCAGACTGAAGCTTTTAGTAAGTTCAAGGCATTCAGGGCCTTAGCTGAGAAGGAGACCGGTAAGAAGATAAAGTGTCTGAGGACTGATCAAGGTAGTGAATTTACTTATGAGGAATTCACTAGATATTGTAAAGAAAATGATATCAAACAATAGATTTCTACACTGAGGACACCACAATAGAATGGTATCGCAAAGAGAAACAATCGGTCAGCTGTTGAAGCTACTAGGACGATGTTGATACAAGGAGGTGTAGTGAATATGTTTAAGAGGGAAGCTGACAGCACAACTGTCTACACTATGAACTAGATTATGGTAAAGAGAAGTAAGGACAAGACTCCTTATGAATATTGGTATGGAAGATCGCCTAATGTTAGTTATTTCAAGATGTTTGTTAGAAAATGTTTTATTAAGAGAGGTGATTATGTTAGCAAATTTGAGGCTAAAAGTGATGAAGGTATATTTATTAGTTATTCCACCAAGAGTAAGGCCTACAAGTGTTTTAACAACCAGACATAGATAATTATTGAGAGTGTTGATGTTCGAGTGGATGAATATCCTGAAGTATTAGAGGAAACCAGTTTGGAGAAAAAGGATGAAGATCCATCCATTTTGTTTTTGGAACCAGAAATTGTGAAACCTAAAACTAGTAAAGCAAATACTGATGTACCAGTTCAACCAGAACAGATAAATTCAGAAGAAGATGATGATAATGAAGAAGATTAACTTGAAGATAATGATCATGTTATTATGAGATATGTGAGACTCAATCACAATTGTGAGCATATTATTGGAGATAAGGATGTTGGAGTACTAACCAGAAGAAGAATTAGAGAGAATTCTTGCATGATCTCCACTATTGAACCAAGAACTGCTAAGGAAGCATTTGGTGATGATCATTGGGTTAAATATATGGAGGAGGAACTAGATCAAATTGAGAATAACAACACATGGACCCTAGTACCCCAACTGGTAAATAAAAATTTGATAGGTACTAAGTGGGTATTCAGGAACAAGTTGAATGAAGATGGTGTCGTAGTTTCAAACAAAGCTAGGTTGGTTTTCTTATGCACAAGAGGAAGGAGAAGATTATGGTGAGATTTTTGCACCAGTGGAAAGAGTGGAAGGTGTCAGAACTTTACTTGGATTTGTAGCACATAAGAAATTCAAGGTATACCAGATGGATGTTAAGTCAACATTTTTGAATGGGATACTGGAAGAAGAAGTATACATTGAGCAACCAGATGGCTATGCTTTGACTGATGAGAAAGACATGGTATGCAAATTGCATAAGACTTTATATGGATTAAAGAAGGCACTGAGAGCATGGTATGAAAGGCTTCATACACATCTGATGAAGATAAGTTTTCTGAGAGCCAGTGAAGATAGAAACATATATCTCAAATCTGAAGGAGATAAAATATTGGTCACCGAAGTATTTGTAGATGATATCATATTTGGAGGTAATGATGTCATGAGAAATGATTTTGCAGATGTACTAAAAAATGAGTTTGAAATGTCTCTAGTGGGTGAAATAAAAAATTTCATAGGCTTGCAAATACAACAAATGAAGAATGGTATTTTCATCACACAGTCTAAGTATGTGAAAGAGGTCTTGAAGATATTTGGTATGATTGACTGTAAACCAGTTGGGACACCAATTGTTATAGGTTGTAATTTCCCTAAGGAAGATGAATCCACATATGTTGATGAGAAGAAATATAGGTCAATGATTGGAAAAATGCACCATGTTATTCACAAAGACTGAATATAGCTCATGCAGTTGGCTTAGTTTCTATATTCCAAAAGAATCCTAAGGAAACACATTTGATAGAAACCAAGAGGATTTTTAGATATTTTAAAGGTACTATTGACTATGGATTATGGTATCCATATGGAGGAAATTTTGACTTGAAGGTGTACATAGATGCAGATTGGGTAGGAAATGTCGATGATGGGAAAAGCACAAGCAGTGGAGCATTTTTTTTTTGAGGAAGACTTGTTTCATGGAGTAGTAAGAAGCAGAGTTGTACATCACAATCTACTGCTGAAGCTGAGTATGTTGCAGCTTACATGAATTGTACCCAGGATATCTAGATGAGGCACATTTTGGAAGGTGTTAAGATGAAGATTTCAAAACCTATGAAGATCTTATGTGATAATACAAGTGCCTTAAATATTTCCAAGAACCTTGTTTTGCACGCATGAACCAAGCATATTAAATTGAAGTATTATTTCTTAAGGGAAAAAGTGTAGAGTAAAGATGTGATCTTGGAGCATGTTTCTACCAAGGAGAATCTTGCAGATATCTTTACTAAACCTCTTCCTAAGACTACTTTTGAGTATCTTAGAAGTCAGCTAGGGGTTGTACCCCTTCATGAGGAAAATTGAGCATGATGTAGATTACATCAGTCCCAGAGCTACTTGTATAATTTTATAGAGGGATTGGTGTAGAAGTGGAGTTATTCCACAAGGGGAGCATCAAGTTTTAGGTTATTGATGTTGAACAGTGAAATTTGACATTGCATGTTTTACTTTCAATTTGACATTGTTGTCAAAGGGGGAGAAGAACTATGTGATTTCTATGATTGACAAAGAGAAGGAAGACAAGTTGAAGACAAGGTGAATACTTGGTAATGTAAACCAAGATTCCTATTCACAATCACAACAATCAATGGTATTGATATTTGTATTGCCATCAATGCCAAAGGGGGAGATTGTTTGCATTTGCATGAAGAGTGCATTAATGATATGTTGTTGTCATTGATGTCAATCAACCAGTAATGATATTGTCGATATTGTTATAATAATGTTTTATAGCCGGTAGGAAGAATTTGTGGAGTGACCCGATATTGCTATGTATTTGACAGTTGAATGGGTAAACCCTACCTGTTGATTTGGTAAACCCTAACTGATTAAGTTTGGTGATTGGTTATATTGGTTTATGATATGATGATAAGCGATAATGATTATGACATGTATGATTATTGTATGAAGATAATTTCAAAGTGATTTTGGCGTGTTGATGAGACTATTTTTGTCTAGTGAATGAGCAAGTATATTTCATATAATGCAAAGCGCGTGATGAGTTACTGAGTTTGATGAAGTGGTGATCAAGGAGCGATCGAGGTTTTCTTGATTGATGTGTAGAGATTGCTATGTAATCCAACAGTCATACTTGAACCGACTTGTTTGTAATCTCTATGAGAGAATTAGGTTTTTGTTGTGTTACCAACCTAATTGATTTGTTTATAAGGTTGATGAGTTGTTTAGTTTTAGAGTTGGCAAAGTTTTAGTTGAGTGTGTGGTTGCCGAACCACATGATGTATCTGCAGCTTGAGTAAAGGCAGATATGAGCATGAAAAGTATCTGAAGAAGCAAGTGTAGTGTTATTCAAATAGATCAGCAAACTCCTATTGTTTTCTAACAATTACAGTACATTCAAATCCCCTAACTGGGTAAGCTCTAACAAGCTTGGTGCTATTCAAATCCTCTAACAAGGTGATCCATTAGCTTGGATTTCAAATCCTCTACCGAGGTTACTCCTTATAGGGTATTGCTTCTAACAAGGCATTATAGTCAATCCCTTAACTAGGTGGTCCCTAACAAGATATTTTCTTAACAGGATTTTTGTAAAGCTTTAACAGGCTAGGCTCCTAATAGGGAGAACTTCAGAAGAGTTTAGATAGTTATCTTGTGATTCTCATCTCACCGTGGTTTTTCCCATTTGGGTTTCCACCTCAAAAAATATTGTGTCAAGTGGTGAATGTTTTTGTGGTTATGTTCTTATAGTTGATTTTCTTAACTACTTATCAAGTTGCCATTAGTTTTATATTCAAAGTCATACTATACATTCTAGTCAGTTAAGCACTACCGAATCATGCAGTCGGTATACACATAGAGAAGTTGGTATGCACAGTCTAGTCGGTTATAGAAGAAAGCAGTTACAGAACACAGTATACACTGAGCTGTCTACCGAGTATCTTTTTGAGACTACCAAGCAGTAAAGATGACACACCGAGTTGATATTCAATGAGTGAAACATGTTACTAGATACATTGAACTTGGACATGCATATGAAAATGTGTTACAAGATCGAGGCACATCTAACCATTATTACATTGGAAATTGCACCAAAAGATTGTGTATGATTTTGAGATCAATCTAACCAATGAAATATTTTGTTTAGTTATTCATTCGATAAATCTTGTTTGTGTTAGTATAAAAGAAGAGAGTAGTAGTGTAAATTTGGTGAAGAGAGAAAGTTGAGCAATTGTTGTTATATTTTGCTATGAGATTAATAAAACATTTAAGTTATGGTGTTTTATTGCAATCTTTGTGGCTCCACAATAGTTCATACACAACATTTCATCATTAAAATTAGCTTTAACATCTAAATACTATCTTCAATAAAGTGATTCAAGAAGATGAACAACCATAAATTATTTTAAAAAATGATAATGAAATATAAAATGTTATATGAATAACAATAATTTGGCTATGTGATGGAGGCTATTGGGAGTGTAATTATGCATATGAGTAATCAGTATATACTCATATACTGATCTATATATACAGCATGAGTTAAGAGCAAGGTGTGTGCATGTATGAATGTAGGAAGACTGTTACAGAGACACAGAGGTCACCGAGAAGGTTTTCAGAGAACAGTCGAAGAACAGAGTAAACAAAAGGGTTTACTAAGTTACTATATGGGTTACTGAGGTATGCTATAAGCAAGGTAATCTTATTCTGAGCACATAGAATCTGCTATAACATTTTAGATGTAAAGTTGCAGATATTTGTAATGATTTTATTGTAATATTGTGAAGTTGAAGGAGAAACCTTTAACAGGGTAAAAGACTCTAACCAAGTCTATAAATTGTAAAGCCTCTAACCAGGTACAACATTCAGAATAAATATTGTAAAATCCTTTAGCAAGGTAGATCTAGCAGATCTTGATACTCCTAATAGGGTAAGCTATCAGAAATAGCTAAATGTAGCTCTAACCGAGCATTCTTTATTATTGCAGTAGTGAAGTTGTGGGTGCCATCCCCACCGCAGTTTTTCTCTCTAACCAAGAGTTTCTGCGTAACCAAAATATGTGTGTTATGGAATGAATCATGTATGATTGTTACCTATTTGTTTTAACTTTATTTTATGTTACAGCACTATTCGGTTTATGCATAACAGTAAAGTTATTATTGAAGAAAAGTTTTGAAGTAATAATTCACCCCTCCCCTCTTAGTACATTAGCTTTCCATATTGGGCCTACCAACTTAATCTACTTTGATAAATCATGATAACTGGAAGCATTGTGAAATGATGTTTTGTGTATGTCATTAAAAGCATTTGGATGTTTCTGAGTTTGAAGTTGTTTACTGTTAATTTGTTGTTATAGTCAACTAGTTTATCTTGAGGGTTTTTATCTTCATAGTGATATTGCATTGATAGTTCTAAGTTTACTTTGAGAGATTGATTTTGAGATTGGTGAAGTTATTATTAGTTTTTCTATCTACTGATTCACCCCCCCAACTCTCAGTAGTTGATAGAATTCTTATTGTTTCATCATACCATCAAATATGACCCATAACAACACAATTTGGTGTCGTAAGGGGTCATATGGTGTCCTAAGGGGTCATAAGACACAATATGACCCCTTAGGATACCATAGGACCCATAATGACCCAATATGGTGTCATAGGAGGTCATATGTTGTCCTTAGGGGTCACATGGTATCCCATGACCCCTTAGGACACCATATGACCCCTAACGACACCATATAGTGTCCTAATGGGTCTCAGTGTGTCATAAGGTGGCAAGATGAACCATTATTACAATATAAAAAGCAATGCCAATACTGCTTAAAAAAATTTGACACCTAAGGGGTCATATGGTGTCCTAAGGGGTCATAGGACACAATATGATCCCTTCCCCCTCCCTCTCTCTATCTCTCTCTCTCCCTTCCCCCTCCCTCTCTCTATCCCCCTTCCCCCCTCTCCCTCCCTCTCCCCTAATCTCTCTCTCTCTCTCCCTTCCCCCCTCTTTCTCTCCCCTCTCTCTCTCTCCCCCACTCTCCCCTCTCCCTCTCCCTAATATCATATACTAATATATTTATAAATTAATATATTGTATATTAATATATTAATAAACAATGGATTAATTATGTGCAAATTTAGTTATTGAATTTACTTATTAAAATCAGATATCCAATTTCTATTGTACAAATTTTAAATTTTAAATTTTGGCTTGGTTTTGCTTTGGGATTTGGTTTGGAAGTGACAAGCCTAGAAAGTCAACTGAAAAAATGTGTTTTTCAGTATTCCTTGATTTTTCAGACTTTACACTAGTGTTGATGACTTTTTTTATAGCCTAAATTGATAAAATGAAGAGGGTTTTTCAAGGGCGCTCTCAACTTTCCAACAATATAAGGCTTGTCTTATTTCAACTTTAATAAATAGTTATTATTTATTTTCTAATTGAATTCCGCTAAAAGTCCTGATTGATAGACTGACTAAAAAACACTCATAACTTTCAAACAATTTAACATTTTTTGAATTTGAAACATGTGTCACATCCTATGCTTTGTCTACTATAGGGAAAAAATTTAAAAAATTGAATTTCATAAGGTTTTAATCAAGCTAAGGTGGTCAGACTTAGGAGTTTCTGAATTTCTGAAAAGTTGTAGTAAAACATTCATAAATAATTATTTACTTTATAAAAAGTTATAAAAAAATATGTTTCACATTTGGACATGAGTCTATTACTTATATTATAAATTTAATAAAAAAATATTATGATTTGATTATGATTAGGGTGGTCAGACATATGCCTACTTCTTATCTTTTTCCTGAAATTTTAGTACCACTACATTGAAATTTGAAATTTTCATCAAATAGGATTTTTTTTTCCAAAAAACAACTAGTAGCTTAGAAACTACATTCAATTTTCTATAGATTCTCTTGTTACATATTTTAAAAATAATGTTCATAACTTAATCAAATTTTCATGTCAAGTTGCATAACTCTGATTTTCTTAAATTTCATTGCCACTTAAGGGCCTGTTTTAGCACACCATGATCCTGCACATACCCTTCAACTCATCCACTTTGACATTAGTGCTCTCCATAATTCTTTGCAATCTTTTGTGATAACATCTATATGCTTTTCTTTAATTAGAATAACCAAGAAATATCCCTTCATCACATCTAGAATCAAACTTTCCAATGGAATCATCTCTTTTGATAAAGCATTTAATACCAAAGATTCTGAAATACTTAACTGTAGGTGTATGACCAAACCATAACTCATAAGGTGTCTTATTGGTGTCTCATTTGATATGAACTTTGTTGAATGTGTATACCGACATTCTCATAGCTTCTCTCCAGTAGATATGATGCAGATTAGCTTCCATCATCATAGTTCTAGCTGCATCCAAGATAGTTTTGTTCTTTCTAGTTTGGGGTGCAAATAACTATCTCCTTATCCCATTATTTTCACAATAACTGTTAAATTCATCGGATGTGAATTCTCCACCCTAATCGGACCTTAAGCATTTAATCTTCAATCCTATCTTTGTCTCAACTTTAGCTTTAAAATCTTAAACTTTTCAAATGCTTCAGATTTCTCCCTTAGAGAAGTAACCTACATCATTCTAGAATAGCCATCAATGATTAGCATAAAATATCTATCACCCTGAAAAAATTTGATTCTAGCAGGACCACACAAATCAGTATGAATAAGATCAAGAACATCATTATATTTGTCCTGTATACTATTAAAATAAGTTCTAACTTGCTTTCCCATTTGACTTTCCTTACATATCAGATTATAGGGCTTCACAATCTTAGGTATATCTCTAACTGCCTTAGTATAACTGATCTTTACAATGCAATCAAAATTTACATGACATAGCCTCTTATGCCATAGCCAACTCTCATCAATTTGTGCAATCAAACATGTCTTCTCACTGAAGTTTAAATGAAAGAGGTTACCTTTAGTCTGAGTACCGGTTGCAATCTCCAATCCAGATATGTTGAGAATCTTGCATTTTCCATCCTTGAACTGTGATTGAAATCCATTATCCACCAACTGTCCTACAATCAAAAGATTATGCCTTAAATCTTCAACATAATAAACAATATCAGTATCATACTTACCATCCAATGATATAGTTCCTCTTCCCTTGATCATGCATGGTTTGTCATCTCCAAATCTAACTAGATTGCCATCAAATTCTTGCAAAGATAGCAACTTTCTTTTATCTCCAATCATATGATGTGAACATCCACTGTCTATCACCCATTCATCTATGTCTTCAACTTTAGCAGCAAGAGCCTTTTATTCAGGTACCGGGTCATCTTCCTTGATAGCCATGAATACCCATTCCTTTCCATTGTTGGATCCACTAGCTAAATCTTGTGTCAGTTCATCATCAGGATCAGTCACACCTTCCTCATCCACATAGTAGCATGATTTGTCTCTATTCCTCATGTACTTATGCTTGTTCTGATAATAATGATTAGTCTTCAAAGATCTTCTAGCTCTTTCCTCAAATCTTGAATTCCTTTCAGGACATCTAGATGCAAAATGACCTATCTTATTACATGTGAAACATTTAAAAGGTGATTTTCCTTCATACTTACTTCCTCTCAGATCTTTAGGTACTCTTCTAGCAAATAGGGCTTCAACTTGCTCAAACTCTTCATCCTTTCTTCATTTCCTCCAGTTCCTTAGCATATAAGGCTTTCCAATCACTTTTTCTGGTAGATGATGTAGATGCATGAAAAGCATGTTTAGATTTTGCAACTTCAGAAGGACCAAATTCCTCAAGCTCAAAAGAAGATAACTTTCCAACCAAGGTATCCCTATTAATAGAGGTATTTTCCATTATTCTCAACTCATTAATTGCAGCATCCTTCATCTTGTAATCCGGTGGCAAAACTCTCAATACTTTAGAAACTATTTTATCTTCGCTCAGAGATCCACCACAACACTAAATTCACATAACAATTTCATTAACTCTCTCCATAAAAGTAGTAATCCTTTCATCTTCTTCCATATTTAGGTTCTCATATCTCACTTGGTAATGATCAAGTTTAGCAATTTTAATGGTAGGATCACCTTCATTCAGAGTCTCCAATTTATCCCATATAGCCTTTGCAGTTGATTTGTCGGTTAGTCCCATAACTTGTTGATCAAAAAGTGCTCACAAAAGGGCCTCTCTAGCTCTACAATCATTTTCAATGTCCTTATCCAACCCTGCCAGAGGAGTATTTCTAGATGTCATATTATGAGGTGCATATCCTTCCTCAGTGATCTCCCAAATCTCCTTGCCAAGACATCTCAGATGAGTCTCCATCTGAATCTTCCATACTCTGTAATTTGTTCCATCAAGCCTAGGAATTTCTCTCCATAAAATAACTGCAGATGAACTTGATAAACTTGAACGATTAGATGCCATAGGATATTCCTCAAGCAGTTAAGCTTCTGCAAAGAGGACCAAGCTATTATACTGATTGTTAGACAACTCAAATAACCAATGGACAACTAAGAAGGGGGTTGAATCAATTGTCAACGGATTATAGAACTTTAAGAATTAAAACCTTATTACCAGAATGCATAAACCATAAATCCAAAATAGCAGATATAACAGTTAAGCACAAATATAAGCCACAAAACATTTACCAACCATCCACAAAAGATAACACTAAGATTTTTACGTGGAAAAACCAGTAAAGGGAAAAACCACGGTGGGAAGCCTACCCACAGTCAAATAATACTTCTGTAGTAAGTATGTGATTACAAAAGGAGGGCCCTCCACATGCAGGAAGGCCAACAGCTAGAGCACACTTCTCATCACAAAAGGAGCCTCACTAACTACAAAATAAATCCAGACTACAATCCCAAAAGAAGAGTGAATTGCAATAATAACATCTCCTATGCCTGAGAACAGTTCCAGTTAAGCTCAATACCGAAGGTCTTAAACCTCTTTCATCAACCCAATTCGATCACTTATGATAAACCAAAACCTTTGCATGTGATTACAACCTTATTCGCACAGAGATAATTTCATAACCCCTAAAACCATAAACCCATAACCATAACCATAACCTAATCTACAAAGAGATCTTACACCATATTTATACCAACTCGGGACCTAAACAATTAGGTCGGCCACCTAAAAGATAATAAAATAAATTCATAATATAAACCCACAATCCAATAATCAACCAAGTCATCCTAAGACCGAAACAACACAATCCAATCAATAGATCCAACCGGTAACACATCAAGATCATCCACCAACACGTTACATAAATCGGTCCATAACTTAGTAGAATAAGATAGCATTAGGTTCAGTCCTAAATGCAACACTACCGATCAACAGGAACATGAACAAGATAACCAACAGCATCCTGAAAGCCATCTAGAAGCTATACCAACACCACTTATCAAGTGCATCTAAATATCTTCAACAAAGCTTTGCTGGTAAAACCCTTACTGGTGACAAAAAGATTTACTAGAACAAATGATAGCTCCCGAGTCATCAAATCCTGAACCAATTGATCATGATACACATCTGAATAACATGAATGATAGATCTGTTGGACCTTTAAAAAATTTCAAATTTTAGAGCTCTTGATCCATGAAAATTTTCTTTGCAATGGTATGCAACACCTATGTTTAGGTATGACTTTCCATTTCAAGCTCCTGCAAACCTATTCGGATGAATGTGTTAAGTGGTTGATTGTCAAGGTATGTATGTGTTTTTATAATTTACAAATTTAGATCTTCCTAGGTACGTTGTTCTAAACCAAAATTCCACTCAATTTGACCATGGTTATGTCACATAAATTGTTCCTTCACATTTTATGTATATTTGAGTACCTTTATTTCAAATTTTGAATTCATACAATATCATTTGATATGTTTTCTAAGGCAAATCTAAATGAAACTTATTCAAATTTACAATATGCAATTCTAAATTTTGATCAAGATGTTTAGAACTAGATATTAATAAATCATAAACCCATAAATCCAAAATAGCAGATATTAATAAAGCATAAACCATAAATCCAGAATAGCAGATATAATAGTTAAGCACAAATATAAGCCACAAAACATTTACCAACCATCCACAAAAGATAACACTAAGATTTGTACGTGGAAAACCCAGTAAAGGGAAAAACCATGGTGGGAAGCCTACCCACAGTCAAATAATACTTCTGTAGTAAGTATGTGATTACAAAAAGAGGGCCCTCCACATGCAGGAAGGCCAATAGCCTAGAGCACACTGCTCATCACAAAACGAGCCTCACTGACTACAAAATAAATCCAGACTACAATCCCGAAAGAAGAGTGAACTACAAGAATAACATCTCCTATGCCGGTTAAGCTCAGTACCGAAGGTCTTAAACCTCTTTCACCAACCTAATTCGATCACTTATGATCAACCAAAACCTCTGCATATGATTACAACCTTATTCGCACAGAGATAATTGCATAACCCCTAAAACCATAAACCCATAACCATAACCATAACCATAACCTAATCTACAAAGAGATCTTACACCATATTTATACCAACCCAGGACCTAAATAATTAGGTCGGCCACCTAAAAGATAATAAAATAAATTCATAATATAAACCCACAATCCAATGATCAACTAAGTCATCCTAAGACCGAAACAACACAATCCAATCAATAGATCCAACCGGTAATGCATCAAGATTGTCCACCAACACGTTACATAAATCGGTCCATAACTTAGCAGAATAAGATAGCATTAGGTTTGGTCTTAAATGCAACACCACCGATCAATAGGAACATGAACAAGATAACCAACAACATCCTGAAAGCCATCTAGAAGTTGTACCAACACCACTTATCAAGTGCATCTAAATATCTTCAACAAAGCTTTGCTGGTAAAACCCTTACTGGTGACAAAAAGGTTTACTAGAACAAATGATAGCTCCCGAGTCATCAAATCCCGAACCAATTGATCATGATACACATCTGAATAACATGAATGATAGATCTGTTGGACCTTTAAAACTTTTCAAATTTTAGAGCTCTTGGTCCGTGAAAATTTTCTTTGCAATGGTATGCAACACCTATGTTTAGGTATGACTTTCCATTTCAAGCTCCTGCAAACCTATTCGGATGAATGTGTTAAGTGGTCGATTATCAAGGTATGTATGTGTTTTTATAATTTACAAATTCAGATCTTCCCAGGTACGTTGTTTTGAACCAAAATTCCACTGAATCTGAGCATGGTTATGTTACATAAATTATTCCTTCACATTTTATGTATATTTGAGTACCTTCGTTTCAAATTTTGAATTCATACAATATCGTTTGATATGTTTTCTAAGGAAAATCTAAATGAAACTTATTCAAATTTACTATATGCAATTCTAAATTCTGATCAAAATGTTTACAACCGGATATTAATAATTCATTTTGCAGACGCATCACATTGAACGGATCATGTTTTGAAGTCTTATGTTTGCATTTTATATTTTTATAAAGGTCGCCTTATTTACATTTATATTTATTTCCCTCAAATATAATATTAATTTGAAGTGCTTAGTTTTGAATATTATATTGCTTCAATCAATATTATAATATTTAATTTATTTGCATTATAAGTTTATATGATGTTTTCTTTAAACACAAATTATAGTTTTGTTGTTTGCAGGCTAAAAAGTTTATTTCAAAAGGGTAAAATATGAATGCTTGGATTTTGATTTTTATAAAACATATAACAAGTTTTATGGAGAGCCTATTTTCTAAATCTTTTAAATAAAAGATTTAATATATTGCCAAAAGGAATAAAAGTTTTCCAAAAAAGTAAATTATTTTAATTAAAGTGGCATTTGCACAAGGTGGGGTTTGGATATCGTAATTGCAAACAAAAGAAAATTTCATCAAAAGCTTTCTTTAGTTTTGGCTCTACAAATAATCCATTCTTTTCACCATTGCATGAAAAGAAACCCGCAATGGATCAATGTATATAATTGACAGATCTTTTCACACAATGACAAGCTCTTTATCAGACTGCATTTATCAACCCTTTATTTGTTATATTGTTCTCTTGTTTTTGTTTTTGGTGTATTGATATCGAATCCTTAATTTAATTTTTAGTACGGTATTGGAAATTGGTGCTATATACTATAGTGAACAGATCATTCCAATACTTTTAACAGATCTTGAAGATGTCTTACACCTATCTTTTCAAGTACATTATAATTGGTGATAAATGGGTGGATAAATCATGTCTTCTACTCTAGTTTACTGATAAGCGATTCCATCCAGTTCATGACCTGACAAATTGGTGTAGAGTTTGGTGCTCATATGATTACCATTGATAATAGGCCAATAAAACTACAGATCTGGGACATAGCTGGACAATAGTCTTTTTCAGTCTATAATAAGATCTTATTATAGAGGATTTGCTGGAGCATTACTATTTTATGATATTACCAGGAGAGAAAATTTTAATCATCTTGCAAGATGGCCTGAGGACACACACCAACATGCAAATGCAAACATGACTATAATGCTTATAGGGAACAAGTGTGACCTTGTTCACAGGAGAGTTGTGAGCATTGAAGAAGGCTATCCAAATACTAACATTACTTGTTGTCTCAGACGAGAAGCAAGATAGGAGATTACAGGGATGAGTTTGTTCTTACAGTTTCTTCGAAACATTCTACCCTCACCTACTCTTGAGTTTGAAGCTTATCTAATTATATTGTCAACCGAAGACATTGAGGAGCTTGAAGTGGTGCCACTACTAAAGGAATATGCAACAACCATTTGCTTGCCCTGTAAGCAAATGGATCTATCAAGTATGATTTGTCATTGACAACTTTCTCTCCAGATGGCCAAGTCTTTCAAATTGAATATGCTATGATAGATTTATGATTGGCATAAAAAGCAACCGTCACCCTAACCCTAAACGAGTCATCGGGCGTCGGGGTAATAGAAAAATACCTATCCTGATGGAGAAATGTTATGCCGATGACATAGCATTAATGTTTCATTTATTTTTCTTCTCATCGAGAGATCAGAACAACTAAAAATATGTTATCCCGATGGTAAGGAATAGAAGATTATTTTTCCCATCGGGCATTGATGCAACTATAATTGTGCTACCCCGATAAGGCATAACTATCTCAATGAGGCATGCAAAGCTATGTTGATGGATATTATTAAGGTAATATTATTTTAAATTTTCTTTGCCATTAGGTAAGTATTATTAATTAAATATTTTACGTTTTGATTTAAAGTTCAAAAAATTACTTAGAGCAATATTTTGACTATAGTAAATTATTAAAGTGATATTTTTATAATCTTTACTATAGCAATTTTATTAATTTAATTATTTCGAGATATGATATTTTAGCTTTGCTCTAATGTATATACGGAGGTGAAAGCATATTTATTTGAGGGCAAAGATTATTTTCATTAACATTTGCATAAGGGATTATTTTGTTAATTTTTTCATTTTTCTAATTATCTCTAATGTAAATTTTCATTCATCAATAAATTGATAATGCCATTTTGTGTGCCGAAAGATTATACTCATTTCCTCCCCAGGTAGTAAGTATTTCTCACTAGAGGTTCAATATAATGATTTTATTTATTTATTCAATATTTTAAATCATTATTTTTAAAATTGCATTCTTACATTGCAAATAATATTCCAATACTATTTATTTTTTATCCTTTGAATTGCAAAAGAAATATTTTCTTAAAAAGATAAAAGATATTTTATTCAAAATTGCATTCTAGAATGTTTCTTTACTTCAAATAAAATAGTGAATAGTATTTGATATTTAATGGGTGATTTTTGTGTTTACCCTAAGTAAATAAATTGAATATGTTTATTAGGGTAAATTATTTTTATCATATAGTTAATGATTTGATTGATTTTGCAAGTATATTTTCTATATGATGAAATATTTCCTAAAGAATTGGAATTGCCCTAAAAGGGTGAAAATGTGTTCTTATCACATGGTTGGAATATTGCTTCACGGATGTCATTTCCAAAAGGGAAGTATATTCTTATCATATCACACTACCTTATGTTATTATTTGAACGCACATCAAGATGAAACTTATATATGTTATTCACCCTAAATAAGTGATTTGAATATATATGTTAGGGCAAAGTGTTATTTTATATAAATGGATGTTATGTTTGCAAAATTATTTTCTTAAAATGTAAATATTTTGGTTTTATTGAATTATTTTAAACAAGTATTTATATAAAGATTATTGACTTTTCAAACTAAAATCTAAGGTAGAATATGTTTAATTTTTAAATTGAGGAATTTGATTGGCTTATCTTGTGTGCAGGAGATATTGAGAAGATGATGAATATCTGTCGAGGAATTTTATCAAGGCAGAGAATAAAAGAACATTATTAAAGCATTTATTTAGTATGTATTTTAGGGTTTTCATTTGTAATCATTTCTTAAACCAAAGGGTGTGTCCTTTGGGAATGAAACTGTCAGCAACTATCCCTTATGTTTATAAAAGGGAAGTCACACAGAACAAAGATAGAGAATTCGACCACTGGATGGGTTGCAAGTGTTATGTTTTAGAAAGGTCTAATAGGAATGGGGAGTTTATTCTGTGCAAACTGAATGTATTAGAGTATTTTTAAGTACAGTTCTTGTGTACATTCTTATTCCAAAAATTAATATACAAGATTTCATGTTTTTATCTTCAGATCGTTGTGTGTAATTTTGTGTTTGATGAAATCATATGTCCTCTTGATAAATATTTTAGATTTACTGTGATGTGCCATCACATGATGTTGTATTGAATGCAAAATTGGGTTTTTATTTTTCATGCAACACATAATGAATCTTTCACAGTGATGATATTATAATTGTCTCTTGAGTTGATAGTGATTCTTGTCCACAAAGTTACTCATTAACTATCAGATAAAGGCACTAGTATGTTATTAATCTTTGTTGAATAAGCTTGTATGCTTTATCTCCTTATCAAAGAAATAAATCTTCTAATTTCTATAAGTACTTCTCTTTTTCATAATGGCTTAAAGTCCTAACAGTAATCTTTTGCATAACACAACTATATTCACACTTATTTTATCAATTTTAAAGATATTCAATAAAAAGCACTTCAGTTAGCATAATTGCAGGAAAACCTTTTTTCCATCCCTTCAATTACTAATTCCCATAGTTTAAATTCACTCAAAATAAACCTCTTTTGTGCTTGAGAATGTAAGGTATACCCACCTGGGTTTAGTGGAGCCTAAAGTGTAGAGGAATTTGGTCTTTGACCATTCCTATTCATTGGCCAAGGCTGATTGGATCAACTGAGGATTAGGCAAGTCCTTGCTTTTCCAATCTGTGGTTTTGGGCACCAACAAGATCCAAACCAATTCCACAAACCAAAGCATACCGAAGCATACTCGATCAATATCATAATCCAACTTCTCTACTAGAACCTACCAGAAATTGATAAACAACCAAAACAGTCAGTGTTGTCATCAATGAAAAAACATCAATGCAACACATAACCAATTCCTCCAATTTGTCAACAATAATGAAGTATCAAAGTAAACATATTCAAACAAGACAAGGTAGAAATCATAAAAGAGGCTCTAAGCCTCTAAGTGGGGAAACACTAATGTCATGATTAAAAGTAACATATAAAAGAAATACAAAATAACACTTCAAATGTTACAAAAACATCTATTAGATCATATAGAAGGTTATTGTTGGGATTTGACATAACTGGTGTAGATCAGGTGATGCAGTTGAAGTTGGATGACTGCACCAGTAAAGAATAGAAGTCTATTTGTGATGAAGAGATTGAGATTGTATGAATAAATGACATGATCAGTTATTTGTGTTGTCATTGCTGGCAACTGATGTTCCTAATCTTCCTGATGATTTATTTTGTCATCTAAGTGATTTGGTTTACCGGAAGACAGGGTTTACCAGTAGTGAACTAAAGTCTGTGAAATAGGACTTTAACTAGTAAAGCAAAATTATTTTGATTAGATTGGTCGATTGGCGATAATTGGTGATTTGCAGTTTTAATGGTGAACTTGCATTATGGAAAGGTGTATGTGACCAGAACTAAAACTTGTGATGATTACCGGAAGGTGTGTTTCAAATTTTTGATGAAGTTTTGCTAAGGTTTTAGTAGGGTTTAAGGACCGAAGAAGAAATCATCAAACCAATAATGATTTTTGTTATGAAGGTGATCGACATCGAGTCTAGATGAAGTTGGTAACATGGCACAACCTACGCGAAGAATTTGATAGTTGTTTTAGTGCAATTCAAGGAAGATATTCTTGGGAATTAGTGAAATGCTTAGTAGTGTGTTTTGAGGATACAAATCGGATTTTTTGTGATGAGTTAAGATCAACCAATGGTTGATATTGCATTGTAATTTATTGTAATGATATGGATAGCGATCTACAATGATCTTATGTGATCTTATTGTAAATTCATGATGGAATTAGGTTTTGTGGCTGACCTAGTTGAGATGGCTATTTATGTTGACACAGTTGATGTTTATTGTGTCGGTGGTCTTAGAGAATGTGTTAAGCCATCCAAGTGAAGTGTGAGATCCGCCTGAGAGTTGGAGAGTGTTGAGTATTACTGGAGCTGATCAAGCAATCAGAGAAGTACAAGTAACAAATCATTTTCTTACTATTTCTCCCTAATAGTTGCAACAGGTTAAATCCCTTAACCGGGTAGGTTCTACTAGGCCTTAAACATTTAAGTCACCTAACATGGCAGCTCTCAAAAGAGTGTTAAATCCTCTCATGAGGTTTATCCTAATAGATCATCAAGCTCCTAACCAGGTTGCAAGGCAAATCCCCTAACTGGGTGACTCCTAATAGGGTTTGCTCTTAACTGGGTGTATTGTAAGCTCCTAACAGGGTGCACTTCAAAAGAGTAAAAATATTTGTGGGTGCCAAATCACATCGTGGTTTTTTCCCTATTTGGGTTTCCACGTCAAAAAATTATGGTGTTCATGTGTGGAATGTTTTTCATGTGATGTTCTTGTTTATATTTCATTTCATGTATTATTTTTGAGCCATCGGTTATGATTTTTTATCAAAAGTTTATCAGAGGTTACCAGTACTAATAAGAAGTTGTTTGAGAAAGTATTTGATCTTATTAATAAGGTTAATGATTTGGTAATTGATCAAGTTTATATGATTACTTTGGTGGTGAAAGTATTGGTAAATGATTTGATTAATGTGTTAAGAAAATTTGATGAAGAGGTTATTAGATCTGATTACAGAAGTTGAGATATCTCAGATCTGAAATAAGTTTGATTTTGAGTTAAAGTTTGAATTGGTCTTCATACTGATTCACCCCTCCTCTTAGTATTAACCAGATCCTCATAGGATTAATAATTAGTAACAAATCTTTGGTCCTTTGTGTGTAGAAAGCCTAACCACTTGAGGAAAAGATTCTAAGGAATTCAAGATGATGAAGAAAGAGGGTCCCAAGTTCAATAAGGATAACTACAAGATCTGGAAAGATAGAATGAAGATCTACATCAAAGGTCTTATTGCATAATATTGAAAGCAAGTTGAAACAACATATGTTTCTCCTACCATGACTCCCTTGACACTGGATTAACTCAGAGAACAGCAAGATAACATGCAAGCCCTAGAAGCTATTGTAAGTACTTTATCTAATTCAGAATAAATTGATGTTCAAGGATTGGAAACTACAGGTGAGGTTTGGGAAAAGTTAGAGACAATCTATGGGGGAGATGAGCATGTTCAAAGAGACAAAGAGGAAAGCTTGAGAGTAAAGTTTGATGACATGAGAATACTTGCAGGAGAGAATATTGGACAGTATGGTCAAAGAATCAAAGAAGTTGTTGGTGGCATTAAGAGTGCTGGAGGCAAAGTAGAAGATGATACAATAGTAATTAAAATGCTCAGAACTCTTCAACCTCAGTTTTCTATAAAAGTATCGACAATCCAAGAACTTAGATCTATTTCAAAGGATAAGGTAACTATTGATTCATTAATTGGTAAGCTTAAAACTTTTGAGTTAAATAGTTTTGACAATAGTGTGTCAAATTCTACTAAATCTGCCTTTAAAGCTTCTATTACTGGTTCATCTTCTAGAAAAGGAAAAGATATATGTCAAAATCATGAGTGCAAGACAAGTCATGGAAGCAACTAGGGAAATGAAGATCAAGTGATGGAACTTGAGGCATTGTTAGCAAAGATATTTCCAAGAAGCACTGGTAAGTATAAAGGAAATATACCTTTAAAGTGTTTCTCTTTTAATAAAATTGCTCATATTGCTGCTAACTATCCTAACACCGATAAGAAAGAAAATTTTAGAAGATTCAAAGGAAAGGGCAAGAAACATTGTTATATTGTAGTAGATGAAGGTGTAACCGATGAGGAGTCAGAAGAAGAAGATGACAATGAAGAAATTGTGTTTGTAGTTGTGAAGGAGGAACTATCTGATATAAAGGAACTAGTATCTCATATGGAGAATAGTGATGAGTGGATTATAGACTGTGGCTGCTCACACCACATGACCGGAGACAAAAGTAATTTCATAACCCTTAATGAATTTTATGGAGGTATTGTTAGATTTGGAAACAACTCGCCTTGCATGGTGAAAGGTAAAGGTTCAATCTCTCTAAATGGAAAGAGTAATGATGTATTTTGGGTTGATGGTCTTATGCATAATCTTTTAAGTGTTGGTTAGCTCAATGATAAAGGTTATTTTATTGAGTTTAAGAATGGAGTATGCAGAATTCTTAGAGGTAATGGTGAATTGATTGCTACCGGGAAGCAAACTAGAGGTAACTTATTCCATTTGAATAGTAATGTTAATAATTGTCTGGTTGCAAGAATGGAAGATAGTTGGTTATGGTATAAAAGATGTTGTCATGTTAATTTTGATAATATGATTAAGATAAGAAAGTCAAGTGTTGTAAGAGGATTACCCCAACTTGTCAAACCGGATAGTGTGATATGCAAAGATTGTCAAATCAGTAAGATGACCTCTATTTCTTTCAAGAGAAAGAATGATGTTTCTGAGAATGTTTTAGATTTGGTAAATACTGATCTTTGTGGCCCTATGAGAACAAAGAGTTATTATGGTGATAGGTATTTCATGATCTTCACCGATGACTGTTATAAAATGATATGGGTAACATTTTTTAGAGAGAAATTAGAAGCATTTAATAAATTTAAATCATTTAAAGCTCTGGTTGAGAAGGAAACTGGTAAGAACTTGAAGTGTTTAACATCAGACTGAGGAGATGAATTCACATCTGATGAATTTGTTAAGTATTGTGATGAACAGGGTATAAAGAGACAGATGTTTTCTCTGAGGACACCACAACAGAATGGCATAGTAGAAAGGATGAACAGAACAATAGTTGAAGCTATAAGAACCATGTTATTAAAGGGTAATGTATCCAAAATATTTTGGAGAGAAGCATTCAGTACTATTGTATACACTCTTAACCGGGTACTGGTAAAAAGAGGTAACAATAAGACACCCTATGAGCTATGGTATGGAAACAATCCTTGTGTTAGTTATTTTAAAATTTTTGGAAGTCAATGTTTTATCAAGAGAGATAACTACACAGAAAAGTTTGATGCAAAATCTGATGAGGCAATTTTTCTTGGCTACTCTTATAAGAGTAAAACATATAAATTTTACAATAGGGGAACTCAAAAAATTATTGAAGGTGCTAATGTAAAAGTTGATGATTTATTTGATAAGTCTGAAGGTACAAGTAGATTTGAACCTCAAAAGGATTATAATGAGGAAACTTTTGTGATCATTGAACCGAAAGAAAAGAATAATGAAGAACTAGCAAATGCAGAACTAGGTGCTCAACCAGTGAGCAATGATAGTGAGGAAGAAGATGCAAAACCGGCACAAGCAATACCTAGATATGTCATATTGAATCATTCACAAGAGTAGATAATTGTTGATAAGAATGTAGGTGTGCAAACCAGGAGAAAGATCCAAGAGAACTCATGTTTGATATATACAATTGAACCCAAGACAGTAAAGGAGGTAGTAAATGATGATGATTGGGTTAAGCCAATGAATGAAGAATTAGATCAAATTGCGAAGAATCAAACATGGTCACTTGTTCCTAGACTAGAGGATAAGAATGTAATTGGAACAAAATGGGTCTTCAGGAATAAATTGGATGAAGAATGAAGGATTGTAAGAAACAAGGCAAGGTTAGCCTACAAAGGGTATGCTCAAGAGGAAGGAGAGGACTATGGTGAAACATTTGCACCTTTTGCTAGATTAGAAGGTGTAAGGATGCTACTAGCATTTGCTGCATATAAGGGATTCAAAATCTGCCAAATGGATGTCAAATCAACCTTTCTAAATGGGATTCTAGAAGAAGAAGTATAGATTGAGCAACCAAATGGATTTTTCTTGACCGATGATAAAGACATGATGTGCAAATTACACAAATCTTTGTATGGTCTTAAGCAGGAACCAAGAGCATGGTATAAGAGATTACATGCACATTTGATCAAGATTGGATTCCAACATACCAATGAGGACAACAATATTTATTTGAAGACTGATGGAGACAAGATGCTAATAGAAGAAGTGTTTGTTGATGACATAATTTTTGGTGGCAATGATGATATGTGTATGGACTTTGTTGATATAATGAAAAAGGAATTTGAAATGTCTCTAATCGGTAAAATTAAGTTCTTTATTGGCTTACAGGTTCAACAACTAGATGGTGGTATCTTTATTTGTCAGACCAAGTATATCAAAGAGGTGTTGAAGACTTTTGGCATGGAAGACTGCAAACCAATAGGGACACCGATGGTGACTGGTTGCAAGTTGTCAAAGGAAGATGACTCCCCTACTATTAGTGAAAAAGAGTACAAATCTATTATTGGCAAGATACACTATGTTGTCCATAGTAGATCGAACATTGCTCATGTTGTTGTATTAGTGGCTAGATTTCAAAAAAGAGCCTAAACAAAGTCACATGGTGGTTGTGAAGAGAATTTTTTGGTATCTCAAAGGCACAGTAGACTATGGTTTATGGTATCCCTATAAAGGTGATTTTACTTTAGATGTCTTTACTGATGTTGATTGGGTAGGTAATGTGGATGATCGGAAAAGCACAACCAGTGTAGCTTTTCTACTTGGAGGAAGATTAGTGGCATGGACGAGAAAGAAACAAACTTGTGTTTCTCAATCCACAGCTGAAGCTGAGTATGTAGATGCATCCATGAATTGCACGCAGGCAATATGGATGAGACATATACTAGAAGGATTCAAGATAGACATGTCATAACTGATGACTATCTATTGTGATAATACAAGTGCAATCAACATTTCTAAGAATCCTCTACTGCATGCAAGAACCAAGCACATCGGAGTGAAGTATCACTTCCTAAGGGAAATAGTTCAAGAAAAGGAGGTGAAGATGGAATATGTGAAGAGTAAAGATCAGTTAGCTGATATCTTTACTAAGCCCTTACTGAAGGCTACCTTTGAGTTTCTTAGAGGTAAACTAGGGGTTAGACCCCTACACCAGAAGAACTAAAATGATAGAGATCCATCAATCCTATGGATTTCATGTTTATTTTTCACTAAGGATTGATGAAGGTACATGCTACTCCTTTGGGGAGCGAGTCTAATGTAAATTTTTTATTTAATACTCTGTTATAGTTTTTCTTATTTATGTAGCAGAGATGATGAAAGAGGCAGCAATAGAGTTAAAGACAAGTAATACATTTACATATTTGGCATTGTTGTCAAAGGAGGAGAAGAAAATAATAGAAATCAGATATGGCAGACATGTGAGAAGTTGATAATCAGATTGAGTGAAGCATTGGTTAAGGGGGAGATGACAAAATGAGAACTGACAGAGATGTGATATCTGCAAGCAAGTTGCGGATGATGATGATATTCTGACTATATATCTAATTAGTATTGCCATCAATGCCAAAGGGGGAGATTGTTGGCATTTGGCATAACTGATGCAGATCAGGTTATGCAGTTGAAGTTGGATGACTGCACCGGTAAAGGATAAAAGTCTATTTGTGATGACCAGATTGAGATTCTATGAATAAATGATATGATCAGTTATTTGTGTTGTCATTGTTGGCAACTGATGTTCCTGATGTGCTGATGTTCTTTTTTGTCATCTAAGTGATTTGGTTTACCAGAAGACAGGGTCTACCAGCAGTGAACTAAAGTATGTGAAATAGGACTTTAACCGGTAAAGCAAAATTGTTTTGATTGGACTAGTCGATTGGTGATGATTGGTGATTTGTTGTTTGGATGGTTAACGTATCATGTAAAGGTGTATGTGATCGAGACCAGAAGGCGTGTTTCAAACTTTTGATGAAGTTTTGCTAAGGTTTTAGTAGGGTTTAAGGATTGGTGAAGAAATCATCAAATCGGTAATGATTTCTATTATGACGGTGATCGACAGCAAGTCTACATGAAGTTGGTAACATGGCACAACCCACGTGAAAGATTTGATAGCTTTTTTAGTGTGATTCAAGGAAGATATTCTTGGGAATTAGTGAAATGCTTAGTAGTGTGTTTTGAGGATACAAATCAAATTTTTCATGATGAGTTAAGATCAACCAATGGTTGATATTGCATTGTAATTTGTTGTAATGATATGGATAGCGATCTACAATGATCTTCTATGATCTTATTATAAATTCATGATGGAATTAGGTTTTGTGGCTGACCTAGTTGAGATGGCTATTTATGTTGACACAGTTGATGTTTATTGTGTCGGTGGTCTTAGAGAATGTGTTAAGCCATCCAAGTGAAGTGTGAGATCTTCCTGAGAGTTGCAGAGTGTTGAGTATAACTGGATCTAATCAAGCAATCAGAGAACTGCAAGTAACAAACCATTTTCTTATTGTTTCTCCCTAATAGTTGCAACAGGTTAAATCCCTTAACCGGGTAGGTTCTACTAGGCCATAAACATTTAAGTCCCCTAACATGGCAGCTCTCAAAAGAGTGTTAAATCTTCTCACAAGGTTGATCCTAATAGATCATCAAGCTCCTAATTGGGTTGCAAGGCAAATCCCCTAACCGGGTGACTCCTAATAGTGTCTTCTCTTAACTGGGTGTATTGTAAGCTCCTAACAGGGCATACTTCGAAAGAGTAAAAATATTTGTGGGTGCCAAATAACACCGTGGTTTTTTCCCTATTTGGGTTTCCACATCAAAAACTTATGGTGTTCATGTGTGAAATGTTTTTCATGTTATGTTCTTGTTTATATTTCATTTCATGCATTATTTCTGAGGCATCAGTTATTATGTTTTATCATAAATTTATCAGAGGTTACCAGTACTAATAAGAAGTTGTTTGAGAAATTATTTGATCTTATTGATAAGGTTAATGAGTTGGTAATTGATTAGTTTTCTATGATTACTTTGGTGGTGAAAGTAGTGGTAACTGATTTGCTTGATGTGTTAAGCAAATCTGATAAAGAGGTTATTAGATCTGATTACAAAAGTTGAGATATCTCATATCTGAAATAAGTTTGATTTTGAGTTAAAATATGAATTGGTCTTAATACTGATTCACCCCCCCTCTTAGTATTAACCGGATCCTCATAGGATTAATAGTTACATCATTAAAGTGAACATCATCAAAAAAGAGAAGGTAGACATAATAAAATAGGCTCTAAGTGGGGAAACACAAGTGTCATAGATAAATTTAACTTATAAAAGACATACAAATAAGCACTTCTTATAATACATAAAGACGTAATTAAATATATGAAAAGTTACATGGTAGTGAATTTATAAGAAGAAAAGTATAAGGAAATAATTCTAGTTGATAATAAAAGACATGATAAAGGAGGGGAAAAAGAATTATTAAAGATATTACTTTTGTATACATGGCTATTCACTGTGCTTGTAAACTTTTATTTGAAAATAATAATTTGAGGTATCATTTTCTAAAAATTGTGAGATCAATCGTGTTTCATATTTTAAATTTTAAATCTAACCTAGGATTGTAAAAAATAGAAATTAAATAAAAATGAGTAGTCTTTGGGAGTGAATATAGATGAAATCGTACAATATTTGAATTGTGTGCCATCTTTGAGAAAAAAATGTCACTTGTACTACTATGATTGCATAATAAATAATTAGGTTAGATTATGTCCAAAATAAATGGAGAAAGTGAAACATATGGAATTTTCACCATTATACTCATATATATAGCAATTATATATGCTTATTTTTCTTATTCTTATAGAAAAGCATTATATTACATTTTAACCATGAGCATTTCTATGATGACTTTAATGTTGTAAGTAAAAATGATCACTATAACAGTTTACCTATAAATTGAAAATCACTAATATAAAATTCTCATCTAATCAATAGAAAAAGTTACTAACAAATTTCTAGGAAATTAATTTTAATGAAGGTGCAAATTAAAATTAACAAGTACGAAGTGCACATATATAATGTGTACAGGAAAAAGTGACACTAAGCAAACAAGCCCTAATCCCACTCTCATGTACACACTTTGAAATACGAAAGAGCCTAGGGAGGTACCACACTTCAGCTACTTCTTGTGAGGAAGAGAGAACTAAGGATTACCTCTTAGGGTTTCTATTCCTTTGTTGTAAATGAGAGGAAGATGTGATGCAAAAGTGTAGATTTGAATGATTTGATCTAGAATACAAGTATGCATAAACAACCCTAATCTGGAAATGTAGAACTAAGAATAAATGACATACTGCTAAAAAGTACACACTAAGAGACAAATTTAGAGGTGCACCTGTGCTAGAAATCTGAGTCAAAATGTTTGGGACTAGAGTGCTACACTCTTGTTCTGATTCTGAAGACTACAAGATGTACCTGATAGACTGGGATTTGTGGATTATGAATTGGTGATATGCCAAACTCTACTGAAAACAGGGAGGACCAAGGTGCCATGCCCCTATCCAAGGTAGGAACAGGGCATCACGCCCCTATCCCAGGGTTTTTTGTTGAGATCTGAGCCATGGAACTATCTTTGTGCACTCTGTCAGTCCTGAAAATTGCAGTGACGCTCGAATCTCGAATCTGCAACTATAGCTAAAAATAGGGTTTTGGGTAGCTATATGGGGTTTTTTCCTTAGCCAACCCCTATTTTGGTGATTTCCACCTCAACAAATAGCCTGTTTGTAAATTAAAATAGTGTGTGCAAGATCCTAGGATGATAGTAAACAATCTAGAGCAACCCTAAAGAGTAAACCCTAATTGCTTGTAATTGACAAAGTAAATGCTCTAAATCAATGATGCATAGTGATCTAAAGCATGATTGCAAATCAAATTGATGCAATGAAGCTCATACAAACACATAGAAACAACATGAAACCATACCCAACCCCAAGGGATAGGTACAAGTCAATCTTCAGTCGGCGATCTCCTATTGCTTTCCTATATCTTCAAAAGCCCACAATTGATGAAAGAATGCTTGATTAATGCTTGATAGGTGTTGTTGAATGTTGTTGAATACTCCAAATACATGATCTTTTTCTACATAGAAGGCTCCTTGTAATCGCTCTAAAAGTTTTTTTCTAGATTCCATTCCTTAGTCCTTCATATGAAGAAAGAGAGCTCTTATGCATGAAACCCTAGATCTTAATTTCATCTTTAGGCCAACCTAGGATTTGAATTTCCCACCAATATTTTGGGGTTAAGCATATAATATCATATAATTGTGCTCCCAAAATTTTGAGAAAAATGTCGGGGATCGTATAACACTTGCACACGGTCCAACCAACTTTTCAACAAATTTTCAAGGCCATTAGATATGATGATATTAGAGTGAATCCCAAAGTTACAACTGATTTTGAGATGTTTTGATATGTGAAATCGGGCCTTAAAGATCAAAATAGGACATAATTAGGGTTTATGATTTAATGATAATTAATTGAAGGAAGAAAATGAAAAGGGGCACACTTAGGGTAAAGGGCCCACATTTATGATGTGTGAAGTGATGAAATATGAATTTAGATTTAATTAAATTAATGAATTAAATGCTTCAAGAGATTAGAAATGCAAGATAAAAAAACACTAAGGCGGGTGCTAAACCAAGCGTGGAATTTTACCACCCTAGCAAAGGTGTACAATTTACGATGCTACATTTAGCCCCCACTTTAGCGGTCATATGACACTATGTGCATATGCAAGCTAAAGTACAGAATAGTAAACATTATTTGAAAAATGATATATCCATAAGTTGTTGGATGAAGCCCCCAGCTGTATCTGTAGTACACAATTAGGAACCGCACCCTACAAAACCACATCACAAAATCACCTAATACTTACTAAGGAAAGTGATAAAATTCATGGGTAGATATATGCCCCCTATTTCAGCTTGCTTATTAGTGAGGTGAAATAGGGTATCACGTTTACCACAGCGAATTGTGATGAAGACTTTGATGAAAATATGTTCTCAACAAGGCTTGATTGTACTTCCAATCACTTTATAGAATGAATGTGGAGCAAGAGAGCGAATTAATAATTTCGACGCCATCAACGACATGAAAATTGGAGCTCCCTACCTCAAGTTATGATAGATTAAGTGAAAATGATGAAATCAGGGTTTTTAACTTAAAACCATAAAACAAAAAAAGAGAATAAATCATCATGCATCGACATCGTCTCGAGCGACCCACAAGGATGGAGATCCTACGGCAGGCCATGTTGATAGGGAGACTGCTAGACAAGGTGAGTTGATCGACCATTGACTCGTCATTGACTTTTACTATTTGTATTGTTTTTCATTTTGATGATGTCAGTGTTTGATCATGCACATGCCCCCCTTATCTTGGCACCATGGTTCCTTAGAGCGACCTGGTCCTCCCTAGGCAACCTAGTCCCACAAGAGTGCTCTGGTCCTCCCAGAATGCTTTGGTCCCACCTGGGTGCCCTCGTCCTACCAAGGCGCTCTGGTCCTAGAGGGGTGCCTTGTTCCACTCAAGGTACCCTGGTCCTTGCTCGAAGTGACCAAGGGTTGCATAGGATTAGGTGTCAGATGTGTAGAATATATGCAATGATGTGTATGATTAGATGATGATGATCGATGAGTTATTATTGATTATTTGATTGTTTCTCTTTGCAGATTCTTCCCTACATCTGTGAGCACACTATTGACCACACCTTCCAGAGCCTCCAGAGTCATATTTTGAGGCTTTTACTAGAGGATATGGAGTTGTTGCATTTAGTAGGTTTATGGTACATGATGACCATGCCCACCATCAAGTTCCATTCTATGATGTTGATGGCACTGATGGAGAGATGGGACATGGATACCTCCACCTTTCTTCTACCTATGGTGGAGATGACAGTCACACTCAAGGATGTATAGTGTATACTTTGTCTTCCCATCAAAGGAGAGACAGTGAGATACTGAGCAGACCACACCGCTATCGATTATAGGAGGGAGTAGGTCTACTGCATTGGGAGAGAGATACCTAGTAAGACGAGGGGCCACATCATGATCAGTTGGCTCTTGCATCCCATCAGTGAGGTTCCACTAGTGATATAGTTGATGATTGTTATCGTTACATTATCCATGTGCCCTAATGGGTGCGTCACTCACATGCATGGAGGTCTCCCTTATGTAGTTAGAGATATGGAGAGACATAGGAGGGTATTCTCTTGGGGGTGGAGCATGTTAGCCCACCTCTACCATGACCTAGGAGAGTACGTGTTTGGACAGAGATGCAACCTAATGACATGCACACTACTACAGATCTGGATATTCAAACACATTACGTGCACTAGACCCACTGGAGTACCCATTTATTTGGTCCTAGAGTAGCCTAGGGTTTTCGCATTCCCTCTCACCTGTGAGTAGCAGTTTAGATATTTGCTGCATTGGAGAGTGAAATTTGATAGATTGACAATAGAGGTTATCAGATGGAGACCCTACCTCAGGATATACATATGGGTAGGTATACATAAGTAGTTGTTTTGGATGTAGAGGAACCGTCTACAAGAGGGATGGTAAAACCACATTATAGTCCCATTCTACTTCAACCGAGTCTGACACTAGTTTAGGTTTGAGTAGTGTACCCCTACAAATGTGCCTATCTATATCTAGCACTAATGTGTGACTCTTAGGCTGGGAGCCATTCCGTGGCCTACTAGTGATGAGATTGATATCATAGATTTAGATGGGCCAGATTGGGATATCACGGCTGATTATAGAGATGATGTGGGCACACACTGACAATACATCACATGGTGGGGTAGGACATACCCTGGAGCCATCTTTCCAGCAGCCTTTCATAGAGGGAACCCCAGACCATGGAGACACGTGAGTGATGAGGAGGATCCTAATACATCTAAGGACCTTGGTGAGGAGGACACAGATGATCAAGATGATGATGTAGGAAAGAAGGACATTGGTGGTGATGGAGATGATCCTAATACAGGAGAGGGAGATCAAGGTTGTAATAATGAGGAGGATAGAGATGAGGAGGATGATGATGAGGAGGAGGATGAGGAGGATGAGGAGGGCGAATTAGATGTAGTTCCTCATCACTCTGAGGAT
The DNA here is from genome assembly GCF_030272615.1 of Cryptomeria japonica. Lineage (NCBI taxonomy): Eukaryota > Viridiplantae > Streptophyta > Pinopsida > Cupressales > Cupressaceae > Cryptomeria > Cryptomeria japonica. The sequence continues at coordinate 460,837,282 of NC_081413.1, read as the reverse complement.
GACACCATATCCCTAGATCCACCAAGAATTCCATTGCAAGTGGAGAAGGATCCTATAAGGGGTCATGATCCTAGTCCCCATCATCCTGTGCCCACTGGGTAGAGACATTATGAGCATGGAGAGCCTAGCAGGTCCCAGTCACATGAGGTCCCTTTCCATGACCCTTATTGGCAAGAGGGAGATCCAGGTAAACATTATTTAAATTATACATCTTAATTATTAGATTTGATGATATAGAATGTTATTGATGACAAATCTCTTTCTATCTCCGCATTTAGCATCTAGGAGTGGCGCTTCCTTATCCAGAACACAATGATCAGTCTCATCACGACCATAATATTGAAGATAGTGCATAGACCACAAGGGAGTGTTGGGTGGAATGAGGACCTATTCACCCCCTTTCGGGTTGAGATTGAGGTCTGGAGAGAGAGAAAGAGAGAGTACTCTGTTAGAGAGACTACAGTAGATAGAGTGAGATCTACCAGCAGCTCAGGCAAAGGCAACCACATATCGTAGAATCATGATGGAGAGGGATCATAGGAGCTCCTCATAGAGTCACTCGCACTCCAAATCATGATACACACCCATGGGTCCACCCCCACAACCAGATCAGGAGGGGACATCCACTCACCAACCTCCAGCTACTAGTCCTAGGAATAGGGGATGATCATATTGTGATACCTTTTTTTATGTATAGTGATATACATGTTATGACATTTATGCTTATGTTTTTTCTCAAACATATTATTTTATTTCTCAAAAACAATGTATGTATTGCTTTGATTAAAAGCAACATATTTGGTAATGAACAGGTATGTCTAATTTAATTTCCATGTGATTGATTTCTCAATGCTTCATGATTAAATTGATACATGTGTGATTTAATTAAATAGTTAAATATTTAATTAAATGCTACCTTGATCATGTAGAAGAAAAACATGTTAAGCTTAAGAATTATATGAATAATGTGATTTAATTAAACCCGGTTAAACACAACAACATGATATAATTCTTCTCAACACATATGGAATCGTATAACATTATAGCATGTATAAAAATGTGATTCTATTACAATTTACATAAATGAATCCAAGACAAACTATCAAGTGAAGAAACATGCTTGTCAAGAATGAGGTAATGTAGACTAAACAATACAATATCATTTAATACCACATACTTTAATGAAGATATGCTAACATATTATCCAATTTGAAGAAAGAAAAGGTGTAAGGAGGGAGAATAAATTATAAAGAGAGAGAGAGAGAGAAAGACAAAGAGAAGAAGACTATGCATAGTATCTACGAAGATGCATGGCATTTATGGGTTCCTTGACAGGTGTACCTTCCACATCTTCTAATTTGTAAGCACCTAATCCATAGACTTCAATGACAATATATGGCCCAAGCTAATTAGGGTTGAGTTTCCCTTTTTCCTCAGGCAAGTCATTCACGTTGTGCTGATTTTCATAGAGTACTAAATCACCTACTAAGAAGGAACGTTGAATGACCTTATCATTGTAGCTCCATTGTAAATTTTTATGATATGCTTGAAAATTCTCAAGAGAATTTATATGCTATTCATTGAAAATCTCAAGTTATTGGAGCCTTTTTTCTCTATAAGAATCATCATCCACTATACCTTTAAGAGAAACCTTTAAAAATAGAATTTCTAACTCCCAAGGTATAATAGCATCAACACCATAAACAAGATTATAAGGAGTACAACCCGTAGCAATACACACACTCATCTAATAAGCCCAAAGAGCGTAGATCAACTGAGTATTCCAATCCATACCATGCTTTTTCACGGTCTTGTGAAGCATTTGTCTGATTATTCTATTTGAAGATTCAGCTTGACCATTTGATTGAGGATAGTATGTTGTAGAAAATGTATGTTGAATATGATGTTTCTTGAGAAACTTCTTCACATCTTTGTTTTTAATTGATGTTCCATTATCTGAAACCAAAGCAAAAGGTATTTGGAATTGGGAAATAATTTGATCTAAAATGAATTGACAGATTACTTCAGCGGTAGTGGACCAAAGGGGAACTACTTCTACCCACTTCGTAAAGTAATCAATGGTGGTTATTGTGAAAGTATGTCCTTGAGATGAGGGAGGAGATATTTTACCAATGAGATCCAAACCCCATGTGGAAATGGGCCAAGACGCTACTTGAGATCAAAGCTCTTGGGCGGTAAGGGGGATCAAATTGCTATGTTGCTGACAGTGATGACATCTCTTTAAAAATACAAACGAATCCTTTTCTATAGTTTGGAAATAATATCCCATTCAGAACAATCTCTGAACTAAGGATCTGGTCCCAAAATTCCCCCCGCAAGCACGCAAGTGTGCCTCCTCAAGAACAATAGGGATTTCAGCTTTGTTAAGACATCGAAGGAGAAGACCATTATAACTACTTCTATAAAGAACATTAGAAAGGGTAATGTATCTAGCAACCAACTTGCGAATCTTAGCCCTAGTATTCTTGTTCGTAGAGTTGGGAAAGGTACAATCACTCAAATATCTCACAATATGCGAGTACCACTCATTAGAATCTATAATGCAACAATATGCCACATCACTAGGATTATCAGCAATAGCTAAGGTAGCAAGGTTGTGAATAGTAAATTTGAGATCTACCAAGGGGTCCTCTAAAGACACAAGAGAGGCCACACATGCCATTGCATCAGCATATCGATTATCTTTTCGATAAACAGGCTCCATGGTATAAGAATCGAACTTTTGGAACAAAGATATAGCTAAATCTCTATATTGTGATAGTTTATCTTGTTTAGCTTGATAAATCCCTTTCACTTGCCTTATGATTAGTTGAGAATATTCATAGATATTTAGATATTTTATATTTAATACAAGGGCTTCTTTAGTTCTAGCTATAAAACCCTCGTATTCAACAATGTTATTGGTACACAAGAAATAGAGATGATATGATAAAGTGATAGGTTTATTTTTAGGAGAAATTAAGACAACCCCTACCCTTGATCCTGTACGACACCTAAAGCCATAGAAATATAACTCCCAAGTCTCATCAACCTTAGTAGAGAGAATGAATTCATCAAGAAAAGACTCTGGGTTAGGTAGGGAGAAGGGCGAAGGAGCCTCAACTAATTGGTCGGTCAATGCTTGACCCTTTATTGCCTTTTTTAGAAAAACTAAAGGTCAAACTCAGTCAACATCATAACCCACTTGGCTAAGCATCCTGAAAGATCAGTTTTGGAGAAAAGATGTTTTAGTGGATCAAATTTAATGATAACATGGACTTGAACATTGAAAATATAATGCCTTAATTTTTGGGTTGCAAAGACCAAAGCCAAGCACTATCTTTCTATCGCAGAATATCGGACTTCGTAATCGAGCAAAGTACGACTTATATAATAAACTGAACATTCTCTATCATCCTTATCACGTTGTGCCAATAAGGTTGCAAGAGCATGAAGGGAAGAAGCTATGTATAAAAGAAAGGGTTTAGAAGGGTCAACGGGTTGGAAAATAGGAGGATTGGCCAAATATGTTTTTGTCTTCAAATGCTTGACGACAATCTTTTTTTTTTTTGATCGGTAATTGGTCGAAGCCTGAATAGCTTTTGACTGGAGCTATGAACCAGTGGGGACATAGTAGGGGGCCCCATCCCCATTACATATCTTTGAATTATTATTTTTATTATGTTTGATTAGATCGACCCCAAGACCTTCCCCATCCTATGGAAGGCGAAGAGTCACAACTTAGAATTCCACAGTGAGAACCCAATGTTTTAACTAGTTAAGCTCAACCCCTTGGACAATGCTTGACGACAATCTTAATTCAATTGAAAAGTGATATTATTTTTAAGCCATTGAGTAAAAGGAAAGGTACGATCCACGAGTTGAGAAACAAACCTACAAATAGCTTGAATATTTCCTTGTAAAATTATTAGTTGGGAAATATTTTAGGAGGTGGCATGTTGACAATGACATCTATTTTCTTCGTATCCACCTCGATTCCATGATGCAAAACTATGAATCCTAATAGTTTTCCATTATCCACACTAAAAACACACTTTCGAGGATTCAAGCACATGTTGTACTTACGAATTCTCTCAAAGGCTTGACGAAGGATCTTAACATGATCTATTTGAAGGATGGATTTAGCTAAGATGTCATCAACACAATCTTCTAGGATTTTATGCATGTAATTGTAATACCCTAAAATTGGTCATCTAAACCATGGGCCCCTAATCTCGACAACATCACCAAGGTCCTAACCAAAGGCAATTAAATCAACTTTGAGCACATTATTAATTCTTTAATAATCAAATGTCACATGGCAAATGAATTACTCAATATTAATTAAATATTTATTTAATTAATTGAATCATTCCAAGAATATAATTTTGATCAATTATCCTATTTAATTTATTAAATATCCTAGCATATTTAATTAATTAATAAATTTACCATTTAATCATGCAAAAAAGGAATTAATTTATTACAAAAGAGGAATTAATCACAAAGCAAGAGTTAAATTGAAAATAAAATAAAAAGAATTGAATTAAGAGAGAAATCAAAGTTGAGATATTATTTCTTCTTCTAAATTGAGATTAACTTGAAATCAGAAAAGTAATTAAAAGGAATTTAATCATTCTCTAAAATTGGAACTCCAAGCTTTTGAGAAAAAGAAGGTCAGTTGCATTGAAAAGACTCTTTTCTTGAATAAATCAGAATTATCTATTTTTATCACAAATGCATGCAATTAATTAATTCTTATTTCTAATGCAACTTGAACTTCTTACCTAAATGCATTTCAATTAAACTATAATCGGAATCTATCTCAAGGTTAACTCAACCTGATTTCTCAATTATTTCAATTAATTCTAAATTGTTCTTTTTCTTGATCTCTCTTGTGAATTTCTATAAATTCAGCCTTCAGCTCTCATTCAAATCACCCCAGAGATGTTTGAGAAACACCTTGGAGATTATTATTATGCTGATTTTTCTTTGGAGTCATTGAAGATATTGTTCTTGCTTTTTGAGATTATTGGATCTTAGTTTAGCTTTTTCCATATTTATTTTATTTCATTATTGCTTGAATCCATATTGATTGAATCACTATTGCTTCAATTAATCATCCATCTTGCATCCATATAGTTTAATATCATGCTCATATAGATTAAATCCTTCGTCTTGGTGTAGTCTAGTCAATGGTATTGCTTATAAAAATCTGAGAGCAATCTTATACTCGCATATTTTAGAAGGAAATTAGTCGCTTTGTTATGGTTTATTATTTATTGATTATTGATTTACTAACCATACATGTAATGACTTAATTGAAGTGTTGTGCCTATAGCTATCAGACTTCTTTTCACTTTTTCACACACACAGTAATCATGGAAGATGAGGGTCATAACATGTGGATAGGTAGTGCCTACATTTTCTAATCCAAACAACATCATAACCCAACAAAACATGCCCCGAGGGGAGGTGCAAGCAATTTTGAATTGATCTTGAGGATTAATGAAGATTTGATTATATCCCGAGAAACTATCCATGAAAGATAACAAAGCATGGCCTGCTACGGAATCCACTATCATATCAATACTTGGAAGAGAGAAATCATCTTTCAAAGAGGCTTTATTAAGATCTCAAAAATTAGTACACATCCTAATCTTGTTATTAGATTTAGCCATGACCACAATGTTTGAAATCCATGGGGAATAATCGATTGGATAGATGAATCCTGTATCCAATAACTTTTCAATCTAAGCCTTAACAAGCAATGCTACTTGAGGATTAATAATTCAAATCTTTTGTTTCACAGGTTTAGCATCAGGAACTAAGACAATGTTTTGAGTAACAATCTTAGGATCAATGTCAGGAATATCATAATATATCCAAGCAAAGATTTTAGGGAAGTCATGTAACAATTCAGAATATTATTTTTATACTTCTTCATTCAAGCATTTCTCTATCTTAATAACTTTATCTTTGATACAAGGATGTGTCCAAATATCAATAGTGTCACTTATGAGGAGATTACTATGTTGAGGAGCATCTTTCAACTGAGGAAATTCTTTAACTATCTCATCATTATTTATTTCTTTTCCAAAGTAATCTTTTGTATTCAAACAATAGGGAAGACTGCGAGTATGATGATAATGAGGAAGGTTGTCATAGACTCCTAGGAATTTAGCTAAGGAATCATGAATGGGAAAAACATCCAAAGCAAAGAAACTAGAAGAGTCACAATCAATATACTCTGGATATTTTAGTGAAAGAGAAGTAGCAATGACATTAACACTAATAGATGGTCTCTTAGAAGATTTAGTATTCTCAAAAGGATCATATCCAAGTCCAAATGTTGTGTCACAAAAGTTATTTTCCAAGGGAACATGTATCCCTTGTTCTTGGGCACCACAACCATTACCATTATATCCACACCTAGCTAGGAGGTGAAAACTAGGACCATAAAGGTTAGCCATTACTAAAATAGAAGGAGGATTCTCATAATGTGAAGGATCAAAATCCTCTAAGTCCAAAACCAAGGGAGACAAATTCTATGAAGCTGCCACAAAGTTATTTTTCAATGGCCCCGATAAATTAGATTGCTTTTTAGGTTCTTCTTCTTCTTTCTTCTTTTCAACCTTGGGTTCTCTAGAGGGAATTTTATATTCTCCTATGGAAGTAGGTTTAAATTCAAGGGATCCCCAATCATCTTCTACAAGAATCTCTTCAGGAGAAAAGACATCTTTAGTGGTAGAAATAGGTTAAGAAGGCTTTTCTTCAAGGATCTTAGGTTCATTTGAGGAATCATTGGGGAATGAACTAGAAATAGGAGATGAATTTGAGAAAATAGAAACACTAGGAGTAGAGGTTTTGGAAGAACCATCTAAGATATTTGGGGAAGAACTAGTTGAAGAGGATTTGGATGTCAATGTTTGGAGACAAGCCTATAGATTAGTATCACCTAGCAAGGTATATGTTGATAGTTCTGAAACTTAATGTAAGTATAGATCCAATAGACAACAAGATGAGAGGGGGGGGTGAATCATTCAAACTTAATCTTCCATAAAAACATCAAATTCAACCTCAGTAACATATACTTCAGTAATATAACCAAAACTGCTAAACATGCAAACTCAAAAGCATATAAACATCATAAACCTCATAACACCAGATTTAACGTGGAAACCCAAATAGGGAAAAACCATTGTGGGATTTCGGACCCACTAAGAAATATACTCTTCTAGAGTATGCTCGGTTAAAAGAAAATCTTGTTAAAGATTACAAACACATTGCTAGATGTGACCCGGTTAAGGGATTTCCCTCAGATCTGTTAGGATCTTCACCTTGTTAGAAGTGACCTTGTTAAAGGATTTCAAACACTCAATCAGAATGTCACCTTGCTAGAGGGTTTTACAAATAAGAATGTTAAGTCCACTCGGTTAAGAGATTTTCTGTCACTTTCACAAAATAACAGTAATAAAAATCTATCTGCAACTTCACATCTAAAATGCTAAAGAAGATTCTTATTTTCTCAATACAATCTAGACATAGAACTAATCTTGTCCATTTGCTGGGCTTCTATACTCTGTTATTCAAATAGGTCTTCAAGCTTCTGTGCTCGGTAATCACTATGTAGCATCCCTGTGCATACATTTGCTTGCATACATTATTTATCAACAGTTCCCTATTTATAAACAATTAGCCAACCGCTTAATCTCCTTGATCACATTTCCCATGATCAATCATAGCCATAAGATCTTCAATCTTGTCTAGGTTCAATGTATCCTTCGATCTGAAAAATGTTTTACCCTGCCTAGGAACTTGCATACATTTCTTGGAACTTGTGCTAGGGTAATGCGGTTCAATCTATGTTGTAGCTCTTCATGCCGATTTTCCTTTGCCATAGATTCATTAGCAAACTTTATGCACGGCATACCAATCATTTAATCAGTTCCAGCTCATCAGCTTCCTTCATTAAATAACACATGTAACCATTTAATGTATTCTGTTACAGCTTGGTTACAACTCGGTAACAACTCCGCCTTCATTAACCGATAGCGATAACCTTAGGGTTTACCGACTAGGTTCTTTGCTCGATAACATAGTATAGTATTAAAATTACAATTTACAACATATGTATGATGTTAAAACAATCTAAACATCATGATCTCATCATTGTCTGACTTGGTAATAGGTGCCCATTGAATACCTTATTCATCCCCTTATTCATCATATTCTTTCTATGTCTTTTACCGACATCTTTATACTCATCAAATCATACTTCTTAAGATATGGCAACATCATACTGAATTAGAAAATCAATTTCTTGGCATCAATGACAAAATAATAATATTAAGACAGTAAATCATCCTTAATCAGTTATATCCATAATCATCAACAACCTTCTCCATATCCTTATTGAAATGCCAACAATCTCCCATTGTCTGTTATAATGCCAAATGCCAACATATGTCTTATTCTTGTAAATAAATTTAACTTTCTTATGCAATGTAGAGGGGAGAACTTGCATGATATGAATCCAAGGTCTCCCTAATAATAAGCTATATGTCAGATTTCCAGGCATGATATGAATAGGTGTGGGGAAAGTAACAAGACCTATCTTAACAAGTAAGGTGATGATACCTAATGAATATTTGGCAAGATTATTGAAGCCTCAAATAGTAAGAGAATCAGGCTTAATGAGAGATGTATTGACATTGATTTTATGCAACAAGTTAATGCTACAAACATTAAGGCTAGAACCATTGTCCACTAGTGTTCATCTTATTGCACTATCGTTTATGATATCCATAATCATTAAAGGATCATATTGATGTTGGATCTCACGAGTGGGTAACTCATCTTGGTTAAACACAATTTGAGCCTTAGGAGATATGATAGAATAAATCAAGGAAGCCATATTATTGAAAAGAGTTGCGGGTGAGACATTCAAAGTTTTCAAGGCATCCTGTAATATTCCATGATGGGTTGAAGAAGTTAGAATCAAGTCCCAAAGGGATATATTGGTAGGAGTAGCTTTGATTTATTCAATAAGATAGTATTCCTTACCAAGAGTTTGTAAAATGTGAGGTGCTTGAGGAAGAATAGGTTGAGGATCGGGAAGAGAAGTGGGAATAACTAGAGGAGGATTAGGCTACCTATTGTTTTTTGTGTTATAAGTGTGGGTAGCTGCATGATGAATCTCCTTTGTCAGTTGTTTAGCATAACTATAATGACTCTTAGCGGGCTTTCCTCCTTGCACAGTAATGACAGGTTTGTTAGGATTACTAAAATAATCATGACTATATCCACCTTGAATGGTGAAAAGAGGTTGATTGGGAAGTTGTGAGGTTGAGGAAGGATAAGCACCTTGGAATACAAAACAAGGCTTGCTATGTTCATTCACATTTATCATATTGATTAACCTTTTAGATGTATTATTCTTGTTTGAAGATAAAGACATAAAGTCATCAAGGTCATCATCCAACAAAGTAGGGTCATATTGATTGAAAGGTTTATCTTTTGACTCAAAGGGAGACATATCCTCATAAAGGGAATTGTTGTAGGCAACCATGTTGCTAGATCTAGTGGAGGATTTGATAGGAATTTACCCATGAGAGGAATAATTCAACTTATCTTTATCATCACCACGAAATGGCATAGTAACAAGGTTGATTAGTTTTTGGAAAAATGAGGGTTTAGAAGGCTTAGGGTTCAAAAACTCATCTAGAGCTTCATATAATTCATCCTTACAAAGCTTATAATCAATATAATTTCATACATCATCAAAAGCATGAACATCATGCAAATAAAAATATGACATTTTTGAAATGGAAATTGAATGAAATTTAATCACACAATAGAACTAAATAATGGAAAATCCTTTTTTTTTTTTTTTTTAATTTTTCACTTTTTAAATTCTTTTATGTTTATAAAGCAAAATGAAAAGATACTAAATCTAGATCTAACAATGCAATGTAATAAAAATGAGATCGGATTCACGTCGGATTCACCAAAATGTGTAGGGGGAAAAGTGAGACTAAGAAAACAAGCCCTAATCCCACTCTCATGTACACACTATGAAATATGAAAGAGCCTAGGGAGGTAATGCACTTCAGCTACTTCTTGTGAGGAAGAGAGAGCCAAGGATTACCTCTTAGGGTTTCTATTCCTTTTCTACAAATGAGAGGAAGAAGTGTTGCCAAAGTGTAGATTTGAATGATTTAACCTAGAATACAAGTATGCATAAACAACCCTAATTTGGAAATGCAGAACTAAGAATAACTGATATGCTGCTGAAAAGTATAGATTAAGAGACAAATTCAGAGGTGCACCTATGCCATAAATCTGAGCCAAAATTTTTGGGATAGGAGTGCTACGCCCCTATCCTAATTCTCCCAACTGTAAGTTGTACCTGACAGACTGGGATTTGTGGATTTTGAACTGTTGATCTACCAAACTCTACTGAAAAAAGGGAGGACGAGGGTGCCACGCCCCTGTCCTAGGAAGGACCAAGGTTCCATGCCCCTATCCTTGGGGTTTTTCTTGACATCTCAGCACTGGAATTGTCTTTGTGCACTCTGTCGGTCCTAAAACTTGTAGCGATGCTCGGATCCTGAGTTTGCACCTAGAGCTAAAAATAGGGTTTTGGGTGGCTATATGGGGTTTTGCCTTAGTCAAACCCTTGTTTTGGTGATTTCCACCTCAACAAATAGATGTTTTTATAGTAAAATAGTGTGTGCAAGAACCTTGTGTGTGTGCAAGATCCTAGGATGTGAGTAAACAATCTAGAGCAACCCTAAAGAGTAAACCCTAATTGCTTGTAATTAATGAAGTAAATGCTCTAAATAAATGATGCAAAGTGATCTAAAGCATGAATGCAAATCAAATTGATGTAATTAAGCTCATACAAAGACATATAAACAACATGAAACCATACCCAACCCCAAGGGAGAGTGTGAGATTTTGCCAATATCAAGAGCTCAATGAAAAGTACAATAGAGACAAAATATTGATAGGAATAAATTGTATTCTATCAAGATGAGATACTGATCAACTAGATCATCAAAAGTTGTTATAGACAATGAATATGAGCTTTCTTATATAGGAAAGTCTATATGGATATGTGAGCACACAAACATGACACGTGGCTCAATGAGAAACAAGGGTAGGTAGAAAATAGGTGTGGTAGGTAGGAGAAACAATAAAATATTCCTCATGAGGTGGATCACCCACTGAAAGTGGAATATAACAAGAAGATAAGAGCAAAAAAGGTGGAAATTATGCTACACACATTATCCCAATGTGGCATAAACACCCAAGTGTCTCATACCCAAACTACTATGAAATGCATTTACTTAAATAAACTTAAGTAAGGTGTAATAATATCCAACATGAATAATTAACTACACCAACACCCCCCTTAAGTGAAACTTAGGGGAATGCACTTAAGTCTACAATGCAACTAAGCAATGCAAGATGGGTCCTGGATACTAGGCCATGTTAGGTACCCATGTACAAATGAAAATGCACACAAATGAATGCAATCTCTCATAAAGAAGGGAAAGAGAGAAAAACCCAATGGGAAAAAACCCTCCCCCAAAAAGACAGATGAAAACTATATACAAAGAAATCTCAAAGAAGTATGAGAAGGACAAAACCTCATGTGAGGAAAATGTCCCCCTCATATGAGAGAAGAAGAAGAGAGACTAGGTAGCCCCCCCCCAATCTAGAATCTGCACCAAAGGTAGAAGCTCGAAGATGAATGAAGAAACTACTCCATGAATGTCGAACAACTTTCTCCCCTTGGGAAGAAACAAAAACAAAGGTTTATCCATGAAGTCTCCCCAATCATGAAGGGAAGATGTAGGGAAAAAAATCTCGATGAATGAAGTCTCTGAAGACTACTCAAGTGTCCCCATATCGATGTTAAAAGATACCCCCTCCAAAGGTGGTGAACTACTCCACACTGCAAAAAATAATACTCCAAGATCTAGTGGAGATGAATGTAGATCAATATCCAAAGACTCACATGTCTTCTCTAAGGACAAAGTGACCTCCTCCAACTACTGTACAAAATATCCACAATCATGTCAACCTCAAAAGAAGGATCATGTGGAGAATGCACAAGAGGGTCAGAGTGTTCCCTCGCATCAATCAAAGAAGGATCATCTTCATCAAAGAGAAGATAAATGTCATCAATGGTGTCTCCCAAATATGCAATGTAGGAGTCCACAAATAAACATGCACTGTCTATCAAGTAGTTATCCCAATAAACCGAAGTTGGAAGACAAGTAATATCCTACTACACTGAATCACAAGAAGGGAAAATTGTCACACTAGCTGCATCATCAGGTGCAATAGGTGATGTGATATCAAGAGGAGGAGATGAAATGAAAGGCTCAAGAATGGGGTCACATGTGAGAATTCCCAAGTTCAAGTATCCAAAGTTCTTCTCAAAATCTGAATCATTATGTGAAGAATCAACCTCATCAATAGGACCAAAATGTGAAAAGGAGTACAATCAAGATGCATGATCAACCACCCCAGTCGCAATGATAGCTCTAGTCTCCAAGTCTCTAATGATAATTGAATCAGGTGTGAACTCCACAGTTTTCCTAGTTGCCCCATGTCTGATTTGATAGATGGAAAGAAGATTGTTTTTCAAATGGGGTACACACAACACATCATGGAAGGAGTTATCCCAAATAGCAATAGATCCTTTCCCAAACACATCCATGTATGTATGATTGCCCATCAAAAATTTTGGCATGTGGCAAGGCTCAAATGAAGAGAACATAGACTACGAAGATGCTATATGATGAGAAGCCCCTAAATCTAGAAGTCATCTCCTTGAATCATGACTTGTAGTAGCACAAAGAGCTTGTCCCTTTCCTTTATATGTCCCAAAAGAGTGATCCTTTCCTTTATCCTTTTCTTTGGAAGAAGAAGTCGAAGTAGACATTCTAGAAGGTAGGTTGATTTTTTCTTCTTAAGAAGATGCTTCAACTCATCAATATCCTTCTTGTAACAATTATGTTCATCATCTGCTGACTTCTTGCAATATACACAAAAAAGATGGTCCTTAGATTTCCTCTTAGGTGAGGATGTTGAAACACCTTGTTATGGAGAGGAGGATTATGCTCCATCTTGTTGTGGCTTAGACTTAGGTTGCTTTTGGTTCTTTCCTTTTCCTTGATTTCTTTGATTCCCTTTATTAGCCACCAAAGCTTGTCACTTTGAATATTTGAGAATCCCCATCTTGGTCAACTTAGATTGCTCAAGAATCAACATCTTTGTGAATGCGTCAAATGAGGGAGAAGTGTATGAGAAACCTTGAGCTAACCTATGGGTGTGAAAGCTAGATACAAAGGTTGCATACTCTAATGTAAGCTTGTCCAACAAGTTATAAACCAATTGAGCATCCTTCTTGTCAATGCCACAATCCTTTAGCTTTGCTCTTAGCTCATTTTCTTTGGTGACATAATCTTGGATTGTATAAAAATCCTTGGGATCCAATGTTGTGAGATCACTATAAAGCTTGTAACCCTTAGTCTCATCAACTTGGCCATACAATTTCTCATAAATATCCCAAGCCTCTTTATTGCAGTACACTTATCAATGTGAAAAATGAGGTCATCTAATACATATTTTCTCAAAGTTCCAAGTGCCATAACATTATTAGTGAGCCATTCGATTTGAGCATTAGGATCAGCCTTAAGATCAAGTGGTGTTGTTATAGTTCCATTTACATAATGAATGAGTCCTTTTTCCATTAGTTTATTCCATGCCTTTATCTTCCATGATGCATAATTATGAGTTAAAAGTGGAAATTTAGGAGAACCCATAGCACCAAAATGAAAAAAACACAAGATAGAGAGAGGCACAATCACACAAGACACCCCCCAAATTCACTCAAACAAGAAACAGGGTGTTTAGCCCATGGGCCAGTGACCACCTACCACGTGGCGAATGTGGGTCCCACTGGAGGGGTGGCGGGTGTTGTGGAGGAGGCAGGACCACTGGGCGCTGCAGAGGAAGTGGTGTGGGCTGCCAAGAGCAGAAGGTCACATGGTGGCCACTGGGATTGGAGTCTGTCGTGGCGAGAAAAGACCTCAGCACCAGCCTAGGAGACCAGGCGGTGGGGAGCCGGTAAGGGAGGAGAGAACCAACGGGGTGTCGACAGAAACCAAGCGCCAAAGAAGAACAGACAGTGGGAGCCAAAGAGGAGCTGGGAGGCGAGCACCACAGGGGTCACCAGAAAGTAACTGTGACCGACAGGGGTTGGTCAGCCTGTGGGCTGGTACAGTCCTTGTGGAGAATTAAAACAATAGAGTATGGTGGTTGGGGTACTCCCCAAAAATATATATATTTTTTGAAATACAAGACTTTTACAATAATGAAATCTACGAAATATATAAGAGATTATTTTTTAAAAATAATCTGCAAAAAACAAAATAGTAATTTTATTTTTTTATTTAAAAAAAAAAATCATACCATACTAGCCGTATTGGCTAAAAAAATTCTCCAATACCCAAAAATCACTTTTCACCTAAATAGGCCGCATTTATACTCAATTCTCATGGAAATGGTCTCCTGAAGTCAACCGTGATGTCCAAATCATTGTAAGATGCCCCCCAAAATAGCACCTCCCCAGATCCAAAAATAGAAGCCTCCAAAATGTCTCCAAAAGACTAATCAATGAAGCCCTTTAGGGTCTGATACCATATGAGATTTTGCCTAGATTAGGAGCTCAATGAAAAGTAAAATAGAGAAACAAAATATTGATAGGAAAAAACTGTATTCTATCAAGATGAAATATTGACCAACTAGATAATCAAAAGTTGTTACATACAATGAATATGAGCCTCCTTATATAGGCAAGGCTATATAGATATGTGAGCACACAAACATGACATGTGGCTCAATGAGAAACAAGGGTAGGTAGGAAATAGGTGTGGTAGGTAGGAGAAACAATAAAATATTTCACATGAGGTGGATCACCCACCAAAGGTGGAATGTAATAACAAGATAAGACCACAAAAAGTGGAAATTCTCCTACACACATTATCCCAATGTGGCACAAACACCCAAGTGTCTCATACCCAAACTACTATGAAATGCATGTACCTAAGTAAACTTAAGTAAGATGTAATAATATCCAACATGAATAATTAATTACACCAACAAAGAGGTACAAGCCAATCTTTCGTCAGCGATCTCCTATTGCTTTCCTATATCTTCAAAAGCCCCCAATTGATGAAAGAATGCTTGATGAATGTGTTGGGTCTCAAATCAACAGATTGGATAGGTTCTAAGGAAATGCCAACTCCTATGGTCAAACCTTCCAATTGACTTGGCCAGCTTATAGAGTGAACCTGTCTAGTTGTTAACTCTCTCACTTCAGGCTCTGCAGGACCTAGGCGGGTATACCTATTCACCAGTTGTTTTTAATGACTGGTGCTTTTTATAGAAAATTAAGTGTCCTGATCTGGTTTCCTCCTATCTCAGGATGGCATAAATTCCTAGGATGGAGACATAGCAGATGAGTTCAAGATTGTTGTTGTAGAAGCTATTCGATCTATGTTTCCTACTTAGTTACTCCTGTTGCTTTAAAATGACATATGATGAATATGGTGATAAGTGTAATCTATAAATAACCAGTGCCTTCTTCGTTGTTTAGGCTATAGAGTCATTATATTTTCTTTAGGACTTACTATGCGAACCTGTGACACAGTTTTTTAACCCACCCCTTTATGGACCTGTCGGTTATTATTTCTTTTGAGATCAATTGAATGCTTATATCATAAGTTGCTTGAATGAATTTAACCCTACCTTTAAGGGACCATTCAAGTAAGTACTGCGAAGAACAATTATAATTCGCAAGCAGAACTTTTATTTCAACCTTATAACATACAACATAAATTTCATTCCAAGAATATGAATAACCTTATCTCTTTAGATAATATCACAAGCGATTGCCAAAACAAAATGAAATAATCCACAACACATACGCAAAGAAAAACAACTGATCATAGCATGTATTCCATCAAAATTTGTATAACAAAAAACTTACAGGTTGGCATACATTGCTATCTTGTTCCTATGTCTCTATTGTTACCATATTACAAAAACCTCTCTCACATATATATGAGAGCAAAAGTCATTTATGAAAAGACATGTCTTTTCAAAATACTAATTGTTAATTTGAATATTCCTAACAAACTTAAGTAAAAAGAGATTAAGAATTCCTAAATGATGAATATAATCATCTTCTTTGAAAGTCTTGATCTTAACACTCTGTTTCTTCAATTCTTCTCCTTGTGAAAGGTATTCGAAGATCATTTGGTTGACGGTAGGGGCCATGTCTTTGCTTTGGTCCAACATTGAAAGAGCCTGATCCTTGATGTTTACAAGCTCATTCCGCAAATCTTCCATGGACATTACTCCTCCTTCTTTATAGAACGAGGGCTCCCATCATCCAATTCTTTAAGATCTCACTTTAGCATATCTTCGAATTTAACATGATCTTCTATATATGAAGTCCATTCAGCCTTCTCCTCTGGCGTCATCACATCAACACTGTTTATTACCTCATCCAATCATGCTTTTAACCTTTCATGCTCTCTTAATGCTTTTATGGTTCCAGTGTACACCCTCCAGTAATGTTCGACATGTATAAGCATGGTGTTGAATCGGTGTTCAATGATGTCGTTAACCAATTTATCCATCTTTTGCTGGATATTATTTACTTGTTTGGTAGCCTTATCTGCTTGATACTTCCAATATAGAGCATCAGAAACATCATCCAAGCTCTGTCCTGTGGGATATGAGGCATATTCATTCAAGGGAGTCCCTGTCTCAAGTTGTAATATTTTCGTTTGTAACTTTTGGTTCTCCTCTTTAGAATTTTCATACAAGCCCTTATAGGTAATATTTTCCCTGACCAAAAACTCTATCTGATCCATATTTAATTTGGCTACATCCAGGTTCAACTTTGCAGTGACCCTAGGGTCAGTCTTTCCAACCTGATGAATCATGAGGTGTCCAAAGGTTTCTTCGATATCCACAATAATTGGCCTTTTTCCCTTCGGATATAATGCCCATTGTAGGAGAGCCTTTTGATCAGGATCATACCCGGAGCCTAGGAACAATTTATCTATCTCTTGAGGCAACACTTGTTGATTCAAGTCCTGTTTCTTCAAGAATCCGTCAAACAGAAGTGCTGAATTTATGTCCCAACTAGAAAAGATGATAACACCAGCCTCTTTTAATATTTTCCTCCCTTTCTTAGGGGTCATATCTTTCATGAGGGTATCGATTTCATCCTGTAGTCTCTTCATCTATTCTTCTTCTGGTCTTCCAGCCATGCTTCATTTCACATGGGCCCCTTTATACTGGTACAAGAATGAAAGGAATTCCCTCGAAGAGGCGACTCCGTCATCAGCAACAAAGTCCTCATGCTCTGTCATCCCTATGTCAACTACATATTTAATGTTGAATTCACCAGTGTCCACATCTGCCTCTTCTTCAAAACCGGGGGGATAATCTTCTCTAGGAGAGTCAGCAGGGATGCTACTAGCAGCTGATTTCGCTGACATGTGAGCCAGTGGTTGACTATCCTTTTCAGTATTGATAAAATGAAGGAACTGTGGGGGCACTCTATGCATAATCTCTACTTCATGTTGAAGTAGCCTTTTAGCTATCTCCAAAGGGTCTTGGAGGTTTCCAAGCAAGTCTCCATCCACCATCCCCCTTACTCTTTTCCATTTGAAGGCTTCCCAAGTCATTTCGCTTCTTTCTCTCAAAACCCTAGCCTCTTCCCTTTCAAGGTTCTTGATTAAGTCATCTGGCAATTTAGCCACATGTATTCCGGCTTTTAGCTTTTGTGACGCCCTGGCAGCTCTTATATATCCCTCAGGATCAAAGTTCTCTCTAGGATCACCCAGAGTCATGCCATAATAATCTAATTTATTTTGAAGTAAATGATAGCTTTTTGAACTTTTAACAATAAAATAAAAAAAAACCAATAACCCTGGAACAATGGATTGTTTACCAAAATCCGTTAGATGTTTGGCACTGACAGTAGATAATTGTCTCACAATCTCCAGGCTAGCCACCCTGTTTGGTACTGTAATTGGAAGCATGTATGACTTTCCTTCATACCCAAATACCTTGATTTTTGTATGATTATTGTGGCAATACCAGTCACCCCAGTTGTGATCAATCTGGGACTCTGGAGAGAAGTCTTTTGGCCTGAGGAATCTCTTAATTTCAGGGGACAAAGTATAATCTCTATGTTGTCCAAAGGCCGCACTAAGGGGTTTCACAAAATATTCCTGAAAGTGCCAGTATTGGTTGTTCATGAATCTTTGATCCCATGCAGAAACCCATAACTGAACTGGTTTCTTCAAACCATTCTTATCATAAGCTCTGATGCAGAAATCATCTGACCAGAAATTGATTTCTTGTCCACAATAAAGAATAATGTGCATCAATAAAGAGTACAATGAGAAATGGATATTCACAAGGTCTCCTTTCAACTTTTCCAACCCATGATTTAGGGCATCTGCAACATAAGTGGCATAATCAAATGACCTAGGGTCTTTCGATTGTAAATCAGCACACAGAACCATAACCCCAATATCCATGAGAGGATGAGCCTCTAAGCCTAATACTTGGGCTGCAGCATAATATGTATACTTAAAATACGGATGGAATTGGTTAACATCAAATGGCACCTTGTCATTTTTGTTGAATGGAACAAAGGACCCGCCCACTTTCGGCTGGTGAATGGGTAATCTCCATGTCCTATAGATGTTTTCCAAGCTAACGAATTCTCGCGACAGTTTCAGCATATCAATCTTCTCTTCTACTTCCCAGTCTAGATCAAATACCATATCAATAGTCTGTTTGTTAATCACCACCAAGGGATTCCCTCGGTATTCGCATATGGTTTTGGTTCTCAGATCATAGCAATCCACTAGAGATTTCATTAATTCAACATCCACAAATACATTTGGGACTACCAATTTCCCTAAGTTTTTCTTCCATAGGTTACTTATGGGCTCAGGAGCATCCCTTCTCTTGTAACTAAACATGAACAACTCATGTCCTCTGATTTCAGTCCATATGTCTCCCAGATGTTTAAATCTATCTTCCAATCCTTCTTCTTCACTCTTGATCTTTTTAGACCTCACACTGGATGTCGGGCACTGGTCTAGCAAATCCTGAGTCAAAGCTCTACCTTCCTTTTTCTGTCTTTTGGGCTTCTCTTCAGGGTTTAATTCTTTCCCTTTTCTACTCTTTTTAGAAGAAGAAGAAGGTTCCATAATTTCAGTAAATACGAGAAATCACACTTACTTGGAGAATTGTCTAACTCTTCTGATTGTCCTTCACGAACTTCAGCAAATTCCTTGCAACTTTCAGTCTCTTAGCATCAATCTGGTTCTTATGAAGATTCGATCAGCTCAGCTGTAATTGCATGGGCAACTTGTGCATAGTTAATGTCTCTACGTCTATAACAGCTATTCAAATGTTTAAACTTAATTACAGATGTGACATTCCTCACTTGGGCTTTTAACTCTTTCGCTGGAAGTACTGTTCAACTGAAATGATTGTAAATCGAGTTTTCGATGAAACCCTTGTCTTCGGCCAAATACTTCGATCTTTCATCGAAAGCTCACTTTCCTCGATATCACTTCATCGGCGAATAGCCCATGTCGAAAAACCATTTTCAAGTCTCATCGAAATCATCTTTTCCTCGATGAACTTTCTTTCGATAAGTCATTCGCAAGTTTCATCGAAATCATCTTTCGATGAGTTCTGTTCTTCGGTGAAAGTTCATGCAAGCTCTTCGAAAGTCTTTTTTCTTCGTTATCCTCTTTATCGATAAAACCCCTTTGTTTTTGTTTGATATAATGTTATCGATGAGATTTGCATTTTGATGAATGCTTTTTGAATTTCTTCGGCAGTTGTATCTCCTCGAAATCACTTTTTGCTTTTCACTTTTCGATGAAACTGGAGTATCGATAAGTGGCTTCCTTCATTTATCGAAAGTGATATTCCGCCGAAGACATCTTTACGTAGTGCTTTACATGTCATGCTCTATTTCGATGAAAGCATTCTTTCGGTGAAACTCCTTTTGCGATGCTCGATATGATATTTAGG
Source organism: Cryptomeria japonica (assembly GCF_030272615.1). Lineage (NCBI taxonomy): Eukaryota > Viridiplantae > Streptophyta > Pinopsida > Cupressales > Cupressaceae > Cryptomeria > Cryptomeria japonica. The sequence goes on along the minus strand of NC_081413.1, from coordinate 460,817,116 downwards.
CCAATAATCTTTTAGTTTTCACACCTTTGGGAAGATTTTTTTTATTTCAAATATACTGTTCAACAGCGGCTCTGACTGAGGATGGAGGCATATTGTGTATGTCTTCAAGAATTTAGAATCTCTGGTTAGTGAGGATACATTTTGACAAGTCATGGTATTTACAATGGAAGTGGATCCTAATCTATTGTACATGTAACAAAACACATCAAGAAAAGAAATTTTTCAAGAATTGTCCATGTACTGGCAATTCTTGGACTTCCCCTATTGTATTTTGGAGCAGGTAGGAGTCTTCTCCTTTTTTATCCATAATCACATATGGTCCGATCCATAAAGCCTCAAATTTGCCATGTTTGCCTTTGTCTTGACTCCTGGCATTCCACATTAAGACCCAATCACCCACACAAAATTTCCTATCCGTTGTCCTCCTGTCATACAACCTCTTCATCTGATTTTGAATCTTTATATTCTATTTCTGAGCCTCTGTTCTGACTTCATCAAGCTCTGCTAATTGCATCATCCTCTCTTGTGAGGGGTCTTCAACATCTATCCCTTCTTGAGTCACGAACCTATGTACAGGCAAGAGATTGTCCAAAGGCAATCTGGCTCTTTTGCCATAAACCAACTCAAATGGAGACTTTCCCATAGATTTCTTCATTGTTATTCTATCTGCCCATAATGCAAGACTCAACTTTGAATCCCATGCCTTCTTGTTGTGTCCTAACATCCTTTTAATGATCTTTAGGATATTCTTGTTGCTTGATTCAGCTTTCCCATTTCCTTGAGGGTGGTAAGGAGAAGAATGAGATATTTGAATGCCATACTCTTCACAAAAAATGTTGAATTCCTCTGACCTAAAGGACATGCCATTGTCTGAGATGATCTTTGCAGGAACACCGAATCTAGTAATAATGTTCTCCATTATGAATTTTATTACTACCTTACTGGTAGCTTGTCTAGTGGGTATTGCCTCTACCCACTTGGTAAAATAGTCTGTAGCAACCAATATCCATCTGTGCCCTCCACTGGAATTTTCAGATATTTCTCCTATGAAGTCTATTCCCCATTGCTGAAATGGTTCCTCATCTAGCATTGGTCTTAATGGAAGTGACCCTTGATATTTCATTTTGCCTGAAAATTTCTGACAAGCTTCACACTTTCTAACATATCTATAAGAGTCATTGAAAACGCATGGCCAAAAGTATCCAGCTCTCAATATCTTATGTGCAGTAGTCTTAGCCAAAAAATGACCACCACAAACCCCATCATGCATCTCTTGCAGAACCTTCTTTGCTTGGCAGTTATCTAGGCACAATAATAATATCCCATCTCTGTTTTTCCAATACAAGTCCCCATTGACAATCACATATCTCACAGATTTCAACTTTAAAGTTCTTCTCTGATTATCAGTCATACCATCCGGGCATTTTGAGTGCTTAAGGTAGTATATGATGTCAGTGTACCATGCTATATTCTCAATGCTGAAGTTGGCTTCTTCTAACCCTACTTGGTTTACACAAGACTCCTCAATCTCAGTCCCTGTCATGAGTTTGGCGAACCCTTGTCCTTTGATAACTTGTGAAATTTTGAGTTCAATGTTGAACTCTTGTATTTGGTTGATCCATTTACATCTTTTGCCTGTGACCTCAGTTTGTCTGAAGATATCTTTCACTACTGCATTAGGAACATATGCTACAACTTCAGCCCCCACTAAGTATGGTCTAAACTGTTTTACTGATTTGACCAAGGCATAAGCCTGCTTTTCATTCAACTCATATTTTATTTCTGAAGGGTTCAAAGACTTGCTAAAATATGCAATGGGCTGCTCATACCCTTCTGGATTCTTCTGCAACAATACTGCTGCTATTGTATGACAAGAAGCGAATGAGAATATTATAAAAGGCTTGCTGAAATCTGGAGAGATTAGTACTGGTGCTTCAGAAATTGCTCTTTTGATCGCTACAAAGGAATCAATTGCTTCCTCAGTCCAATCAATTTGGACTCCTTTCTTTAACATCTTTACTATAGGTTTTATTATGTCTGCAAAATTTAGAATAAACCTTCTTACAAAATTTATTTGTCCCAAGAATGATTGAATGGCCTTGATAGTTCGAGGAATGGGAACCTCATTGATAGCTGCCACCCTTTCAGGGTCAATTCTCACCCCTTCCTTGGATACTATGTGTCCAAGTAACTTTCCTTCTTCGACACCAAAATGGCATTTTTTAGGATTCAAGGAAATCCCATACTCTAAGGCTTTCTTGAATATCTTCTCAAGGTGCTCACAATGATCATTAGCCCCTTTTGAGTATACAGTTAAATCATCTTGGTATACTACCATGATTACATCAATCAGCTCTGCAAAAGCCACATCCATTGCTCTCAAAAATGTGGCACCAGCATTAGTCAATCCAAATGGCATTCATGCATATACATAAGTGCCCCATAGAGTTGTAAAGGCTATTTTATACTTTTCAGTTTCTTTAACTTTCACCTGATTATAACTTGAAAACCCATCCATCATAGATAATAACTCACACCCTGTCACTTTCTGCAGCATGTTGTCCATATTTGGCAATGGGTAATTGTCCTTTAGAGATGACATGTTTAAGTTTCTAAAGTCCACACACAATCTAATATCCCCATTCTTCTTTCTGACTGGTACTAAGTTAGAGACCCATGTGGAATATCTGCAGGGTTCAATAATTCCTGCATCTTTCATTTTTATGACCTCTTCCTTCATTTTTGGTAACAATGTTGGATTAATAGGTCTCTGCTTTTGTCTGAATGGTTTAGCTTCTGGCTTAAACGGTATCTCAAGCTGAAAAAGATCTTCTCTATAGGCTTTGAGATCTTCATAAGACCATGCAAACACATGTTTATATCTTCTTAGTAATGTCATCAGTTGTTGCCTCATGGCAGGAGTTAGCCTTTTCCCAATAAAAACGTTTCTAGGAGTTTCTTCACTTCCTAAATTGACTTGTTCCACATCACTTTCTTTAACAGCTGATCCTTTAGTCTGAATTACATCCTAAGCATTAAAAGCCCTTTCCAATGCTACTAAGCCTCTTGATAATTTATTTGACTTCAGTTGTATGATTTCATGTCCAAATAAAGTTTCCTTACCTTCAGTCTTTTCCACGAAGTCACTGAAATTTATTGCATGATTCTGATAGTGATCAACACACTGTAAGAATTTTAGTAGGTCTGTATCATCATGAAACACTTGCCAATTATACAAGTTGTCAGGAACTGATGGTCTTACTTTCACCTCTACTTCAGATATCCCAATTAATGTTATATCATTATCCTTCAATGCAATACTGGCCAAAAAGTCTGCCATGATGTTCTTTGACCTGTCGATCCAGTTTATTTGGAAAGCATCAAAAAGTTCTATAGTATCCCAAACAACATTTCTATACTGTTTCAGTCTTAAGTGCTTTGAAGAATACTTCTCCTTTACTTGTGAGACTATTAACTCTGAGTCCCCAAACACACTGAGTAATCTAATTCCATGTTTAACTGCTATATTAAGACCAGTGAGCAAGGCTTCATATTCCGCAATGTTATTTGTGCACTCAAATAGCAATTTGAAAGAATATTTGTAAGTTTTCCCTGTGGGTGAGATAAATAGGATTCCAACCCCACTCCCTTCCTTGCTACAAGACCCATTAAAGAACATTTTCCATACTTGGTCATTCTTCCCAACTAGACCTGATTCAATGGGGATCCACTCATCAACCTTAGGTTTTGTCAATTGTACCCATATCAATTTGCAAGAAACATATTTGATTTGCTGACTCTTCCATGTCTTCTATGATATATGTGGACCGGGGTTCCCTATCGATTTTTACCTCCTGCCCATTTATTGGAATCGTAGCATATGATAAATCTAACTGCACATACCCTCCAATCATGTTCAACCATTGCCTAGATAGCAACATCCCAAAGTTTGGAGGGACATCCACCACTGTAATAACTGTTTCGTATGATGCTTCAGGACAGGCTGCCAATTTGAATTCTACATCCTTCATGATGCCAACCACCGGGACCAACCTACTGTCCATGGCATAACATTTCCCAAAGGTAGTATCAACTTCCAATCCAAGTTATTTCATCACTCCAACAGGCATAACATTTATGGCTGCTCCTGAGTCGATCATACAATTCTTTACTTTCTTATTGTTTACCACCAAGGTGAGATAAAATGGGTCTACTTGTGTTGGGTTTTTGGTTATGGTGGACCCTAGATATATAACTGGGGCCATTTGTTCATTATTATTACCTTTTGGAACCTCTTGTTTCTGTTCGTTCACTTTTTCCTTCTGGACACCTGAAATTATCTCAAGAGTCTTTTCTCTATATTAAGGGAACTTCATTATTTCCATTAGGGGAACAGAAACTTTTAATTGCGTTAATGCATTTGAAATATCAAATGAAGTGGAGTGTTGAGCCAAAGGAAATTTTGTTATATCTTCCTTTTGAACATCAGGACCCCTTGTATTATTCTTTGGTACATCTTCCTTAGTCTTAGCTACTTTATTTGTTTGCTTGGGTGTTTCATCATTTTCTTTTATAAAAA